>NC_069703.1:27516348-27856822 GCF_023699985.2 Odocoileus virginianus
GAACCTGCACCCCTTGCATTGGAAACTCAGAGTCTTAACCACTGGACCATTGGGGAAGTCCTCAACCACAATTCTGAAGAGGCTTCCCAGTCCTGCACACATCGTTCATACCCTTCTTCAGCCTGAGGTATGAAGTCACCACCTTAGACGTGAGTCAGAGTCCCAAGGATGGGAAGGGTGAACTCAAACCCATGACAAAGGTCCTGCGGTGGGAAGCTGTGAGCACTCTGGCCCTGCTCACTAGAGCCACTGAACTCCAAATTTTGGTGGCACAGAAGAAGTGAGGAGGGCCCATGATAATCGCCCCCTGCCTAGAGAAATGCAGACTCAGGATCTCTGTTCCAAGGCCTAGAGTGAGGGCCCAGATTCTACTACAGGCTTTGATTTCAGTCCTGGTCTCACCACGCACTAGCTCTGCCACCTTGGACTGATTGCCTAAACTTCTCTGTGTCTCGGTTTCATCATCTGTAAATGGAGATATAACACCAACATACAATTCAGTTTTGTTGTGACCATGAACCACAATAATCATACCTGAAAAATCTAGTGTGGTGCCTGGCACATAGTTGTTGCTGTTTCAATCACTAAGTTGTGTCTGACTCTCAGGGACCCCATGAACTTTGGCACACCAGGCTCATCTGTCCATGGAATTTTCCAGGCAAGAATACCAGTTGTTGTTCAGTCACTAAGTTGTGACTCTTTGTGACCCCACGAACTGCAGCGCACCAGGCTTCCCTGTCCTTCACTCTCTCCCAGAGATTGCTCAAATTCATGTCCATTCAGTCTGTGATGTTATCTAACCACCTCATCCTCCATCGCCCCCTTCTCCTCCTGCCCTCAATCTTTCCCAGAATCAGGATCTTTTCCAGAGAGTTGGCTCATCACATCAGATGGCCAAAGTATTGCTGCTTCAGCTTTAGCAGCAGTCCTTCCAATGAATATTCAGGGTTGATTTCCTTTAGGATTGGCTGCTTCCCTGGTGGTTCAGATGGTAGAGAATACTGGAGTGGGATTGCCATTTCCTCCTCCAGGGGATCTTCCTGACCCAGGGACTGAACCCAAGTCTCCTGTGTCTTCTGCATTGGCAGGTAACTCTTTACCACTGAGCCACCTGGGAAGCCCGTGGTACATAATTCAGTTCAGTTCAGTTCAGTTCAGTCACTCAGTCGTGTCTGACTCTTTGTGACCACATGAACCATGGCACACTAGGCCTCCCTGTCCATCACCAGCTCCCGGAGTCACCCAAACCCATGTCCATTGAGTCGGTGATGCCATCCAACCATCTCATCCTGTCGTCCCCTTATCCTCCTGCCCTCAATCTTTCCCAGCATCAAGGTGCTTCAAAAAAATTGACTGTTTTGGGGACTTCCCTGGGTTTCAGATGGTAAAGAATCCGCCTACAATGCATGAGACCTGAGTCCGATCCCTGGGTTGGGAAAATCCCCTGGAGGAGGGCATGGCAATCCACTCCAGTATTCTTGCCTGGAGAATCCTCATGGACAGAGGAGCCTGGCAGGCTACAGTCCATGGGGTCACAAAGAGTCAGACGTGACTGAGCATCCAGTGGCTAATACTCATGCTGCCAGTGCAGGTGGAGCAGGTTTGATCCTTGGTCAAGAAGATAATATTCCACAGGCTGTGCAGTGCAGCCAATAAATTTAAAAAAAGAAACAGTTCTTGTTGATACTAGATGTTTGTGATTTTTTTTCTTAGGTAAAAACAAAGATCTCACTCAAACTTTCTGTCCCCTAAGACCAGTAGAGAATTTGGAGTTCTGAGTTTGCCCTCTGTCCTGGCATCCACACACAAATACAGTCATTTTTCAGTTCAGTTCTGTCTGGAACACTCCCTAATAGGAAGCTCTCCCCAAGAGCACCTCAAAGGCAAGGCACAGGCTACCCCTCACTTTCTTTCTTTTTTTTTTTTAACCCCTCACTTTCTAACATAAATGATTAAAGACCTCACAGCTTGTGAAGACCCCAAAGTCACTTCCTTATTTACAAGCACCACATCCATACGTCACCATTCCTTTCTTTGCTAAGCCCAATTTCACTATTCTGTATTTTGTCCCTACTATGTGCCGGGCACTGGGTTAGGTGCATAAGTTCCATTGGATGAAACAGACAGCATCCCAGTGGATTATAATCTAGTGGAGAATGGAAAGTAACCAGTATGCCAGCAAGAACACTATCACTGGAAATTGTGATAAGTTCTATGATGGATAAAATCAGAGGCCGGAGTGTAAAGGGGAATCTACCTAGAAGGGGAATAAAGGGAGAGACTCTGTGATGAAGAGACATTTAACCTGAGGGCTGAAAGGGGACCTGCCAGGTAAAGGGGAAGGGAGAGAACAGGGGAGTGCTTGGAGGGACTGAAGGAAGGCAGGTGGAGCTGGAACCACCTGGGAGCAGAGCATTTGTGAGGCAGGAGATCCTCCAGGTTCCACTTTTACAACTGGCCTCCTGTTTGCACTTCATGGGACCCTAAGACCTGAGCTTCAGGCTGAATATTAACAACTAGTCTCCTGCTTGCATTTCCTGAGAGGGGAGATAGGAGGGCTCCAGGTAAGGCATTTACCATCAGCCTCCTGTTTGCATTTCAAAATTGAAATAACAACAGAAACAGGGTAAATAGACAGTCTTTGTCTCTTGCAAACACCTTAAGATAACAGTCAGGGCAAGAACAAAGAGGGACAAAACTCTGTTTTTGTTTGTAAAGGATTAAGGGATCTCCACTCTCCCTCCCCCCACTTCTTGGGGCAAGGGAGACACTACACAAGCTAGAAAGACTCTTTGGGGTCAAAAGTCAGAATAATGCCAGGCTTCCTCCCAGAAGCCTTCCTGTCAAGATCCATCTTGGCTGACGAGTGAGTGCTCTGCTCAGGAGAGAATCTTAAGACAAATTAGCCAGAGGGGGACAAAACAAGATGATTGGCCTAAAGGAAGAAAAAGACCCAAGAAACTGTCCCCTTATACTACAGCCATGAAATTAAAAGATGCTTGCTTTTTGGAAGGAAAGCTATGACAAACCTAGGCAGCATATTAAAAAGCAGAAACTTTGCCAACACAGGTACATGTAGTCAAAGCTATGGTTTTCCAGTAATCATGTACGGGTGTGAGAATTGGACAATAAGGAAGGCTGGGTGCCAAAGGATTGATGCTTTTGAACTGTGGTGTTGGAGAAGACTCTTGAGAGTCCCTTGGACTGCAAGGAGATCCAACCAGTCCATCCTAAAAGAAATCAACTCTGAATTTTCATTGGAGGGACTGTTGCTGAAATTGAGGCTCTAATACTTTGACCACCTGATGCAAAGAGCTGACTCATTGGAAAAGATCCTGATAACTGAGAAAGACTGAAGGCAAAAAAAGAAGGGGTTGCAAAGGATGAGATGGTTAGATAGCCTCACCAACTCAATGGACATGCATTTGAGCGAACTCTGGGAGATAATGGAGGACAGAGAAGCCTAGTGAGTTGCAGTCCTTGGGGTTGCACAGAGTCAGACACGATTTAGCGACAGAACAACAAGATAAAGGATTTAAACTTCCCAAAAGCATGACTCGCTCTCTTGAGTTCGCCTGTGGGTCTTTCTGCATGTACTTTTCTTTTCCAATATACTTTTTCCTTTTCTCCTTACCTTCTGCCTCCTCGCCTGAATTCTTTCTTGACAAGGCAGGCAAGTACTAGGGATCCAGGCCCTAGCTGCTGGCCTCTGTGGTCTAATGGTTTAGGATTCCTGGTCTGGGAACTAAGATCTTGCTCCCTGCTACTGGTCACTGACATTTGCTGCTGCGTGTGTCCCAACTCGGTTGGAGAATTCTTGCTCCCAAGAGAGGCAGGCCTTGAGGACTCTGGTAGAGCTAGAATTTTATTTTAAAAATCCTTAATTCTTTTACCTTTCTAAACAAAATGGGCCTTAGGAAGCACTGCTATCAATAAAGCTAGTGGAGGCAGTGGAATTCCAGCAGAGCTATATAAAATCCTAAAAGATGATCCTATCAAAGTGCTACACTCAATATGTCAGCAAGTTTGGAAAAACCAGCAGTGGCCACAGGACTGGAAAAAGTCATTCCTCATCCCAATTCCCAAGAAGGGCAGTATTTAAAGAATGTTCAAACCACTGGACAACCGCATTCATCTCCCATGCTCATAAGGTCATGCTCAAAATTCTACATTCTAGGCTACAGCATTATGTGAACCAAGAACTTCCAGACATCCAGTCTGGGTTTGGAAAAAACAGAGGAACCAGAGATCAAATTGCCAACATGGGATCATAGAGAAAGCAAGGGAATGCCAGAAAAACATCTACCTCTATTTCACTGACTATGCTAAAGCCTTTTGACTGTGTGCTCTGCTGTGCTTTGTCCAACTCTTTGTGACCCCATGGACTGTAGCCTGCCAGAATCCTCTGTTCATGGAGATTCTCCATGCAAGAATATTAGAATGGGTTCTTTTGCCTTCCTCCAGGGGATCTTCCCAACCCAGGGATCAAACCCAGGTCTTCCACACTGCAGGCAGGTTCTTTATCGTCTGAGCCACCAGGAAAGCCCAAGAATACTCGAGTGGGTAGCCTATCCCTTCTCCAAGGGATCTTCACAACCCAGGAATCAAATCAGTGTCTCCTGCATTGCAGGCAGATTCTTTACCAGCTGAGTTACCAGAGAAGCACTAAACATATCTAAAAACACTTCATTTGGAGAAAGATGTTTTCATACGGTTTGGGTGAAAATGAAGCCATCCGACAGAACCATGCCATAAAAAGCACCACCACCAAGTGCAGTCTTCCAGGCTAGAATCCTTCCCGAGCCCATAGTTCCCGCTTTCCTCTTTCCGTTCCAGGACCCTGGCCACACTCCGTGTCACACGGTCATCACTGGGCACATCTTCTGTTTGCTGTTAGTGTGAGGGAAGAGAGCCTGGATCTGCCTGCTCGTCCAGGAACGGGGGCACCGGGGTCATGGGTGCCGAGTCTGGCTGCACAGTGTCCCCCACGAAAGGGGGAGGCAGGTACTGCCCCTGATGGGGCATGATCCGGCTTGCTGGCAATTGAGCATGAGGCTCATGGGCATGTTCATGTACACGTTGTTCATGGTGCCCGAGGGCAAGCAACAGTTGGTCTGGGACCTGGTCAAGGGTGCCTGGGTCCCTGAGCTGGCCCTGGAGCTGGACTGTGTGGATCATAACAAACTGTGGAAAACTCTTAAAGAGATGGGGATAATAGACTATGTTACCTGTCTCCTGATCAACCTGTATGCGGGTCAAGAAATAATAGTTAGAACCTTGTATGGAACAACTGACTGGTTCAGAATTGAGAAAGGAGTACAACAAGGCTACTTACTGACACCCTGTTTATTTAATTTATATGCAGAGCACATCATGAGAAATGCTGGGCTGGTTGAGTTACAAGCTGGAATCAAGATTACCAGGCAGATATGTGGATGATACCACTCTAATGGCAGAAAGTGACAGGAATTAAAGAACCTCTTGATAAAGGTGAAGGAGGAGAGTGAAAAAAGCCAGCTTAAAACTAAATGTTAAAAAGGCTAAGATCATGGGCATCCAATCCCATCACTTCATGGCTTTCTTTTGCAAGGGAAAATGTGGAAGCAGTGACAGATTTCCTCTTCTTGGGCTCTAAAATCACTTCAGATGGTGACTGCAGCCAGAAAATTTGAAGAAGATTGCTTCTTGGCGGGAAAGCTATGACAAACCTAGACAATGTGTTAAAAAGCAAAGAGATCACTTTGCTGACAAAGGTGCATATAGTCAAGGTTAAGGTCTTTCCAGTCACCTGTGGTTGAGACAGCTGGACTATAAAGAAGGCAGAATGCCAAAGAATTGATACTTTAGAACTGTGGTGCTGGAGAAGACTCTTGCGAGTCCCCCGGACAGCAAGGAGATGAAAACAATCAATCTTAACAGAAATCGACCCTGAATACTCACTGGAAGGATTGATGCTGAAGCTGAAGCTCCAATACTTTGGCCACCTGATGTGAAGAGCCAACTCCTTGGAAAAGACCCTGATGCTGGGAAAGATTGAAGGTAGAAGGAGAAGAGGGTGACAGAGGATGAGATGGTTGGATGGCATCATCAAGGCAATGGACATGAACTTGGGTAAACTCCGGGCGATGGTGGGGCACAGGGAGGCTTGGCATGCTGCAGTCCATGGGGTCACAAAGAATCAGACACAGCTTGGCGACTGAACAACAAGAAGAGACAAATGGAGAGACTTCTCTGGGTAGTCCAATGGTTAAAAGTCTGTGCTTCCAATGCAGGGGACAGGGTTCGATTTCTGGTTGGTGAACGAAGACCCTACCTGCCACAGAGGGCAGCCAAAAATTTTAAAAAATTTAAAACAAAATGGCACCCAAATCTTATTTCCAGTGACTAACAAATTCATGAGGAGAATGTTTGTCCCCTACTCCTCTCTCCCCTCTCTGAATCCTTTTATAAATGGTGTCACCCATCTCAGCCCTCGGCAGTGAAGTTATTTTGCTTATCTGAGCCCCCCCATAAGCAACCCAGGAAATTATTTTTCTTAGAATAGAGAGTTTTCCACATTTACCACTGCTCCCATATGTAATCACTGAACATTTGCCCACATAGTTCTCTTGCATTAAACTACACTTCCAGGCAAAAAGAGGAGTGTGCATATTAGCCCAGAGCTTGATTTCTGGTGAAATGAAGCTCTCAGAGGAATCTCTGCTGGATTTAAAGACTAGACTCTAACAGTCTTAGGAGAGTTAGGTGTTCGTATAGCTTTCAAAGAAGACCAAAAGAGTGAGCTGATTTCAGCCAAAACATGGCAGGAGAGACCCCGTGTGTTCATTTTGAGTAATAGCTACTGGCATGAACCTTGATTAGAAACAGAAATAAATCAGGAGCTTGGAATGAACGCAATCCACTACTATACATGACAGATGACTGATGAAGACTTGTCTAGTCCAGGCAGCTCTACCTAATATTCTGTGGTAACCTGTACAAGAGAAAAATCTGAAAAAGAATGAATATATGTGTATGTATAACTGAATCACTTTGCTGTACACCTAAGGCTGACAAAACATTGTAACCAACTATAAATAAAATTAAGAACATTTTAAAAAAGTGAATGGACTCCAATTACATGCCTGACAGAGAGTAAGAATGTAATCAATGTTTGTTAAACTGAAATTCATTGATTTGAATACTTAGATTAAAAAATCACAAAAAAACACAGACACTTCTCCCTAAATTTTATTAATAAAAATAAGTGACATTTCACATTTAAAAAAAGAAAATGATAGGAGTTAAGTGTAAAAATGTCCTTTATGCACCAGAGCCATTCTTAAGAAGTTTTTTTTTCTGTAATTAGTTGCCATATTTCCAAATACAGCTTAATAAACAAGAAAGTCAGCTCAGATTCAGTGGCACCAAGAAATAGGAAGTGAGCCTTAAAAATGCATTCCAATATACATTAGGTGCAGACAAGTACTGTTTGATTCTGCTTACACAAGTTACCTGCATGCGTGCCCGCCAAGTCGCTTCAGTTGTGTCTGACACTTTGTGACCCTATGGACTGTAGCCTGCCAGGCTCCTCTGTCCATGGGATTCTCCAAGCAAGAATACTGGAATGGTCTGACACGCCCTGTTCCTGGGGACCTTCCCAACCCAGGGATCAAACCTCTGTCTCTTACATCTCCTGCATTGGCATACCTTCTAAGTTGTTTCAGTTATGTCCAACTCTTTGTGACCCTCTGGACTGTGGCCTGCCAGGCTCCTCTGTCTATGGGATTCTCCAGGCAAGAATACTGGAGTGAGCTGCCATGCCCTCCTCCAGGGGATCTTCCCGACCCAGGGATTGAACCCACACCTCTCACATCCTGTATTGGCAGGCAGATTCTTTACTACCAGAGACACCTGGGAAGCCCACACACGGTACCTAGAATAGTCAAATTCATAGAGTCAGAAAGAACACTGGTAGATGCCAAAGGGCTGGGGATGGGGTATGGAGTGAGGAGTCAGTGTTTAATGGGATCAGAGTTTCAGTTCGAAAAGTGAAAAGTTCAGGAGATAGATGATGGTGAGAGTTACACAACGACGTGAATGTACTTCGTGCCACTGAAATGTACAGGTAAATATGGTTAAAATAGTTTGTATTATATTGTGTGATTTTTACCACAATAAAAAAAGTTAATAAATAAATGGATCTGCAGGGAAAAAAAAAAGAAGTCAGGTCAGTAATGAACTGTCTTTTAGCCTTGCGGGGCCTTGGTGTTACCTTCAGTGAACATAGTACGTTTGGCCCATGTACTATCCTGTGGCCATTTCAACTCTACACTTTCAGGAGCCTGTGATGACAGCTGGAGATCTGGGTTCTAGTCTTGCCTTTGCCTTAGGTGGTTAAGTCACTGAGCCACACCCGGTCTCAGGGTCAAGAAGGAGCTAGGGGATTGGATTTGGTGCTCTCGTAGGCTCTTCTCAGCTGCGTTCAACTTGTAACTTTCAAAACTTCCACCCAAATTCCCAGGCCTCAAAGAGTCCCTATTGCAACTTGTCCAAATACATGGCACTCCCCAAGCTTGGCTCTCAGTGTTTGGGAACACTGTGGTCTCTGCTCCCCCCAGAAAAAGACCTGAGTACAAAAGGCCAGTCAGGAGCCAGGGAAGAAAGATTCAGACATGAAACCATGGGAAGCAGTTAGACTCTTCAAACACCCTCTCATCAAGCAGGGCTGGGAACTGGATGGACGACCTGCTTGACACTATCTCTGCCTGGATAAGGACTCCCAGACTCCACCTGCTGGGCACGAAGGGCCTCTGAGTGTTGTGCAGGCCTCTGAGATACATTATTATTCTTTGAATTTCTAATCTTCTGGCCCAGGCTGGTGCATCAAACAAGTTCAAATTTATTGGGCATTGAATGTGGCAGGCAATGTTCAGAACATTTTGCATGTATTAACTCATTTCACCTTCACTACAAGACCCTCTGCAGGTAATTACTGTCCCCACCACATGGGTAAAGAAGTCTTAAGCCAGAGGTTAAATAACCAGTTTGAGACCACACAGCTCCTAAAGGAACCTCAAGTCCAGGCAGTCGGCTCCACAGCCCATGGTCTTGGTCACCACCCCCCAATACTCTGAACCCCCACAGCTCTGCAGAGTGGCTGCTTTTGAGTGAATCCATGTTGAGTGAATGCTTGAATGAATCAAAATGCAACTCACTTCAAGATTCAAGATCCCACTGAGCAGTGTTCTGAGGTTCCAGATTCTCCCGGCCCCTTCCCTTCCTCTCTGGCCCCTACGGTCTTCTCGGCCAGCAGGTCAATTCCTGGCCCATGGAAGGCGCTTTCCTTCGGGACTCCAGAACCCTTTGGCTGCCTTTGGAGAGGCGGCCTCACCCATAATCCCCAGTCCTGCTCACTCAGATTTATGTTTATTTTTCCTTAACTGATAACAAGTACCCCTGGGCCTGGGCTAAGGAACGCCTACGTGCCCTGCCCAGTATCGGCATTTTGTTAAAGCAACCAGTGTTCTTTTTAGGCTGTGAACCAGGAATTCAGGATGCCATCAGGCCACACACCTTAACTCTCCACCCTAAAGTGAGCCTTGCCTCAGGGAACGTGTCTCACATACCCCTTTATCCCCCATCAGCCTACCCAAAGCAGGTTCAGTCTCCACTTTATCTCCATCATTTCTAGTGAAGGGAAAGAGGAGAGAGAAACTAGTATCCAGTATGAATGCTAGGCTAGCTACTTCAAAAACTTTATGCTTTCACATATACAATATTATTGTACTGATTCTACAGGTAATGAGAGCAATTAGTGGCCAGGAAGTTTGCATAACTTGCCAGTGTTAACCTAGCCAGTGAAGAGCAGTGCTGGAATTCAATCCCAGATAAGCCTGGGACCAAAGTCCTTGCTTTTTCTACCCCATGCTATCTTTGAAGGTGCTTATTAGCACTTCCCCTGGGCTTCCTCTAGGATGCCACAATCAATGTTTGGGTAGGAAAAAACAAAGCAAAACCATATTTAAGGACCATTTCTTTGTCTGCAAAATGGGAATAAAACTAGTTCCTACCACAAAGGGTTCTTAAAAGGATTAAATGAAAAAACCCAAATGAAGAATTTAGCACAAAGATTAAAAAAGAATAAGCACCACTACCCTTCCTCTTCCATTATTTTCCTCCTCTATTTCCTCTGGACAACAGGTGAACAAAAACTGGACCTCACACAAGAGAAGCAGTAACACCAGGCCATTGGAAGATGAAGGAGCAGTGTGGTGGTTAAAAAGCAAAGAAAAGAAAAGTAGGTGGGGTAAACATGTAACTTTACATCCAGACAGGCTTGGTTTCAAATGAATACAATTTAAAATTGTATGCTGGGACTTTCCTGGTGGCACAGTGGTTGAGAATCTGCCTTCCATTGCAGAGGACATGTGTTTGATCCCTGGTCTGGGAACTAAGATCCCTCATGCTGCTGGACAGCTAAGCCCCTGAACCTCAATGAAGACTCAGCACAACTGAAGAAATAAAATAAGTAATCATATGCTAGCAGCAAACATGTTTCCAGTAAAGAATAGTTAAGTTCTGATTCAAATTTTTTTTTTTTTTTTTGGCCACACCACACAGGTTTTGTGATCTTAGTTCCTTGGCCAGGGAGAGAACCCAGGGCCATTGCTGGGAAAATACTGAGTCCTCATCCCTGGACCACCAGGAAAACTCAAAATTTTTAAAGAACTGCCGGAAATTCAACAGAGAAAATCACACATGCAAAGAGAAAGCAACAGATAACAAAACACAGAGTTCTGAGATGTTACGTGTCGTCAGAATTGGGCCAGCACCCCCCAGCCTGGAGGGCTACAGTCCATGAGGTCGCAAAGAGTCAGACACCACTGAGCGACTACTGTTCCCATACTGAAAGGTCTCCCAAGGTGGCGCAGTGGTAAAGAATCTCCTAGCATGAGTCACAAGAGATGTGGGTTTGATCCCTGGGCTGGGAAGATCCCCTGGAATGGCAACCCACTACAGTATGCTTGCCTGGAAGATTCCATGGACAGAAGAACTGGCGGGTTACAGTTCATTGGGTTGCAAAGAGTTGAACATGACTGAACATACACACCCACACACACCCATGCTAAAACATAAGCACTGGATTCAAAAACAAAATGCAATTCAATTCTGTGCCTACTTTTACCTTTTTTTTTAATTTCAGCATAGCTGGTTGCTCAGTTATTAAGTTGTGATGGACTCTTTGCGACCCCACGGACTGCAGGACTACAGGCTTCCCTGTCCTTCACTATTTCCTGGAGTTTGCTCAAACTTGTATCCATTGATTCAGTGATGCCATTCAAACATCTCATCCTCTGTTGTCCCCTTCTCCTCTTGCCCTCAGTCTTTCCCAGCATCAGGGTCTTTTCCAGTGAGTCAGCTTTTCACATTAGGTGGCCTAAGTATTGGAACTTCAGTTTCAGCATCAGTTTTTCCAAAGAATATTCAGGACTGATTTCCTTTAGGATCGACTAGTTTGGTCTCCTTGCTGTCCAAGGAACTCTCAAGAGTCTTCTTCAACACCACGGTTCAAAAGCATCAATTCTTTGGAGCTCAGCCTTCTTTATGGTCCAACTCTCACATCCATACATGACTACTGGAAAAATCATAGCTTTCACTATGTGGATCTTTGTTGGCAAAGTAATGTCTCTGCCTTTTAATATGCTGTCTAGGTTTGTCATAACTATTTTTCCAAGAAGCAACCATCTTTTAATTTTGTGGCTGCAGTCACCATCTGCATTGATTTTGGAGGCCAAGAAAGTGAAATCTGACACTGTTTCCACATCTTCCCTATGTATTTGCCATGAAGTGGTAGGACCAGATGTCAATATCTTAATTTTTTTTATGTTGAGTTTTAAGTGAACTTTTTCACTCTCTCTTTGACTCTCATCAAAAGGCTCTCTAGTTCCTCTTCGCTTTCTGCCATTAGAGTCGTATTATCCGCATATGTGAGGTTGTTGATATTTTTTCAGCATGCAAGAAGCTATTCTTTGAAGGTGAACATTTTCAAGTTTGTTTTTATAAAAATATGGCAAATGGTAAGAAACAAGCTTATTAAAGTGTTTTAAGATTACAGTTAGAGGGAGCCAATGTAGGAAAAGCTGTAAATTAAAGATAGGAAGGTGAAACGTCACGGACCTAATCATGGTTCATAACATTGTATAGGAGGCGGTGATCAAAACCATCCCCAAGGAAAAGAAATGCAAAAAAGCCAAATGGTTGTCTGAGAAGGGTTTATAAATAGCTGAGAAAAAAAGAGAAGCAAAAGGCAAAGGAGAAAAGGAAAGATATATCCATCTGAATGCAGCATTCCAAAGAATAGCAAGGAGAAACAAAAAAAAAACCTTCCTAAGTGAACAATGAGAAGAAATAGAGGAAAACAATAGAAGGGGAAAGACCAGAGATCTATTCAAGAAAATTAGAGATACCAAGGGAACATTTCATGCAAAGATGGGTACAATAAAGGACAGAAACAGTATAGTCCTAACAGAAGCAGAAGATATTAAGAAGAGGTGGCAAGAATACACAGAAGAACTGTACAAAAAAGAACTTAATGACCCAGATAACCATGCTGGTATTGATCACTCACCTAGAAACAGACATCCTGGAGTGCAAAGTCAAGTGGGCCTTAGGAAGCATCACTACAAACAAAGCTAGTGGAGGTGATGGAATTCCAGGTGAGCTATTTCAAATCCTGAAAGATGACGCTGTGAAAGTGCTGCACTCAATATGCCAGCAAATTTGGAAAACTCAGCAGTGGCCACAGGACTGGAAAAGGTCAGTTTTCATTCCAATCCCAAAGAAAGGCAATGCCAAAGAATGTTCAAACCACCGCACAATTGCACTCATCTCACATGCTAGCAAACAATGCTCAAAATTCTCCAAGCTAGGCTTCAGCAGCACATGAACCGAGGACTTTCAGATGTTCAAGCTGGATTTAGAAAAGGCAGAGGAATAAGAGATCAAATTGCCAACATCTGCTGGATTATAGAAAAAGCAAGAGAATTTAAAAAAAAAATCTGCTTCATTGACTACACTAAAACCTTTGACTATGTGGATCACAATAAACTGTGGAAAAAAATTCTTAAGAAAATAGGAATACCAGACCACCTTATCTGCCTCCTGAGAAATCTGTATGCAGGTCAAGAAGCAACAGTTAGAACCAGACATGGAATAACAGATTGGTTTCAAACTGAAAAAGGAGTACGTCAAGTATGTCACCTTGCTTATTTAATTTATATGCACAGTACATCATGCAAAATGCCAGGCCAGATGAAGCTGGAATCAAGATTGCCAGGAGGAATATCAATAACCTCAAATACTCAGATGACACCACCCTTATGGCATAAAGCAAAGAGGAAGTAAAGAGCTTTTTGATGAAGGTGAAAGAGGAGAGTAGAAAAGCTGCCTTAAAATTCAACATTCAAAAAACCGGATCATGGCATCTGGTTCCATCAGTTCAGTTCAGTTCAGTCACTCAGTCATGTCTGACTCCTTGTGGCCCCATGAACCACAGCACACCAGGCCTCCCTGTCCATCACCAACTCCCAGAGTCCACCGAAAACCCATGTCTATTGTGTCGGTGATGCCATCCAACCATCTCATCCTCCATCGTCCCCTTCTCCTCCTGCCCTCAATCTTTCCCAGCATCAGGATCTTTTCAAATGAGTCAGCTCTTCACATCAGATGGCCAAAGTATTGGAGTTTCAGCTTCAACATCAGTCCTCCCAGTGAACACCCAGGACTGATCTCCTTTAAGATGGGCTGGTTGGATCTCTTTGCAGTCCAAGGGACTCTCGAGAGTCTTCTCCAACACCATAGTTCAAAAGCATCAATTCTTCTGCGCTCAGCTCTCTTTATAGTCCAACGCTGACAACCATATATGACCACTGGAAAAACCATAGCCTTGACTAGATGGACATTTGTTGGCAAAGTAATGTCTCTGCTTTTTAATATGCTGCCTAGGTTGGTCATAACTTTCCTTCCAAGGAGTAAGCATCTTTTAATTTCATGGCTGCAATCACCATCTGCTGGTTCTATCACTTCATGGCAAATTGATGGGGAAATAATGGAAACAGTGAGAGACTTTATTTTCTTGGGCTCCAAAATCACTGCAGATGGTGATTGTAGCCATGAAATTAAAAGACGCTTGCTACCTATGACCAACCTAGACAGCATATTAAAAGCAGAGACATTACTTTGCCAACAAAGGTAGTCTAGTCAAAGCTACGGTTTTTCCAGTAGTCATGCATGGATGTGAGAGTTGGACCATAAAGAACACTGAGCACTGAAGAATGGATGCTTTTGAATCGTGGTGTGGGAGAAGACTCTTGAGAGTATCTTAGACAGCAAGGAGATCCAGTCAGTCCATCCTAAAGGAAATCAGTCCTGAATATTCATTGGAAGGACTGATGCTGAAGCTCAAGCTCAAGCTCCATTACTTTGGCCACCTGATGTGAAGAGCCAACTCATAGGAAAAGACCCTGATGCTGTGCAAGATTGAAGGCAGGAGGAGAAGGGGATGACAGAGGATGAGATGGTTGGATGGCATCACCTATTTGATGGACATGAGTTTGAGCAAGCTCCAGGAGTTGGTGATGGACAGGGAAGCCCGACGTGCTGCAGCCCATGGAGTCTCAAACTGTTGGACATGACTGAATGACTAAACTGAACTGATGCATATTTTAAAAATCCTTAGTATGAAGTACCTTCTGCATAACTTCCTACTCAGTTTTCTCTCTCTCTCTCTTTTTTTTTACAGAGAATGACTTTATTAAAGTTGTATATCTAGATATAGAGCTATACCTTTATCCCGTAGGCTCTTTTACTAACCAAGCTAACTAGTCCTTTGTTAACCATCTTCATATCCTGCTCAGTGTTCCTGTCTCAACACCAACTAAGGAGTCATCTCCAATTAATGGGAGCTTCCCTGGAAGACGAACTTTCCTTCTTGTTAAACTCTGTGTATCACTCAAAGACCCTGTAATTTTAATTAAGATCCAGATAGATTATCAATAGTCCCTGGACAACCAAAATTTCAGCTAATGATTTCTCTCATTCTGTCATCGTGTGATAAAAAATCCATTGCTATATTCCTAGTGTTTTTCTTAAAACAGTGCCAGAAACTAAATATGTGAGAAAGATATTTGAATAAGTGAATAAATAAATAAACACATGAATCAATATTTACCCTTTTTGAAAAATGGGTTCTTCAACGCTCTACTTTTTAATTTGACTTTGTTGAAAGCCCCAGTTGGCTCTAAGTAATAACCCAATATTCTTTCATTTCACCAGAGGTATATAGAATATCTTGGACACTTTTTTCCATTGAATTAACTCTGAACTCTGTGATGCTGGGAAAAATTAAAAAAGGGAACAAAGCTTCAAGACTTACTTGTAGTACACACACTTCCTTTTATGTCATTTTGGACACTTGATTTCTAGACACTGAGCACAAACACTGAGATAAATTCTATAATGGTATCTTATTTTCTGAGATGTAAATGCCGTTCTGAATCCTACCATGCCGTGACTTAGTTTTGAGGCTTAGGCAATAGGCAGAAATATTCAACATTCTGCATTTAATTAGAAGCTTTCATTGAATTCATTAGGATGCAGATATTTTACATAGGGAGATTAAAGAACAATTAAGATGATTATAGGAGTACAGAAACAACTTTGAAACTAGTGAGAATTCTCCTAAATGTGTAATTGCATTTTCAACACAATTAGGTGCTTAATTGTGTACAATCCTTAATTAATACATTTTAACATATAAACCCTTAGATTGGGGGGGGGATGACTTTGTCTACTGCCTTTTGGCAATCTGAAAAATATATGGAGTTTTCTCTCTATCCTTTACCCAATAGGTTGCTCAAGTTTTGAATGGTGAATCTAGAGTATGTCATATAGAGTGAAGTAAGTCAGAAAGAGAAAAACAAATATCATATATTAACACATAGATGTGTTAGGGGGAGCACACTGACTGAAAACGCCCACCCTGGCCTGGCACCATAGTAACAATTTGCATGAGTTCTTTTATGACAGGAGGTCCAGATAGGGAACATGGAACTAATAAGACACCATCAACCGGCAGAGTTCAAGAAAGGTCAAAAAGTGACACCACTTTTTGTCCAACCGCCTCCCAGAATCCTTCTGTCTGGCACCCATCTTGGCTGAACAAGGCTGCACCACCAGGAAGGACTCTGAGTCAGAATGATTGGCTAAAGACAACCCGGAAACTAATCCCATCACCATAAAACCGGAGACTGCAGCCACGTGACAGAGCAGTTCTCCTGGGTTCCCTTACCTACTGCTCTCCACCCCGGTGCCCTTTCCCAATAAAATCTCTTGCTTTGTCAGCACGTGTCTCCTCGGACAATTCATTTCAGAGTGTTAGACAAGAACCCGCTTTCAGGCCCTGGAAGGGGTCCGCCTACCTGCGGCATACGTGTCCACTAAAGAAGATGCACAACATGAGAATTGCACGTTACGTTTTATTTGGGGCAAAATGAGAACTGCAACCTGGGAGACGCACCTCAGATGGCTCTGAGAGACTGCTCCAAAGAGATAGTGGGGGGAGGACAATATATGTGATTTCGGTGAAGGAAGAGTTCATGAAATCAAGCTCTTATCTCATTCTACTAGTCCCAGGAAGCTGATGTCACCACGAAGGGATTCAGTGTTTTTCTAGATACGAGAAAACGCAAAGATTGGGATCATGGAATTCGTTCCTGAAAATGTCTATCTAAAGACCTGTTTCACCAGTTTTCCTGGAGCACAGAGTGCCTCATTCCCCATCCTGAATGCCCTTTGGGTGTGTTGAAGGTCAGAAGCTACAGCAGCACATGATTCCACGCCTTCAGAGGCAGTTGGCAAATGCCCTTCCTTGGTAAGTGCCAATTTGTAGCTGACATATGGAATCTAGAAAAATGGTACAGATGAACCTATTTTGCAGGGCAGGAACAGAGATGCAGACATAGAGAATGGACTGCACATGGGGTGGGAAGGAGAGGATGGAATGAACTGAGAGAGTAGCATTGACATATATACACTACTGTGTGTAAAAGAGATAGCTAGTGGAACCTGCTGCATAGCACAGGGAGCTCACTTAAATGGGTGGGATGGGGGAGGTGGGAGGGAAGCTCGAGAGAGGAGATATATGTATACATAAGGCTGATTAACTTTGTTGTACAGCAGAAACTAGAACAACATTATAAAGTAATTATACTCCAATTAAACACTTTTTATAAGTTTTGAGTGGTTCAAATTCATGTAAGTATAATCTGTTTAATATTTGTAAACAATGGTTAAAAGTTTGACATTTTTTACCATAATTAAATATGAAGATTTGAGAGAACACTATATTGAAATGTACATTTCTTAATTTTCATTGATCTACTTTTACAAGTTGGGTTGAAATGTAGCAGGAAAAATTCTTCAAGTAAGTCATTGTATATCACTGATGTCCAGGTTTTATGAAGACTAACAGGTTTTTTGGGAACAGAGGCAGAAAGACAAAATTGTTTAAAACAGTCAGCACTCAACTAAAAAAAAATCAGCCAAGAAGCTAGGTATAATTTCAAAAGAGAAAAAAAAAATCAATAACCTTCATATATACAATTACCAATTAGAGGATATAATGAGAAGCTTTCAAATCAACAAAATGAAAAGAAAAAAAATTGGGAATAAATTTAACACAAAATGTGCAAAACTGTAAAGGAGAACCAAAATCACTGGTTAGGGAAGAAAGATTCCCCCACCAAAATAGTGGGTATTTTGGGATGTGACCCTATCAAGAGTCTAGGAAAGTAACTATACATGCTGTGCTGTTAGTAACTCAGTCGTGCCCAGCTCTTTGCAACCCCATGGACTGCAGCTTGCCAGTCTCCTTTGTCCATGGTGATTCTCCAGGCAGGAATACTGGAGTAGGTTGTCATGCCCTCCTCTAGGGGATCTTCCAAACTCAAGGATCGAACCCAGGTCTCCCACGTTGCAGGCAGATTCTTTACCGTCTGCTCCACCAGGGAAACCCAAGAGTCCAGCAGACATGGGCATTAAAGCAGCAGCAGCTCCTCAGCCAGCCCTGCCACTGTTCTTCAATATCCTCCTATTGCATATCTCCATAGAATAGAAGTCTATGAAGACGTAAGACAAAAACGTAGTTTATCAGGCATTCCTAATTAACAGATCATCGGGCATCATAGAGAATTCAGATGTCAAAAATAAAATGGTGCCGAAGTCAGCACAGCAAAGATCCAGAAACTATAGGTAACTTATATACCTATGCTTGGAAACCCTAGGTATTTATTACTAGCTAACTATATGTAAGACTCAAAGAAACTTGACTTCAACCATCTTTGGCAGCAATGTGTTTGACCTATACAAGATAATAAAACAGTAAGAACAGAAGCCATTCAAGTTGAATGGAGTAAATCAAGTTGGTTTGTAAGTATAAGGATACTGGAGAATATATCAGTTCAGAAAAATGATTTAGAAGGCAGTGACACTGTTTGTTGTTGTCGCTAATTTGTGTCTGACTCTTTTGTGACTCCGTGGGCTGTAGTCTGCCAGACTACAGGTTCTACAGTTCCTACAGGCTACAGGCTCCTAGGTCCATGAGATTTTCCATGCAAGAATACTGCTGTGGGTTGCCATTTCCTTCTAGGGGATCTTCCCAACCCAGAGATCCAACCCACGTCTCCTTCATTGGCAGGCAGTTTCTTTACCACTGCATCACCTGGGAAGCCCTGTGATACTTTTTAGTCAATAATTTTGTCCTATACAATTGCATAGTTAAGCAACATATTATGATAAAGTAATAGTGAAAATGCCAGCTGCTAAGGTCCTAGAAAAAGACCTTGATGCTGACCCTGATGCTGGGAAGGATTGAAGACAGGAGAAGAGGATGACAGAGGACGAGATGGTTGGATGGCATCACTGACTCAGTAGACATGAGTTTAAGTAAGCTCCAGGAGATGGTGAAGGACAAGGAAACCTGGTGTGCTGCAGTCCATGGGGTCACAAAGAGTCGGACATGACTGAGCGACTGAACAACAACAAGGTCCTAGTGGGGGAAAGCCCCCTGCCCCCCCCCACCCCCCTAACCAGAGTGCAGCAGAATCAACAGGCAGCAGAGTCGAAATGGAATTGAAATGGCTCCTCCTCTTAGTAGGTTGGGCAAGGTCACTGAACTTTTATGTCTCTGAACCTTTCGGAACTTTAGTTTCCTCCTCTGTAAAATGAGGATTCATCCTCATTCATGAATGTTGTGTGAAATCAAGCAAACAATGCACAAGGAGTATTAGTTCAGCATCTGGTCTGAATCAAGCAAAAATGCAGAAGGAATATTGGTTCAGCATATGGTCCGAATACGCTGGGTACTTTTTTGTGGTATGAGGTTCAGATAAAGGTTCCCAGTATCTACTCTTCAGCTCAACAACTGATCATAATTCTGAGCTATATGTCAGCTTCATCCCTCCAATGCTCAGGGCAAACCTTGGAGCCTTTTCTGACTGAGCCACTGTCTTTTTGCCTAGATTACTCCCCATTCTTGCTACTACAGGCAAAGAACAGCAGAGTGGCTGGTGACCCTCCTAATACAAGAGTCAGATCACATCGCTCCTATACTGAAAACCTTCAGATGGCTCCTACCTCATTCAGTAAAAGCCAACATCCTTGCAGTGGCCTCCACGATCCAGCGCCCAAGAAGCGCTCACCTTCTCTGCTCTCTCCTTCATTCAGACCACTGCAGCCACTCTGCTCTCCTGACACACCAGCCTCACTCCTATCTAGGAACCTCTGATCCAGTGATGTTCCCTGCCTGGGACCCCCATCTTTGATTTCCACTTAGCTATCTTCCACATCTCCTTTGAATGCTTTCAATACATATCACCCCAATCTTTCTGACAAATTGCCCCCTACCCCTCACCTACACACTCCACTTGCAGCAACCTGCTCTGTCCTCTCTGTAGCACCATCACGTTTGAGTATGGGGGTGTGCTCGGTTGTGTCTGACTCTTCGAGCCCCCATGGACTGTTGCCTGCCAGGCTCCTCTGTCCATGCCATTTCCTTCTTCAGGGGATCTTCCCAATTCAGAGCTCCAACCCGCCTCTCCTGCATTGACAGGCTGATTCATTACCAGTGAGCCACGTGGGAAACCCACCTTCGAAGTATGCTGTCTAATTCATCTATCTTTTAGGTTGATTGTCTGTCTCCCACTGCAAGAATGTAGACTCCACAAGAGCAGGATCTTTGTTTAGTTCACTTTTTTTTCAAGGATCTAGAATAGTATCTATACATGGCAGACATTCATTTTTCAAAGAATGGTGTTGTGTGAATAGAAACACAATATATATGACACACATCTCGTAGTAATGTTTCAGTGCTTGGAAAACTGGAAACTCCATAATTCAGAACTCCCTATGCCCTAATCATGGTATATAACTTGCATTTCCATAATGGGCAAAAACACCGAAAAAATTGAGCATCCTTAAATGTGGCCCATATAAAATCTGAATATGCTTAGTGCAGACTGGGGGTTAATTCAAAACCAAATTCAATGTGGCCAAAAAGAAAACCTCAAAGAAAAATTTGGAGTGGAAATAGGGGGATGAGGCTTGGTGGGTAGGAATGTGGAAGAAATCTGAAGAAAAAAATGTGGATCATGACCCATTAGCTATAGGCCTGTAGAATACTCATGCAAAATAACTCATTGTTTCCAAAGAAGCTCATCAATACTATGTTGACTTAGGTCCACTTTTCTTGCTAGGGTTGGGGGTGGGATAGAAGCTCATCAATATTATGTTGACTTGGGTCCACTTTTCTTGCTAGGGTTGGGGGTGGGGTGGGGAGGGGTGGCGCTCTGCCCGCTGGTTCCCAGATGGGGAATTAATGGCTCCTTGTTCAGGTTATTCTATTGCTGTAAAACAAATCACTCCACAACTTAGCTTCAAACAAGCATTTTATTTTGTTGACAGTTTTGTGGGTCTGGAATCTGGGAAGGGCTCACCTTGGCAGCCCTCAACTGGGTGTCTCTCCTGCTACGGCAGTTGGCAGCTGGATCCGCAGGCATCTGAAAGCTCAGCTGGGCTGGACATCCAAGATGTCACATGCACTCAGCTGGCAGTTAATGCCGGCCATCAGCAAGAGCTCAAGCTCGGCGGCTGACCAGAACACCTGTTGGTCTCAGGTGCCTGGTGTCCCGCAGAGAACCAGGTGGAAGCTGCAGGGTGTGTTCTGATCTAGCCTCAGATACTACACAGTCACTTCTGCCACATTCTACTGGAGAGTCACTAAGTTGGCCCAGATTCAAGGGGAGGGCGCATAAGACCCACCACTCAACAGAAGGAAGGTCTAAGCATCTGCAGAAATATTTTAAAATCACACACCCCATCAAGCATGAAGCTGCAGAGTGAAGTTACATCTGATTAGGTCTTATGATGATCAGAAAGCTGGAATTAGTATTTGATGTTTTAGAAACATCTCATGTTCCCTGTGTGCTTAGCCTCTATAGTATCTCCCCACTTTTCTCTAACTGCTCCTTCCGGCCTCTGGAAACTGAGTAGCTTGGAAGGAAGGACAGGGTAGGCAGGAATGATGGCAGTGGAGGAACAGGAATTTCACACTACCAACTCACTCCCTAAGAAAATTCACGTAAGTTCCTTGTCATTTATGCACACTGCATCCAAACTATACACATACAGGCAATGTTATGTATTTATTTTTTAAAGTATTGCTAGTTAAAAAATTTTTTTGGCTGTGGTGGCACAAGGCTTGCACAATGAGTCTTTGTTCTCAGGGATGGTACCCATGCTTCCTGAGGTGGAAGCACACAGTCTTAAGTAAGCACTGGACCATCAGGGAAGTCCCACCTCATTAATTATTGAGTGCCTACTGAGGTCTATGCTGTTTGCACAAATTCTCTGTCCCATAGAGTTAAAGCGATGAACACAACAGCTGCGTGGCTAGACCAGAGTGAGCAAGGACAGCACAGAGGTCAGGGAGGTGATGACTGGACTGTTTAAAGCTGGGGGTCTACTGTGGGTGGGGTGGAGTTTGAGGGTTTTGTGTCCAAGAATGGCGTGATCAGAGTCGTGTTTTAACAGGTATGTTGAGAAAAGGCTGGTAGGGGTAGGAGCTGGGGGATGGGTTAGGAGGCCACTGGCACAGTCCAGATGCCAGGGAACTGAACTGTGGTAACAGGAGCCGGATGGTGAAAAGTGGCCATACTGGGAGGATGCACTTTAAGGGTAGAACCACTAGGCTTGTACTGAGGTTTGGGTCTGCAAGCTTGTCTGTTATTTCAACACACGTTTGCAACGTGGGACTCATTAGATAGATACAGCTGATAGACTTCTGCAGCAAAAGATAATTCAATGTCGATAAAATACAAACAACACGAAAGTACATTAATAATGTAGAAATAAAGTCCCAAGTCACTTGAGCAAAAAATTACTTTTATGTAAGTAAACCCAGAAATAAATTTGTTTGACCATACACTTTTTTCCTCTGGGGTGGGTTGCCATTTCCTCCTTCTGGGCATCTTCCTGACCTAGGAATCGAACCTGCATCTCCCGCATTGGCCAATGGATTCTGTACCACTAAGTCAACTGGGAAGTTCCTTTTTGACGCCACACTGGGTTATGTCCACCAGATGTTTCTACTTCATTTTAGAAGCTGCTCTCTAATTAGTTCCTCTAACTCTAGGTAACAGCTCAAGGAAAGGAAAAGCACACAAAACCAACGCATTTAGCCTAATGTGGCATTTTCAGTGGATGAGCAGAAACTCGGGTATGAAGGGCAGTGACGACAGAGAAAGGCTAGTCCCCGCCTTCCAGAGGCTCTCTGGCAGGAGCCAGTGCACATGTCAGCACCATGCGCATGGCAACTTTCCTGTCATGATTTAAAGTATGTGGTCGGTACAGAAGAAGAGTTTAAATAAACCTCCAAGTGGTGGAAAATCATCTTCCTCTCTGTGACTTCAGTTTTCTTGAATTCAACAAATTGTGGGATCATGCAAATTTTTATATCACTGTATTAACTGGGAATGGCCTACAGCTATGGAAATACTTGGTTACCATTATATTGTCAAAAGAATTATTATAATAAATAAGGGAATGACACTCTGAATTCTGAAACAGTAAAATCATGTAACATGTAAATGAGGTGAGTTTGATTGTTTCCATAGTCTACAAGCTATTGGCCATTCTTAATGTTGCAGGAATAGATGATAATCCCCCTTATGAGGGAAGATCTAAATAAAAATCTGTTACAAGTGTCACAGGCTTTAACAGCCATGCTTTAGAAGAGTGATTTCCAAGTTCTTTCAAATTTTTGATTTGGGGACACGCCTACATTCATTGTTGTGCATTAATCTATTTCAGATAAAAATAAAATTTACTTTCTAGAAGGAATTTTTTAACCACTTCAAAATGATGCAAAAATAACAAGAGTATCATAAATATCATAAAACATAGACTAAGGACCCCTGTTCTTTAGAATATATGGGAAATGATTGGTTTGTAAGAAATTTTGGCATTATGTCACCAAAGAAACCACTTATTAGGGCCACCACTGATTCATGACTGGGTGGGGGAGCATGATAAATAGAGTCCTAATGGCCCATTGGAAGACTGATGTTGAAGCTGAAATTCCAATACTTTGGCCACCTGATTTGAAAAACTGACTCGCCTGAAAAGACCCTGATGCTAGGAAAGATCGAAGGTGGGAGAAGGGGATGGCAGAGATGGTTGGATGGCATCACCGACTCAAAGGACATGAGTTTGGGTAAACTCCGGGAGTTGGTGATGGACAGGGAGGCCTGGCGTGCTGCAGTCCATGGGGTCATAAAGAGTTGGACATGTCTGAGCAATTGAACTGAACTGAATGGTCCCCTCGATCTCAAACACTAGGGTGTGGGGAAACATGCCACATGACCCTTAACATTGTAAATAAATTTCTATTACTTCATCATTCTCCAGAATGCAAGTTCAGGATTTAAACTCTCTTCAAAGAAAAAGCAAGATGGGGCACTAGAAAGAGGAGCATGGGTTTTGAGGTCAGACAGGCCAAAGCTTGACTCTTCAGCCTTCCACTTGGGTTTGACCCAGGAAACTTTCTCTTAGGCTCCAACTCTATACTACAAATGACAGAACTCATGGTCTCAGAATGCATTACTCAACTTTATGGGAAACTCTATGTATCAATATGGGACAAGCTTCCTAAGGGATGGTCTGTATGTGGGGTGAAGGATATAGAAAGAGATCTAATTATACTGGTGTCAAGGAAACTCAGGGACTAAAGACTGGTGGATGGGAAAGGAAGCCATATCTCAAGTACCTACATTCCCTCCCAAGAATGTTTTCACAAGTAAGCCAGGTAACACCTAAAGGGAAGGCAGGACACAAGGACTTGTTAGTCTGCTTCCACTTCCCAAGTAAAGAGAGACCAGCTCACCTTCCAGCAACCTTGGAGACACGCATATCAGGCCATCGTGACAGCAACAGGGTCACCCACCAACCTTTCTTCCTCTGCATCCTGTACACTGAGTGGCCTTCCCGGGGTGACTGGGGTTCTATCTAGACTGTCCCACAGAAACTCAAACGTTAATAAACTGGAATTTCATAGACTGAGGTACGAAGCCATGCCTGTTTATCGCCTGTGCAAAGGAACCAATTCAAGTATTGGCAATGGTATGAGGACATTCGCAATAACAGTAAAAACTTAGAATAGATATTCTTTGACCTAGCGATTTTTACTTCTAAGAATGCATCCTAAGAAAATAATTGGAAAAATGGACAAATAAGAATATACACGCACGCTGAGCTTAGTATTTTTAAATGTTTAGTTTTAATTGAAAATTTAAATATTCTAAAAATGTAACTTCAACTAATGGCATCAGTGAAATAAAGGACGGTTTAGTCACATAATGGAATAATGGAATACAGTTGTTCAGGCTAGATTATGCTGCAGCTAAAAATCTATGGTGTTGGAGAAGACTCTTGAGAGTTCCTTGAACTGCAAAGAGATCAAACCAGTCAATTCTAAAGGCAATCAGTCCTGAATATTCATTGGAAGGACTGATGCTGAAGCTGAAACCCCAATACTTTGGTCTCCTGATGGGAAGAACAGACTCACTGGGAAAGACCCTGATGCTGGGAAAGACAGAAGGTGGAAGGGGACGACAGAGGATGAGATGGTTGGATGGTATCACTGACTCGATGACATGAGTTTGAGCAAGCTCTGGGAGCTGGTGATGCACAGGGAAGCCTGGCGTGCTGCAGTTTGTGAGGTCGCAAAGAGTCAGACAAGATGAAGCAACTGACCTGAAAACCCTTACCTCAGCAGACTAAAGCAACACAAGACTGAGAAACGCCCACTGGAGATCCAGGGCACGTTGGGTTTCATGGGATGGCTTGGCATCCCAAAGAAACTGGTGGTTAAGCCTCTTACCCACAATTAAATGCTCCTGACTGCACGTCATGGGCTGAAGCAAGTCACGTGGCCTTACCCACCTTCACAGAGCTGGAGGCTGACCGTCCCAGTGCACGGGCACAGAGCTAGCACCCACTTTGACTCTGCAGCCGCTGATGAGGCTAACAGGGGGCACTACTTCTGGGCATGGGGCAAACTCTCCAAACTACATCAGGTGGGGCAAGAAGGCAGGCACCCCTTAACAACAGGTCTATAAGTGTGTGTCCTGCATGTATACATGCATTTAAACAAAAAAGCAAAAATGCTGGGAAGATATATAGCATAAATTTAACAGCGGTTTCTCTAGGTGGTTGCATTAAAGGGTTTAAAAATAAATATTTTAAATACTTTTTTTGGTATTATCTTTTTATTTTCCTTTTATTAAATTGTAATAAACATTATATTTTTTTCTTTGGCCACGCCACACACTTTGTGGGATTGTAGCTCCCGGACCAGGGAGGTAACCAGGGCCCCTGACAGGGACAGCTCTGAGTCTGATCCACCAGACCACCAGGGAACTGCCAATAAACATTCTGATGATGAGAGAAAATAAACCTTTGGTTCTTTAAAAAAAAAAAAAAACCCTCAATAAACTGCTGTTCTGATCTCTAAATCAACCCCCTAATCAGCTAAGCCGACAACTCTGTTCTCCCGGATCTGAATCATCCTGTGTTTCTTGCAAAAAACTGAGCTGTCTGCGAGGGGACCCAGGGCAGGGCTCATGCTGTCTCCACGAGGCTCAGGGCTCTCAGGGGGCCTGGGTATCCTGAGCAATCTCACTCCAGGGCCTCATAAACTTCAAGACAGATCATACCTACTTCCTTTATACCAAACCCCCATTACATGCTGGCACATTAAGGCAGGCGTGTGCCTTATAAAGAAGGCATGTGCTTTTGAGTCAGACGGACAGATAAGATCCACTTGGTCTTCTCATTTGTAAAATGGAGAAAACAGTGCCTTGCAGAAGTGTCACCAGGACTGAAGAGTATGAAGTTGGCAGGACAGCCAGCACACAGGCAGCACTGAACTCACGGTGGCTGCTCCTGCTGCGCTGTGTCCAGGTCAAACAGAACAAAAGCTAAATTAAACAACAGGGTAACAAGCAAGGAACACTTTATTGTATGCATGTTCTCAAAAAAACCACAAAAACAGAACCCACAAACAGGAGCAAAGAGCAAAGGTTTCTAGCTCTCTGGGACACACAGGGCACCCTATTTTATAGAAACACAGCTAGTAGTACAAGACAAAATGTACTAATCAACATTGCCCTTTGCCTCCCTAGTCAAAAAAGTCTAGAGAGAAAAACACTTTAAATTGTGTTCTAACATAAATTTGTTGCACAATTAAACATCAACTTACTCAAAGATATTGGGTAGTAAACTGCAGAAAATAGAGTAGGCATTCAATGATCTGCTCACAATTAACAATTAAGCAATAGACACACAAATACAGCATGTATTACTTATTTGTTAAACTTCACATTTATAATGAGCAGACGGTTTATCATTAATAGTAACGGGTTTCTTACATTTTAAAGGATACCAGATCCAGGAATGAAGTAGGAAGTAATTAATGAAAACTGATTTTAGAAAATAACTCCTTGAATCTGAGCCACTGTGGTTTTATTCCATACTCAGGCCAGTTTCAACAGTTTAAATCTGTAGGTACTAACGAACTGAATGCTGTAGGGGGAGAACAAAGTGACACCACCCTCTAAAGTATAAAGCAGTATGTTTCGTTTATGGCCTCTAGGCAGCAGGACAGAACTAAGACACAGTAAACAGATTTACAGTGTAATGAATGGTCTGCTTCCATCTAATGCTATAAGAGTATATTCCTATCACTTCCACTAATAAAGAGCAATTTTAAAACACGTTTAGAATGAAGAATTGGCAAGTCTTGATCACGAACCTTTTGTTGTTGTTCAGTCACTAGGTCGTGTCCCACCCTGCGACCCCACGCATACTAGATCTAAACAAAAAGATCTTCTCTTAACATTCTGTTCTTCGTGATCCCCAAGAGGGACTCTGCAGGAGTATTCAGGAATGGAAAAACTGGTAAACCATTATTTGAAGAACTATATAATGTAAATGACACGTTTAAGAGTAATGCAGTCAAAATAAGGCAATAACCAGAAGTCTAACTATACTCTCTGTGCCAATCACTAAAATTTTTACCCACTTCTATAAAAAATATTACCCCATTTACTACCTTGTGTGTGACAGAGACAAGGCAAGCCTACCATATGTATGTTTAAAACGAAAAATGGCAGTAAGCTCTGGGGGAAAGAAAATATATTGAAACTTTCTCCTTTCCTTTTCCAGGTACCTGGCTCCAATTCTTTCTGACACAGACCTCTCCCTCTTGACTTATGTTAGCTTCACCCCTAAGGAGGCGCTGGATCAGCCTTACGCTCTCTGTGAAACATTAGGTTTTTCATTAGGAATCTTTTAAAATTAAAAAAAGTAAAAAAGCTATGGTATATCCTTGACAGCTACGGAACTGCTCAGGCCACCACAGACATCATAAAGTCACATTTTACAGAGGCTGAAGGAAAGCAAAACCGTCGTGGAGCATTCTTCAGCATGGCAAGTAGTTCATATTCTCTTTTTCTTTCAGGACTTCAGAGAAACCCCAGCATAGCACCTGTGTATGTATGAGCTGAACCATTAACTAAACTAAGCTGAGATTCAACACTACTGTTCAAGTTACCACCACTCGATTTTCCTCCTGGATTATGTCAGCAACACACATTCTGCAAAGGGCCTAAGGCAAGTTTTTGAAAGAAAACATCTTTTTCAGGTGATATAACACAAAAATTACAAGAAGCAACAAAACCCTTATTTCTGAAGGCAAGTCAACGTCTACTGGAGATCATTCTAGAACATGATGACCTGACCTCCTTTCCTAATTTGTGCCACTAGCCATTAAGACATCTTAACTGCCTGTCTTAAACTGTTATTAAAAACACATTTTCATTAACAACTGTTATTTAAAACTGTTTAGTCCCTTAGTTACGTCACACAGAATGATGCTGTCTTGGTTTGATCCCCTAAAAGCAATGCAGTAGTATTTTTCTATATCCATTAGTAAGACTAACAAAAATACTGCGGCTATCTATTTTAAAATCTATCCTTAAAATGATCCTAAAGTAACAAGACACATGATCTGCCATTGAAGTGAAGTCGCCCAGTCGTGTCTGACACTTTGCGACTCCATGGACCAGGGGGTCCTCAGTCCATGGGATTTTCCAGGCAAGAATACTGGAGTGGGTTGCCATTTCCTTCTCCAGGGGGTCTTCCCGACCCAGGGATCGAACCCGGGTCTCCCGCATTGTAGGTAGGCAGACGCTTTACCATCTGAGCTACCAGGGAAGCCTGATCTGCCATTAAAAACAAATAAATATTTAATATTAAAAGACAGGCTCCCCATTTCCTACCTATTCCCCAATCCTGGTACTAAGTGGCCAAAAACTTTTAAATTAAAATGCCACGTGATAGCAAGAGATTTTGCTAACTGTTCTGGGAGTAACTTACAAGTTGGGAATACCTGTGCAGGACCGTGCTAATAGTCACTGCTCTGGGTTACCGATTTCTTCCTATGAAATAAGTTGTAACTAAAAGTCAACCTAGTTTAAAAAGCTTTGGAGTTCTCTTCTGAGGTGTCTACTGAAGTGTCACGGTATTTACAGGGGCTCATCTTGGGCTGCAAATAGACTGTGTCTTTCAGGAGGACTGGGCTGTTCCACGGAGCGGGCTGCTCGTTTCCCATCCCAGTCACGCTGGTAGCTGGGTTTGCCATTACTCATCCCTAGCTGCAATGAGGAAGAAGTCAGGCGGCTTGTGCAAGTCCCGTGTTAACAGCACCATAGAGACGTCTTGTCCTCAGAGCACATCTGGGGGACAGGGAAGGGTACGGACTCCCTTGGTCAGTAGAGACGCCATACCGCTCACGTGGTGACAACCGTAAGGGTCCGCCCACGGCACGCTGGCTGGGACGGGAAACTGAAGCGGACCACACATTAAGTGTAGACACTGCACCACCTGGAGAGGACAGGTTCCTTGAAGAGGTCTGTCAGTGGCCAGGGGTGGGGAATATTCACAGACGCCAGTGGACGAGGAGGGTCTCTGGGTTCCTAAGACCCCTGCACCACCCCCCCCCCGAGAGAGAACGCAAGTCCTCCTCCCTGGAGTCCCTGCTCTGACCGCGGAGATGCGCAGGAGCCCCCGCGCGCCCGGCAAGTCTGGGGGGAGGGGAGTGTGTTTGCACTTGGAATTGCTTGAAGAAACTTCTAGGCTTTAACTCTTTAGTTCAGTGTTTTTCTTCTGAAACTCTCGTGTGCTAAATTAGCATCTCGGCACACATCAGCTCACCGCTCGCAGGACATCTCGCTCAAGTAACTCCACTCCTCGGGGACCCGCTACGTCGGTCCCCACGGATAGTTCCACAAATGCCCAAAAACACACGTTCACGTTTTGTTCTTTATAAAAATGCTGATTTCTTTTTTAGTGGCTGGCTGTCCCTCCACGTGACAGGGACTGTGGAGCTAGAGGGAAGCGTCGTGTGTGGGGGAAGGCGGCCGCCGCGAAGACTCAGACCCCGCCGGCCCCGCATCAGTGTGGAGAGAAGCCGGTGGCCAAACTGCAGCCCACCACAGGCGTCATGTCCCAAATCTGCAAGAGAAGGAGGGGGAGGACCTGGAGAGGCAGCGCCGGCCACGCGGTCCCTGGGAGGACAGACAGCTGGGACACTGGCCAGCGGTCAAGACACACAACTCATCCTCTTCTTTCCCCATAAAACCTTCTGGAGGTTTACACAGTGACAAGGCAATGTGGTTGGCTAAAACATAAAAAAATGCTTATAGGCAGTATTTCTCTCAACACCTGCAAATTACATCATAATAATGTTTCACTACAATTTACTTTTATTTTGAATAAAAAGCCCACTGGGAAAAAGCCCACTTTTTAAATTATGAAACAAATTATGACAGTTTTACAGGGCTTCTCAGGTGGCTCAGTGGTAAAAGAATCGACCTGTCAAAGCAGGAGCCACAGGAGACATGGGCTCAATTCCTGGCTTGGGAAGATCCCTTGGAGGGGAAATGGCACCCCACTCCAGTATTCCTGCTGGGATAATTCCACAGACAGAGGAGCCTGGCGGGCTACAGTCCACGGGGTCGCAAACCACTCGAGACAGCTGAGCAACTGAGCACATAGGCATGCACAGCAGTTTTGAAACTCAAGAGTGGTACTGAGGATAAAGCGCTCACACTCAGCTTCTGTGTTACTCACTCAGGGATTTAACACAGGGAAGTACGGTTATTTCTTATAAATGGGGAGTATTCTATCCAGGATAAAGGACCATTAGCCAAGGAAGGAGTGACCAGAGAAAGAGGTCAGCTAAGGCCAGGCAGTGCGAGGGAAGACCCTGGGGCCCGCTCAGGGCAGATGGTGACAGAGGGGTGGCAGGCCCTCACCAGCTTACTTGGAGAGACTGAGACAGTGGAGGGAGACCCCACTGGACTGAGCTGCCGGGAACGGCATGGAAACTCACAAACATGCAATTTGTTAGCCACGGCTTTCACTTGGCCATGGGGAGTTCATCCAAGGGAAGGCGAGCTTGTCCATCAGAACTGCCTTACACACTCACAGCGTGTCGGTGGAGCAGTCTGCACGGAGGTGCTAATTGGGACAATTAGGCGGCTTACCTTCACCACGCGGTCGGTCCCGCAGGTTACCATCAGGCCCCTAGCGACGTCCATGGACATGTGGGAGATGTTATGTTTTCCTTCGTGGAAGGTTGCTAGAGATGTCCGACTGGCAGAGAGAGAAGAGAGGCCATTTAGACTCATCCGACGGTTCCTGGAGCTGAGGATGAGTCCTCTTAGCAACATAAAGGAAATATTTACAGTAACAGTGTCAAAATTTGCTCCCCAAAATGTGGCTACGCTTCTGAAAACCAACTATAATTAAAGGATGACACAAAGCCTAAGTTGCAGGACTGGTTTTCGGGGTTTTTTTGGTCTTTCTGTTTGATTTTGGTTGTGCCGTACGACTTCAGGGATCTCAGTTATTCAACCAGGGACTGAACTTGCACCCTCAGTGGTGAGAGCAGAGGTCTAACCACTGGACCCCCAGGGGATTTCCACAAGCAGTTTTATAAAGGATTTTCTAAAATTCCCAAAATATTTGATTTTTTTTTAGTGGACAGGCTGGTACATTCCTAGACATCAGAACGAGAACCTTTAACAGAGAAGAGGAACTACTCTGCACGAGATCACAGGCTGCAGGCTCCCCGCGAATCCAGGTCGGAGAGGCAGTGCCACCCCCGGGTGCTGACCCTCACTCTGCTCCGAAGCCTGCGCCCTGGCCCCATCACCAGCTTGCTGACCACACCAGCCTTCCTACTTGGGCATCCACCAAGGTGTGCCTGGCTACTGCTTTCCAAGATGATTCAAAAAGGAGCAGAAGTGGAGAAGGAAATGGCACCCCACTCCAGTATTCTAGACTAGAATATCCCATGGACAGAGGAGACTGAAGGGCTATGGTCCATGGGGTCACGAAGAGGTAGACACAACTTAGCAACTTAGCACACATAGCTGAAATTAACACACCAAAATAACTCAACTGCATTTCAATAAAATACATTTTTTAAAAAAAGGAGCAAGAGAAAATGCTGGTCCTGCCTTCATGGATCTGTCTGATTCAGGACTGAATGGGGGACAGATGTGTCTTGTACACAGTTATTTAAGCACAGATCGCTAGGTCAGACTTCATGCAGGAAAGAAGGTGGGTCTCCAGGGTTTTCCCACTAATAAAACGCTCATGAGTGTGAGTACAGGTTGAAGCTGGGATGCCTCTGAGAGTGCCCGCTCAGCCACCCAGCAGTGTGCACACAGCCTTGACCCTCACCGCACTCTGAGGGGCTCGGGGGCTCAGACACGGCCACTCACGGCCTGAGAAGTCTGACCAGCATCATTCCTCAAAGTGTTTGGGAGAAACTTGTCCTAAGTCACAAATCCAGGGCAGAATCCTCTCCTTAGAAACTGTTTATGAGAGATAAAAGATCAATACAGTTGATCCCTGGACAACACAGATTCAAACTGCACCGATCCACTTATATCCGGACTTTTTTTCTAGTAAATATAACAGTGCTAAATGATCTGCAGATCCGTGGATAAGAGGGTCTAAGTTATGCCCAGATTTTTACACCCAGTCAGACCCAGAGGGTCTAAGGTATACCCAGCTACACCCAACTTTCAGTTGTACCCAGATTTTCCACTGCATGGAGGACAGGACCCTAACCATTGTGTACGGGCGGACTGTGCACCCGTGTCATTTCCCGGGCTCTCCCGCTGCAGATGAACACACAGTAGACAGAGACAGGCACTCACTCCTCGTCCTTGATGGAGTCGTAGCAGGAATCGCAGACTCGGACCTGGAACTCGAAGCCCATGACGGGGTAGCTGGAGCGCTTGCTGCTGCACTTGCCACAGACAGCCTGCCCGCACTTCCGGCAGTGATGCTTCCAGAAGGAGGGAGGGAAAGGGGGCGTTAACCTCTTGCTTTAAGGTACGTGGTTTCCCTTCAGAGTAGGGGAATGGGATTGGGGATGATATGCCCTGAATGATACTGTGAAGTCACTTCAGTCGTGTCTAACTCTTTGTGACCCCATGGACTGTAGGCCGCCAGGCTCTTCTGTCCATAGGACTCTCCAGGCAAGATAATGGAGTAGGTTGCCATTCCCTTCTCCAGTTCTTGAATTATAATCAGCCTTAATTCAATCTATCAATTAACATGCCAAAGGCAAATGATTTCAACACTTTCAAGGATTTCCAAATATCCTTGCTTTGTTATTGGTCAAAACTGACTTTTATTCATTTATACTTTCAGCCTAGATGACAACAAACAACGTTAAAACCAAGTTCAAGCTCATTTAGGAACCCAAATGGCTAGACTTTGGGAAGGAAAAACTGATTCTTACTAACAAAAAAAAAGTTTAGAAGTAAAGTTTTAAATGTAATTTGCCCTCATTAAGAAACAAATATCCATTATCATGTTTTGCTATTTCTTTTACTCTTTCAAATTATGATTCTGCAAATGAGCTTCAAGAACATTCCAAAATAGTCCAGCTATTATCACTATTTTATATATATATATATATATATTTTTTTAAACCACTAAAATTTTGTAACCCATACCTTCCCATGCTCTTCTATTAGCTGTTAACTCATAAGATTAAAATTAATTCTCCATGTTTCCTTTGAAGTAAGGACTACTTCACCCACCAGTTACTACCAGCCATATGTTGTGAGAACAAGGCTAAAGACAGAATATTGCTACAATTTCTGAGCATTAGAATGTTATGAGTGATAAAATAATTCCTACACTGGAAGTCTTATATCTGACCATGTTGTAGAGTAGCTTCACAAGTAAAAGTTTATTGACACACACAAACTTTCCACCAATTCCTCAGAGAGGGTACAACCCATAAGAAAAGCATTTAAATTGGCATTCCTTTTTCACTTGCCTGCACAAATTCACATTCAATCTGAGTGAGTGGCTACCTTCAAGGCTGCTGTAAAACTATGCTTTTTGTAGAACTTTAGTATTACATGAATACCTAGTGGTGAGAGCTTCCTTAAACTCTACAGGCTATCTGGAACATGTTTCTTCAATTAATTTACAAAATTAAAAAACAGTACATACTGAAACATGCTAAACAGAATTGCTCCAAGTACACTCACATGGAACAATCTAAAATTCTTACTGTCAGAGTATTCCAGTGAAGGCTGATCTGTTACTTTTTTATCTGTTCATGGAAGTTTAAGGCTTAGAGGTCGAGTTCATTCTGACTTTGTGCTGGGCTGGTACAAACACTGAGTTTAACAAGCAACGGCCCTAAACTCAGAGCTCTTTCATCCATTTACAAATAGGCTCTGAGGGTTTTCTGGATATCCCTGATTTTCCAGTGCAGGATGAGCGATAGCATACTTTGGGAAAGTTAAGTCTCACTGTTACCCCAGGAAAGATCTACTCATATTTGTCACACGATGGTGACATCACAAATGTAGGAATTAACAGTACTCATCAGGAAAAGTGTGATTCCAAATAAAATGTTAGACCGATCATATAAATAACAAAACACGTGACTAACACAGTGACAGCTGGATGCCAGCTACTCACCTGTCTCAATCCCAGTGTCTTTGTGTCCCACATCTGCTTAATATTCCAGAAAAAGGGCTGCTCACATTTCTGACAAGAATCACTTTCCAACCACTGAGGAGCCTGGGGGAGGAGAAAGTCAGACCCAACATCAGAGCTTATTTATACCGAGTTTTCAGAAATTAATACAACAGTTCTAGACCTCACAGGGGTTCTCCCCCCACTTTTTTTTTTAAATTTCTCTATAGCTGTTTCCATATTTATTCAATATTATGTTTGTGTTTTGAGTAATCTTTGCCATTTTAACAATGTTTTCAAGATTGTTTAATTTTAGATTGTTCAACCTATAGACAGGAGGGAGGAATTCAATTTGCATTATGAACTCTTAAGAGTTATCCTTGCATATTTGACCTCAATCACTTGGCATCATATACATGCAATAAAAATAGAAAATACTCTAAAATTATACCAAAGATCATGAAGTTAGGAATAATCTTTTATTGATTGTGAAAGTTAAAAAGTGAGTATCCCTAATTCTTTGTTTCCTATTGCATCAAAACCTTTGGCTTTCCTATTTCTTATTTTAGATATGGCACTGGAAGTATTTCTACATAAGACAGCCATTACAAAAGTCTTCCTGGAGTGGGGGTGAAGGCACCCACAAACAGAATGAAGCAGTCTAAGACAGAAGAGCCCTCTGTAAATGACTGGGGCAATGCTGCAGGTGGGAAGGGAGGACAGAAAGAGCGAAGAGGAAATACATTCCCACGTGACAAGGTTACTACCCGATGTAGAACTGCTCGTTTCTGTGATCAGGGAAGAGAGAAGGGGGGCTGAGAACCCTGCCTGTGAACAGCGTCCCTCAGGGAAAACCCGTGACACAATGGGGCCTGCTGCCAACACCCCAGGAACGTCAAATTGCAGTGGAAGGAAAACAGGGCCGCTGGGTCTTAGCTTGTGACACAGGCCAGTGTAACTCCAGCAACACCACCCATATGCAGACCAGTCGCATGGAACAATCAGCGCAAAAACATCTTCATGGCAGCGATACTCAAGTATGAGTACACAATGGGTAAGGCTGTGAGCATTAAATGCGTCATTTGCAGGGCTTTGCCCAGTGCCTGGTATACGGCAAGTGCCACATAAGTCCACCAGAGTGCCAAGGGGTTTGTTTTGCTTCATTCTCAACAACCCTAGGAGATGCAGAGCAACATTCTCTCAGTTTTACAGGTAAAGACACTGTGGCTCAGAGACTGAAGCGACTGTCCATGGTTGGTCAATGGGTGGAGCTCCCAGGAGATGCAGGACTCCAGCCCACACCTTTGCGCTTGTCCACTGCTCTCCACACAGCCTCCAGACATGGTCCTCTGTACTTCAACAGGGTCTCCAAACATGTTTCTGGAGTATGACAACCAATGGGACTGAATTCCTGCCCTCAGGAAGCATAATTCTGTCTAAGGGTTAGGGAAGAATATCATTTTGCTGAGCTGGATGGGACAGGGACACACGGAAAGAAAAATATGCTTAGAATAATCAAATAACGGACAAAAAACTCAGAAATAAATAGACTTTTTGGGAACTATTTTAATATAAGAAATAACCATAATTCTTTTAATAGGATTAAGTGTTATGGTATAAGCTCTCATAAACCATTCTACTGAATGCTCATTCTCTAAGGAGAAAAAGCTTTCTTTTGTGCTGAGAAGAGCAAAAGAGAACATTATTCAAGTATTCTGACTATTGCATTCTCTTTTCTAAATCTTGTTCCATCTGCCTAACCTGGACAAAGATGATGTAATAAGAAAACTGCAGGGCACTGATAATCTGTTTTGCACTAATGTATAAAATATTTCTCATTCTGTAATCAACTAGCTCCAAATACAATTTTCTTCGTGTGGATTTATTATGGCTACTTGCTCATTTATGTTTCTTGCCTCCTTCCAAAAAGGAGTCCTTCGATTACAATCTGGCAGAGACTGTCTGCTTCCAACCTGCCTGTGTGGTGGCCGACAGCCACTGTGGGTTGGAAACGCCCCAGTCAGTGTTTCCAGGTGACTCAGAAAGAAATTCCCAGCAAGGACTGTGGGGCTAGAGAATCTGGGGTTAATCTTCCCAGCCGGTGCCTAAGGAAGTCCTACAAATTGTAGAAAACCCTAAAGCAAGGTCAGAATCTCAATATACCAGAGGCTGCTTACTTTTGCATTTATATTTACTCAGTTGGTAAAAACAAAACAACAACCAAACCAAAAAATCCTACTAAAAATATTGCATCATTTTGACAGAATTTTCTTTCCCACCAACACTGTCAACCACTGAGACAGTGTTACCAGCCAGTGTGCACATGATTTGGGATAATTGTCCGTAAGTGATTCAGAGGAAAAGAGTGTCCCCCACCCCCATCCCACAGGAAGCACCTTGAATGAGTGGCCCCCCAAAAGAAGATGGGACTCTTTCTTTCCCTAGAGAAAGAAAGATAACCTCACACTCACATAACCTTGGAGGTAGGAACCCTGCTTCTACTTTCCACTTCTAAAACGACTTAGCAAGGATGAGAACAGCGGATTGAAATCCAAGTAACTAAACCCTTACAAGAGCTGCTAGTAGCATCAGGCCCAGATGGTCTCCTCCCTCCTGATTCACGGAACACATCCTCTCCCCACCCTCCCCGAGTTTCCTGCTCTCTCAGAATTAGACTGAAGAGCAACAAGTCTAGGAAACAGCCTGGCGTACTGCAGTGCATGGGGCTGCAAAGAGTCGGACACGACTGAGTGACTGAACTGAACTGAGAAAACAGCGTGGTACACTAGCCGCTGATGTTGCATCAAGCTAGAAGATGACAAATACATAACCCAGTTCAGATAAACCTTTGCAAAGGCAGCATTACACATTCTGCAATTCTGAGTCAATTTTACATATGTTTAATAACAAGTTATTCTAAGCCTTACCAAAACGCTTTCTAGAAAATTCAAACAGAGAAATTGACCAGCAGACATGCCATCAAGATTTCCTCTACTTGACTTGTCTTACAAGGTCAGTAAAAAACTAGCCATCAGGACTTCTCCAGATTACGAACGAAATTTTATTATTTATAGGGTAATCTATTTCCTTCATGGGATTGCAAGTTTCTGGCAGGCAAGAATCTTTATGTATAGAGCACAGTAATCATAAAGTCTGGAAGTGTAATATCTGTAAAGTAATGTCACTGGGTTTTGTTTTTTGTTTTTTAATAGATTGAATCCCTCTGATTATGTCCCCGAGGGGATGCTAAAGATCAACTGTATTCAGGGAGAATCAGACTCGCAAGCAATCAGAGGTGACACAAAGCAGCTTGTGCAGGGCTTGTGGGGAACGCTGCGTTCACGCCTGGCATCCGCTGCCGTGGGCAGCAAGCTGACCTTCATGCTGTGTAAAGGACAGCACTTGGAACATATCATATAACATCACAGTATGTATTGTTTTTGACTAGCTGCTCAATTGTGCAATCCCATAGACTGTAGCCCTCCAGGCTCCTCTGTCCATGGGATTTTCCAGGCAAGAATACTGGAGTGGGTTGCCACTTCCTTCTCCAGGGGATCTTCCTGACCCAGGGATCAAACCTGTGTCTCCTGCATTGGCAGGCGGATTCTTTACCACTGAGCCACCTGGGAAGCCCTGTCACAATATGTACCACAATACAATATCATTTACGAGGTATATGTGCCTAAGTCTCCAGACTTTAGGGCCACCGTTTAGGTAATCAAGAAATGCTTCTGAAGTTAAACCATAAGTCCCTAACCCCCCTCACAAAAGAATCTTCTTTGGAATCAACGCCACTCTCTACATCACAGGTTGTAGACATCACTTGGAAAAGGCAGATAATACCTATGCTGGTAAAGATGAGAATGGAAATCCTGCATGGAAATCATCTGACAACATCTATAAAAAGCCTTAAGAATGTACATAACCTTGACCCTAAGGGTCTATTTTCAGAATTTTGTCTGAAATAAATAATTGAACAATCACACAATGACAAGGTCAAAAATGTTCACTGCAGCATTATTTAAAATAGGAAAAAAAAGAGATTGTTTATAGTGTCTGTCTAAATAACTGGAAGAGAGCTGAGAAGTCATCTCATTCAATTATTTCACTTGATGGAAGAAGGAACGGAGACGAGGAAATTAAGGCACTTAAACTCAGGTCTCCTGAAAAGAACACTAGAGTGACACGGACTCAGTGAGACAGAACTCGTGGAAAATAAAAACAGAGACTGGGGAAATACTTTCCCAGATGAGCTATGTCCCTGGTGAGTGTCTCGGGGATCCCATGACAGGTGTGGAGCAGCACCTTGGAGCTCCTGTCTGCAATCCACTCCCTGGATGGGCTGGACTGTCTCCAGCATCCTCTCCATGAACTTCCCTGTGAAAATCAGCCTAAATGCCCCATGTGTGTACTGCGTGTCCCTATGGAAACACTCCAGTGAGTGGGGGACACAGTGACTGACACGCAGGACCTCGCTGGACAACAACCAGTAAGCACAGCGGTGAGGGGCTGGGACTGCCTGCATCTTCAGCCAAAGGGTGGAAAACCAAGAGGCGGGTTGTGGGACCTCCCCGGGTCAACCCTGCCTCGCTCTCTCTTACCTCTTCTCTGCTAACGTCCATGTTCCACACTGCAATTCCACCATCCGAGGAACAGGAGACCAGCTGCCGCGTGAGCTGAAGGTAGCACAGCGCCTGCACCTTGTCACTGCAAACACACAGCAGTCACTGTCTCAAACTGGGAACACACGCACTGTCTTCACGCAGGCTCCAATGTCTCCCCTCGCTGGAATCTGCATTTTATCACTAACTATTTGGTATGGTCATCTGGATCCCTGTATATACTTTACCAGGCATTTTATAATGTATTATACAGAAAAACAGTTACTATGAAATAAACGCTACTACTTTCAAATCCGTCATTAAGAACTGCAGGGCAGAGATGGGATGGTGACCATAGTTTTCTGGACCAACCACTATAATTTCTTTCCAGGTGCACAAGATTGTTTCTGAACAAGTAGGTGTTCAAAACTTAAGAGGTGTTCACCTCTTAAAGGAGGTGTAACTCCCTTACTTACATAATCCATAAGAACAAGCAATTGAACACGATGGAGATTGCTGGTGTGCACACATGCGTGCACGCACACACGTGCGCACACACACACACACACACTCTTACAGGGTAAGGGAATCTGCCCTGCTCCTGCATGCTTGTCTGCCTCCTCCTCTGGAAGCCCCAGGAAACAACCTCCTGACTTGTAGATTTGTGGGGAGAAGCTTTCCTCTCCTTGGCTGCTTTTCAACTTGACTCTGCTCGTAGCCAAGCAACAGACAAGCCTACCCAACGAGGAGGAAAGGGTTCCTTTTCAAGACTAGATGGCAAAAACCTGAGCATTAAAATGCCATAGCTTAGGCGAAGCAGGACTGGGTCAATCCAGACATTATTCCTTAATGAAATTCGCTAATGAGACTGGCTTAAGTGTCATACTGCAGGCCATCTTCCAAGGTCAAAGTCCCCACCCATGGTTTCTAACCCACGTCTGCCTGAAGCAGACATTTCACTGGGGTGACTCCTTGGCAGAGAAACGTAGAAGAGAGCCCGATCACGTGGACAGCTGAAAGGATGCCATTTGGAGACAGGGGTCTCAGAGTACTCACGCCTCCCCCGCCTCTCCCCAGCGTGGACCCACTGCCCACCCTCCCCCGAGTCACGCACTGGTGGCCCTGGAGCAGGAGCGTGCGGCCCTTCCTGCCCCCGATGTCCCACATGATGACGCTGTTGTCGGACGCTCCTGAGAAGAGTAACCGTTGAACAGGGTCCCACCAGAGGCAGGCGATGCTCCCTAGGGGTGAGAGAGGGAGGTTAGCTGGAACTCTCCGCCGGCACACGCACAACTGACGACAGAGGCTGAACCAGGACCAGCGAGTCTGGATGTAAAAACGCACCTTCGTCGTACAAAAGGGCGTCTAACACTTATCATGAGTCACGGAGGAGACACCGCACAGCCCCTACCCAAGCTACAAGATGAGGCTTTTCAGTCGTTGTCCATCACACTACTCTGAACACAAAGGTGTTTAAAAGATTTTCCTCCTCTATACCAAAAAATGATAAAATAGCTGTACATGAGGGTTAGTTCAGAAAAAGCTTTTGAAGGGGGAAAAAAAAAAAACGCTACCAGTATCTAAAGAGCAAAGGCAATGAAGGTTTCAGGGATTTTCTAAGATAAAAGTCTGGATTATTCCAGGTCTCTGTGACTTTGCGGGTGTCCTACTCCAGGATGCCTCTGTTTAAGGAAATTAAGCGTCTTAGAAGAAAGAAAAAAAAAAGTGAAATTGTACCACACGATTATGACAGAAAATGCAGGTAAAAATCCAAATCCTACGTTTTACATTCTGTACTGACTAAACTTACTAAATTTGATAGCCTTGGGAAAAATCTTTCTTTTAACAGATTTCTCTTTCAACAGATCTCTTCATTGTTCTACTAATTCGTTTGCCTAGAAAAAATTAATAAACTTATTAAACCAGTCACACAAGCTAACAGTATTTTTAGTGGGTGTATAGAAAACTGGTAAAGCCATATTCAAAAGCAAACCACAAGAGACTAGTTTCTCACAGAAGCTTAACCAAAGGGAAAAAAGAAGTACTGTGCAAAACTGGCTTCAGGGATCAATTCTGCGGAAACCCTAGCCCTGTTTGATCTTATGACCCATGTTTTTCAGCTAGAGCCTAACAGTAGACAAGCCAGCTCTTTCTACATGAACCCTGCTGAGCAGTTATCAGAACTCATTCTGTCCTGAGCAACCCAGAGAACACTTAAGAGCCTGGGATCATGAGACCATGAGTCATAAACAGAAAGTGGTTTCTGAGGGCCTGTGTTTTTCTGCCTTTAGATTTATCTACTCAAACTTACTGTCCTTCCCTCCCCCTTTTCCTCTACAAGGTCACAGACTCAGACTTATCTAAATAAATTACCTACAGAGGACATTTAAACTTGCTATACTTAAAAACACTATTTTCATACATCAATCCATCATTAATTCCTTCAACAAATCCCTAATTCTTCAATCTGAACCAGATGGTCTCAAAGCTTCTAATGTTATGAAATACAGTCAATTAAGCTTTAAAGCCTTCCCACGAAACCCTGCCAACTCACTATGCTACAGAAATAATAGAATTCCGCCCAGTCATTCTTTTCCCTCAGTCCCTCCGCAGTGGACGTTTCCCAAATAAAGAACGAACCAGCTCATACACGTCTTCCAACTGTACTGACTGACCTACTGCATCCTGTTCGATGTCCTAGAAAGTGACAAATTTAAAACAGTAACAACAACCTTCTTCCAAAGGTCCTACCATTTATACGAAATTTTAAAAAGGTCTTCTGAAAGTAATTTAATTAAAAAAGGGAAACAGAACAGAAAGTAATGTCACACAAGTATTACAAATCTAGAAGGGATCTGAACATGAAACCTAACCCTATACCTTGCCTTCACTGAGTTTTCACTCTTTAAGATCTTCTGGGACTGAAGTCCCATATCTGGCCAGTCAAACTGAAACCTGACAAGACCTTAGGGATCTAATCAATCACGAAACCACAGAGCCGAAAACTAGATTTGGATGCCCATATTAGGTGAAAAGGGCTTCCCAGGTGACACTAGTGATAAAGAAACCACCTGCCAATGCAGGAGACATAAGAGACTTGGGTTCGATCCCCTGGAGGAGGGTATGGCAACCCACTCCAGTCTTCTTGCTTGGAGAATCCCCATGGACAGAGGAGCCTCGAGAGCTACAGTCCATAGGGTTGCAAAGAGTCGGACACGACTGAAGCGACTGAGCAGGCACGCATGCACACATATTAGGTGAAAAACAGTGGTGATCACACAGCCTACCTTCATGTCCTTTAAGGGTGGTAATAACTGAACAGGTGCTCTGTTCAAGTTTCAGCAGGGTGATCTGTCCAGAGTAATCGCCGACAAACGCATACTGAGTATCAAAGTCATATCTGTGGAGAAGCAGTCAAGGATGTATAAAACAATCTGTCTCAAAGTTATAAAGCAGAAAATGTACATTCTATAAAGGGTAAGCACAAACTAAAACTGAGAAAAGAAACACTCCACTGAAAATCATACAGCATGGAAACATCAAAGAAAAAAATGCTTTAAGTGAGAATTATCAGGAAAATTAATATTCATTCATTCAACAAGCATTCACTGAGTACCTGTTATTATTTCAACTGATATCCTAGGAATTGACAACAAAAAAGATAAAAGAGCTGACAGAGAGAGAGAGAGAGACATAAAAATAAGTAATCATATTATAGCAAAGTTTTAAAAGGTAAAATACTCAATAATGAAAACAGTCAAAAAGAACTGAAGAAAAATGCTTTTTATGAAATTATCTCTGGAAACAATGTAAAACTGACAGCAAATGATGTGAACTCATTATTTAGATGAGTTAGATGATTTAGATGGGGGGGGCCTAGATGATTTAGATTTAAGTGAAGAGGATGGTTTACTTTAAATTGCTATGAAGAGTTTAGCCATCCAAAAGGCAGTCATTTGGGATGGTAGTAAACTTAAAATTTAAAAATACATTAACTACTGGTAACAACTTGTTATTAACACTCGGTTACTCTACGGCCATAGCAGTTTGTGGCAAATCAGGTGTCTACACACAATAAGGTAATTACTGTTTTAATTTCAAAACATGGATCAAAAGGAAGACCACAGGCTGGGCCACAGTGATGTGATTCTGTCCTATTTTCTATCAATCCATACGAAAGCCTAACACATAACAGAAAAGCTTATATAGCACATGATACATCTGAGTAGTCTTCCCTTGTTTGATTCTAAAGTGTATGGTACTATTTTAAGTATCTCATGCTGTACATTCATTTGTACCAAACATTTTCATAAAGGTTCTCAATGGAAGAAAGAATTTCACTACACCAGATGTCCAACACGGAAAGAGAAAATACCATGGGGTGTTTGCCTGCGGCTGACAGCCTTGACCTTGCCAGCACTAAGATACACACGTGATGCAAGAGCACGCTCTACATGAAACAAATCCAACAGATCAGCAGAATTTCAGAGCTGCAATTTCTTAACATTGGAGGGATCCAGAGGTACCTTCGAGAGTCATACAAGGATTATGAACCCTCCTCAAACACACACAAGAAAACTACAAAACTCCTTGTAGCCCTTTTATGAATTCCAGGGTCACAAATTCTTGTATTCTCTTGCCAGGTCTGCAAATAACCCACTACTAGAAGATTCATTCCTTTTTTCCCCTCTTTACACAACAAAAAGTCTTTTCTTTCACTTCAAAAAGCAAAGGAGTGAAGGGAGTGGTCTGCATTAACGCGGTTTAGATTTTCTGAGATTTCTGTATTAAAACACCTATAGCACACCCCAGCAGAGACCAGCAATTCATTTATCACTTTTAATAAACCGTTTTCAAAAGTATTTCGCTTGTTTGTTTTAATGTGGACCACTTTTAAAGTCCTTACTGAGTATGTTACCATAGTTTTTCTGTTTTGGATTTTTTGGCCAAGAGGCATGAGGGATTTTAGTTCCCCGACCGGGGATTGAACCCACACCCTCTGCATTAGGAGGCCAAGTTTTAACCACCAAGTCCCAATAAACCAATTTTATACCCAAGAAAAGAGAGACAGAAATCCTTCGATATTATGTGAAATATGTAGGAATCATTCAGCCTTTAGATCTCGATTAGCAATTTAGGATCAGATGCAGAGCTAGCTCCTGAGACCGGGAAGGATACTGCAGACACGAGGCCCAGGAAGAGAAGAAGTGCCTCCCGAGCATGTTCCCGCTGCGGGTGCACATCCAGCTGACGCACTTGTCGTGGCCAGTGCTGATCACCCACTCGGTGGCCAGGCTGAAGATGATCGCCGTCACCCGGTTCTGATGAGCTGTGGGAACAGAGAAGAAACAAGACCCGGGCAATCCAGTCTCAGTGGGTGGGAACTGGGGCTCCCCTTCTCCCCCCTGTCAGCCTGCAGACTCACAGGCTGGACAGGCCCACCCCACAAAGTCTGTACTCTGAACAGGCGACAGAGAATCTGCCCAACCCCCAACCCATGATCTAATGGGCAGGCTCTCCGAGGCCCTGCCCTCTGCCTCCCTGCAAGGGAGGAGACCATCAGAAGCCACAAATCATTAAAAGGATAATGCTCAAGAGGGACTCAAATAATATATCAGAGGACAGATTAAAATAAAAAAACCATCAAACACTATCAGTGAGTTCCATGTGGAAAGCAGTAGCCTTTTCTTAACAGGTTTGTTTGTTTTCTACTGTTTGTACCTTTAGTGCTTTGACTCTTCAGAGGACACTGACATTGTGAAAACGGCAACTGAAATTTTCTGAAATTAACTTTTCATTATTTCTAAGATGAAGCATTTGTAAAGTTCCACATTCCAAAGTAATAGCTGAGAATGAGGAAGGTATTCTATTACCTAACTTCTGGAATATTTGTATCTCCAGATCAATATTAAGCCATACCAGGGCAGTGACTCTACGTTATGTGGAGCAGGGCCTTGCATACAGCTGGTGTTTAATAAATGCCCAGTTTGATGAATGAAGTCAGAAGCTAGACAGAGACACATCTGACCTTATTCTCAGCTGTACAGGCTGCTTCAGAAAAACAGAGGGACTGTTTCTTATAAACTAACCAGAAAACACTACAACCCCCTGGGAATGTGGGCAAAGTCATGAATTCATAAAACATGACAAACGGTCAACATCAAATAAAGTTTAAATAATTTAAAAACAGAACTATTTTGACTATCAAACTGGCAATAAGCATTTAAAAAGAGCAATGAAGACTTAATGAACAGGCACTTTCAATCACTACTCATTAAAATATTTACACTATTAGTGGAAAGAGTTTTGCAAAATAAATCTAGAGTATCAAAAAATAAATTTTAAGGTTTGACCCAGTTATTCTACTTTTAGTAATCTATCTTAAAGTAATCAGAGTTACAGGATCTGAGTCAGTAACTACCAAGGACACACACACATATATATATATGAAATTACTTTTACACATATATATATGAAATACACACAGATATATGTAAACACACATACATATGTACATACACCATCATATATCTTAGTTTGTGTTATCAAAAAATGGGAGCAGTACACATTTTAAAAATAGAGGAATGATTAAACTAAATCTGACACATGCACCCAGTGGGACAGTATATAAAATTTCAAATGTTAATAAGCAGGAAAAGGATGTGTAAATAACTCTGAAGAGGTAACAGCCTCTTACGTAACTGGGGTAACCAACCTTTTAAAAAGTTAATGTGAAAAAAAAAAAAGTTAATGTGAAAACCTAATTTTGATCATAAGACATGGTGTTCTAGCTTGTTGTTGTGTGTATCTACGTGTATATGTGTGCAAATGAGTGTGTGTATTATAATTACCTGGGTAGGTCTTGATAAAGTTCATCTTATTAAAATCTTCAGAAACGTGAAATTCCTAAAAGTAAAAACATGCAATAAGAGAACAGTTATAGTTTTAAAAACAATGGGAACTTACCTTCCAAAAGGATATAAAACCTAAAACTGGCCATCACCAGCCTTATGACTGAAGATTGGCTCCATAAGAGCAGTAGGAAACTGCTTCCTGGTCCTGTCCTTCTGACACTATTTCTTTTGGAACCAGACAAGTAAAGAACGCGCTGCTGACCACCACAGAATGTTTGTCTAATTCTTCCTCCACAAATGAGTGCTCTACACATCCTTTCCCTCTAATTGCAAAGGAGGCATCTTGCTAACTTTGCTCTCTTGGTGTCACTAAAAGTTTCTCAAGATGATACATCCAAAGCAAAGTGATATACAAAGACCCATTACTAACAGAGTTCTCAGCACCAGTGAAAATAAGGCATTGGGTATCTGAAGCAACAGAAGGGGCACATTACATATATTTAACACACACACACACACACAAAGAAATGTAAAGATTGTGGTGGTTTTCCTTTTCTATCTTCCAAAGTTTTTTATGGACTGTGTAATACTTTATAACTAGGAAAAAATTAAAAGTATGTGCTTCTTAATGAAAAAAATGAGCCTCAGGCATAAGACTAAGATAAAACTCTAAAGAAAATGCACTACTTAAAAATTCTATTGATCAGTGCTAAATTGGTAAGCTCTTAACTGTCTAGATAATATGGACATTATGAATTGTTGATTGGTCAGGATGAAAAAAACCCACAAATACTGATTTCTTGTCCTTCATCTTGGCTCTACAAAGTACAAAAATGTATCGGCATTTTATATATACTATTCTCTCTTGGGACTCATAGCTCAGTCGGTAAAGAATCCACCCACAATGTAGGAGATCCAGGTTCAAGATCCCCTGGAGAAAGAAATGGCAACCCACTCCAGTATTCTTGCCTGGAGAATGCCATGGACAGAGGCGACTGGCAGGCTATAGTCCAAGGGGTCACAAGAGTCAGACATGACTTAGCAGCGAAACCACCACCACAATCTCCGATGGGGGGAAATCAACAGTTCAATACTAACTAATGCTAAATTGGACTTACATCGCCCCTTTCCACCGAAGAGCTGTAAGGGTTTTTTTATATGCCATCCTATAATGGCAGTCAAGTACCCTTGAACCAGGAGCCACAAGAAGGGTCCCTAGAGAAATAAATCCATGGCCACTGCCATTCCTGGAGATGCTATTTGAGGCCTGCACTCCTGGCCTCTTATTATGTGTATGCACATCACCATATTCTGATAAAAATCTTCAGGAGAAAAACGAGACCACTGGCATTTATTATCACACAACGGATTTACAGCAGCCGAAAACTGGTGGGCATCAACCTCCAACCATGCAGATCCCCTACCCCGCCCTCAGTTCTCACTGCCTATTGTCCAGTGAACTTCTTATGCAGAGCGCCTAGCTCCCCCACCCCATAAACACACTCAAGACTTCTAATTTAAAAAGCAAAATAAGTGAACACAAAACCCTCTTAACAATGCTGAAACTTTCTTTGCCCTCCCACCCCATCCCAGCCAAAACCCTCTCTATAGATCAGCCCACACTCGACACTCAGGCTTTCTAGCTCCTCACCCCAGTCACCCTTCAATCCACTGCACCCCAGGGCACCAGCCCACTGCATGGAAACCGTTCTCCCTGTGACCACCAGCTGCTAACTGCCATCCCCAAGGTCATGTTCCTGTCTTGATCTCATCCTCTCTCTGCCCCACCGGAAACTTACTGCTCCTCCGGCTACCACGACCACACTGTCCTGGCTGGTCCTCCCACCCCTTGGCCCATTTCGCATCGCCCATGAATGGTGTCTCCCTGGTATCTTAACTGTACCACGGATTCCTCACTGTCCTTTCACTCTAAACGCCCTCTCCCCACACACCCCTCAGCCATCTCTTAACAAATGACAGCACCATCCACCAGACACTCAAGCCAAAAACCCAGCTGTCACCTGACTTGCTCCTCTCCCCACCGCTGCACCCGACCTGCATAGCTGCAGCTCAAGACTTCTGCTTCTGTCCGTCATCACCGCCACAACCTCCTCACCCAGAAAGCAACAACAACTGATATTTCCACCTCCACTTTTGTGGCAATATAACTGATTTACAACGTGTTAGTCTGTGCTGAACAACACAGCTGAACAGGCACACATACATAATCTGCTCTTTTTAGTTCCTTTCCATTATAGGTCACTACAGAGTATTGAGTAGATTCCCCTGTGCTATACGGTATATTATTATTTACCTATTTTATATATAAAAGTGTGCATATTATCAATCCCAATGTCTCAATTTATTTCTCCCCTCTAGCTCCCCCTCTGCTAACAACAAAATCTGTTTTCTACATCTGTGACTCTATTTCTCTCTTGTAAATAGATTCATTTGTACCATGTTTTACCATGTACATGTAAATGACATCATATATTTGTCTTTCTCCATCTGGTTTACTTGACTTTGTATGATAATCGCTAGGTCCATCCATGTTGCTGCAAATGGCATTATTTCATTCTTTTTATGGCTGAATAATATTCCATCTTCTTTATCCATTCATCTTTCAATGGACAGTTAGGTTGCTTCTATTGTATACAGTCTTGCAATGAACACTGGGGTATATGTATCTTTTCGAATTACAGTTTTCTCTGGATATATGCCCAGGAGTGGGATTGCTAGATCACATGGTGGTTCTACTTTTAGTTTTTTAATGAACTGCCATACTGTTTTCCATAATGGTTGTACCAATTTATATTCCCATTAACACTGTAGAAGGGTTCCCTTTTCTCTACACCCTTTCAGCATTTATTGTTCACAGATTTTTTTGAATGGCCATTGTGATGTGATATCTCATTGTAGTTTTGATATGTATTTCTCTAATAATTATTGATGTTGAGCATCTTTTCATGTGCCTCTTGGCCATCTGTATGTCTTCTTTGCAGTAATATCTATTTAGATCTTCTGGCCATTTTCTGATTGGGTTTTTGGGTTTTTTTTAACATAGAGTTGCACAAGCTGTTTGGATATTTTGAAGATTAATCCCTTGTCAGTTGCTTCACTGCAAATTTCTCCCGTTCTGTGGGCTGTCTTTTTGTTTTATGGTTTCCTTTGCTTTGAGAATCTTTTAAGTTTAATTAGGTCCCAAGTGTTTATTTTTGCTTTTATTTTCTTTACTCTAGGAGGTGGATCACAAAAGATAGTGAATGCAATTCACGTCAAAGAATGTTCTGCCTATGTTTTCCTCTAAGAGTTTTATAGTGTCTAGCCTTATACTTGCATTTAGGTCTTTGATCCATTTTGAGTTTATTTTTGTATATGGTGTTAGACAGTAGGTTGGTTTTTTTTTTAGCTGCACTGCATGACTTGCAGGACCTTGGTTCCCTAACCAGAGAAGGAAGAACCCAGGCCCTTAGCAATGAAAAGGCTGAGTACTAACCACTGGACCACCAGGGAATTCCCTCCCACCTCCACTCTTGTGGCCCTCCAATCCATGCTCCACTGAGCAGCCAGGGGGACCTTAGTAAATTAAATGACACCATTCTTCTGCTGAAAACCCTGGAAGAGCTTCCCACGGGTTTACAAAACTGAAAACCTCACCCAGACCCATAAGGCCTTGAATGACCTGCCCTCAGCCCACCTGGCCCATCACCCTAGCGCTGCCCTGTCACTCAGCACCAGCCAGCCAAGAGGACGTCCTGCAAGTCCTCAGACCCACAGACACCTCCTGCCTCGCGCCTCCACACATGCCTTCACTCCTAGAAAACCTGTTCTGCCTGGCCGTCTCCTGCCTGCCCTTCAGGCCTCGGCGGGACCTCACAGCCTTGGAGCAGCCCTCCTTCCTGCCGATCCTGTCTGCTGGGCACGGGGCCACACACCGCTCTGCACCCTCTCCTTCCCACTCCTGTTCATTTCTCCACTGCACCCAACACAACCTGCAATGCGATGCTGACTTGTGTATTACCTGTCCTTCTTACTAGTCCAAAAGACCCCTGGGAGCAGGGCCCATGTCTCCTTCCTTCTTAATTAGCATTCTGCAGGATGCCCAGTGCTGAGTAAAATCTGAACGCAAGGCTCTCTCTGCCCTGCTCCAGCCACCTCTTCAGTCTTACATGTTTCATGCGGCCAAGCCGCTTCATTCTTGTTCTCTGCACACACTCTGACCTTGCAAACCCCTCTGTCTTTGCTCATACAGTCCTCTGTGTCTGGAAGTCCTCCTCCTCTCCTGGTTAACTCCTCACCACCCTCCAGGGCTTAGCACAGTTGCAGGCTGGCCCTGCCACTCTCTCTGGCCAGGTGAGTCCAGGCGCCGGTCTGTGCATTCTTCACTTGACCTGTGATGGAACCCCACTAGCTAAATCTTACTTATCGCTACCATTCCCAGTTCCGTAAAACAGTGCTACTCAAAATGAGGTCTGTGGACCACTGGTCCTGATTAAAGAAGCAGAAAAATAGGGAATAAGTATTCAGAAAACTTTCCAGCAATTTAACATCGTCATGACATTCAAGCGGATAAAGTTAAAAGTGAAAGTCATCCAGTCGTGTCCAACTCTTTGTGACCCCATGGACTATAGCCTCTGTCCACAGAATTCTCCAGGCAAAAATACTGGGGTGGGGTGCCATTCCCTTCTCCAGGGGATCTTCCCGACCCAGGGGTCAAACCTGGGTCTCCTGCATTGCAGGCAGATTACCATCTGAGCCACCATGGATCCTTACAAATTTTCTCACTCAATAATGTAATATTCAAAATAGCAGTCCAGCAAACTAAACTCAAAGCAAACCAAAGGAAAAATAAGAGCTGAAACACATTATCAGAGAATAGAAAAATAGTAAACAATCAACAGAGAATGAATGAAAACTGGTTTTTTGAAAGAAAACAAACAAAAAAAAAAACCCACTTAACGAAATTGACAAACATGTAGCAAGAGTGGTGGGAAAAAAAAGAGAAATGACTCAAACTTCTAAACTCAGGAATGAAAAGGGGACTATTAAATCTTACAGAAATAAGAATGACTAAAAAGGCTGCTATGAACAATTATATGCCAACAAATGAGATGAGATAGATACCACTTCACACTGACTAGGCAATAAAACCAGAAAATAATAATTGTTGGTAAATATGTAAATATTCAGAATCTTTATAGACTGCCAGTGGGAATGTAAAATGGTATAGCAATTTTGGAAAACAGTTTGGCAGTTCTGTAAAAAATTAAACACAGAGTTACCATAAGACCCACAATTCCATTCCTAGATGTGTATATCCAATAAAATGGAAAACTCGGGTTCACACACAAACTTATGTGACTGTTCATAGCAACACTATTTATAATAGCCAAAAGGCAGAAATAACCCAACTACCTATCAACTAATGAATGGATAAACAAAGTGTGGCATATAACAGAATATTATTCCACCACAAAAAGCACTGAAGTATTAATTCAAGCTGCAACACAGATGAACCTTGAAAATATGATGCTAAGTGAAAGAAGCCAAATATAAAAGGTTATACATTTTATGATTCTATTTACATAAAATGTTTAGAATGAACTCAGAAAGTTTATTACTGACTGCAAGGAACTGAAGGAAGGGGTAATGCAGAGTGATTGCTAAAGGATATTGATTTATTTTTGGGGGTGGGAGGCACTGATAAAAATAATCTAGACTATTAACGGTTGTATAATCTTGAAACTATACTATAAAACCACTGAACCGCACTCGTTAAGCTGGTAAATTTTATGGTATATGAAGTGTATCTCAATGAAATATATGCACACACACCTTGTGGCTCTGACAGTAAAAAATCTGCCTGCAACGAGGGAGATCCAAGTTCAATCCCTGGGTCGGGAAGATCGCCTGGAGAAGGCAATGGCAGCCCACTGCAGTACTCTTGCCTGGGGGATCCCGTGAACAGAGGAGCCCTGCGGGCTACAGTCCCTGGGGTCGCAAAGCTGGACGCGACTGAGTGACACACTTTCACTTTCAGTCTTCTAACTATACTATAAACCAGTGAATGGTGCACTTTGGTGAATTTTATGGTATATGGATTACATCTTAATGAAATATATGCATACACACACGTACAATTAGACTTACAAAAACACCAATCTCTAATAAATTGAAAATTTAAATGTCTGGTTCTTCACCAAAGATGGTTTGAGAAGCACTGCCTCAAAGAGTCACACGAGTTGTTGGCTGAATGACTAGTCCCTGATCTTGTTCTTCTCCCTCCTCTGTCATACACACACACACACACACGTGTGCATGATCTCCCCCACGTCCTCCTTGCCCCAGTCTCCTCCTTCACGGGCTCAGGGACGGGGGCTGCCATGGGGCTCAATGACAGTGTACAAAGGCTGCGCATTGTGGGTTAGCCTGAGAATCAGCCATCAATCATTAGAGCTCTATGGAGCTACAGCTGGTCCCTGACTTAGGATCATTCAACTTAGGATTTTTCAGTTTTACAATAGTGTAAAAGCAATACACATTCAGTAGAAACTGTACTTTGAGTTTCAAATGTTCATCTTTTCCCAGACGGGTGATAAGTCGTACAATCCTCTCTCGTGATGCTGAACAAGGGCAGCCACAGCCCCTACTCAGCGTCCTGAGGGTGAACAATCGACACACAACCATTCTGGACTCAGACAATCATTCTGTCTTTCCCTTTCAGTACGGTATTCGATAAATTACATGAGATACTCAATACTTTAGTATAAAACAGGTTTTGTGTTAGATGACTTCATAGGCTAATGTCAGTGTTCTGAGCATGTTTAAAGTGGGTGAGGATAAGCTATGATATTCAGTAGACTAGATATATTAAATGTATTTTCAACTTATGATATTTTCAGCTTACAGTGGGTTTATCAGGACAAAGCCTCATCATAAGTCAAGAAAAATCTGGAGTTTATTAATTTATTAATCAATGCTAGTTAATTCTAGCATTAACTAGAATTAATCCATTTTTGGGTCTACCATCTGTACTGAATGAAACATTTCCTAATGCCAAACAACTGGGCATTCTTTGTTAACTTTATTTAAACTGTCCAACGGTGAACATGGGGAGGTCAATGCAATGAATACGTTCTGGAAGCTACCTACCATCACGGCTCCATTATCCTGGCCCACAAATATCCGTCTGCTATCATGATGGTAAGCCATAGCAGAGCAGGGAGCTGCCAGAAAGACAAAGACCATGTTACGAGGAGAGCTAAGCACGTTAAGCCATTGTTCAAGGTACGTTATTAAAAAGAGCTATACAACTTAGGTTTAAAAAAGAAAAAAAGAGGGCAAAGATGTTTTATTTTTAGAAATTTTATTAAACTTCTTTCTGCTGTTTTAGTTTCAAATTTTAGCTTTAATAACCTTCCAAGTTACTTTTATGACTTTGGGTGAAGCAAGTCAGCATGAAGTTTCATCTGGCTGAAATTCCTACCTCTTTCTGGAAAGGTGTGGGGACCAGTGTTTAGAGAAGGTGATCTGCCACCCTGGCTCTGTGGGTCATCCTCCCCCTCCTCCTTCCCCATCACAGGCTAAACAGTAGCGGGCATCTGTGGAAAGAGAGGTGTCCAGTACCACAATTCCCGTTCCAAGGCATGTGAGCAGACTGGGAGGCTACTTAGGGATTATTTGTTGTTGTTTTCTCCCCCAATGGTCAAAAAAAGTTCCATTTTGCAGTGACTCATACAATCCCAGTTTGTTTCTTTGTCCAAAGCAGCGTCATGTGACTGGGACAGCCTGACTCTTCCCACAGACACAACCCTTCCAGGTTCCACCTATATTTCTTCCAAAATGCATTGCCAGAGAATGAGTTTCAGAAAGGAGAAACTTTAAATCACTTCCTTCTGCTAAAAATCAAAATTAAAGTGATTTAGAAAATCGAACACTTGGAAAAAGAAATACTCAGGTTCACTTCAGCCTTAAGAATTTTAATTGACCACAGAAAGAAATGAATGCCAGGAAACAAACAAACAAACTCGAGCTTACTTTGAAATAAAACATCTTATAAAACAGTAGAAGAGAAAAATCCTATAAATGAAGTTAAAACTTGAAAAAGTTTAAAGGTCTTTAACTACCATGGCGGATATTCTCCACCAAAGGAAAAAAACTGGAAGAAATGCTGGATTGTACTCAAAGGCAGAAACATAGTTAGCTGCATGATCAGACTATAGAAAAAGATTATTTCAGCTGCATTCCAAGAACTATCTCGTTGAAATGTAGATACTAAAATTGTCTACACACATAACAATCAGAATAGACTGCAAGTTTGTACACATTATCCACCATATTGATGTTTGATACTACAAAGAATGATCCTGTTTAAGGATTATAAGCACAAAGATACATGTTTCTTTGTTTTAGTCACTAAGTCGTGTCCAATTCTTGTAACCCCCCTGGACTGTAGCCCACCAGGCTCCTCTGTCCATTGGATTTCCCAGGCAAGAATACTGGAATGAGTTGCCATCTCCTTCTCCCAACCCAGGGATCAAACCCGCATCTCCTGCATTGGCAGGCAGGTTCTTTACCACTGAGCAACTGGGGAAGCCCAACAATACATGCTATTGTCACACAAAATGCTCTTTAATAATCACACACAAAATTATCTTCAACAAATCAAATCCCTTTGATGATTTTAAAGATTCACTGTCATCATTTTTGCTTGCTTTTCAGTTGTTACTAAATCTTACTATTTTAGTTTTAAGCTTCTTTTCAATTCTTTTTATGCCCAATCCTATAACAAACTGCACATGAATATGTAAAATCTCTCCTTTGTGTAAAAATTACAACATGCTGAGTAATTTTATAAGGTTAGAGACTTCTCACATTAAAAAAAAAAAAAAAGCAAGCCTTCCTGGTTTATTTGTTTAGTATATAAAAATGTTCTGACTTTTTTCCTAGAAGGGAAGTTTCTAGTTATGTAGTTTTTTTTAAAAGATAATCTTTTTTTTAAATGTGAATGCTAACATAGTTTTATAAACAAGAAAAACACAAAACATCTTTCAAATCAGAGACCTTTTAAAAAGGTCACTGCAGTACAAAATCGTTTGCTTTAAACTCTAGTTTTATAAACAAAGGGTTTTCTGGAATACAGCCAGGCTCATTCATCTATGTATTCTTTATGACTGCTTTTGATTCCGCAATGGCAGAGTTGAGAAGCTGCCACAGAGACTGTCTGGCCCACAAAGTCTAATATTTATGTCTGGTCCTTTGTAGAAGTCTGTGGACCCACCCCATACTGTGGTGAGCAGCCCAGTTCTGGAGTCGGATGCACATGGACTGGAATTCCAACCTCTGGCCTCAGTTTCCTTGTCTACTAAATGATGAAAATATCATCTTTCTTATAATAGCTGTTGTGATGATTTGGTAAAATAGCACCAAGAAAAATGCATGAGACACATAGTAGATGGGCTTTCCAGGTGGTGCTGGTGGTAAAGAACCCACCTGCCAAAGTAGGAGACATGAGAGACACAGGCTTGATCCCTGGGTCGGGAAGACCTCCTGGAGGGGGAGACAGCCGCCCACTCCAGTCTTCTTGCCTGGAGAATCCCATGGACAGAGGAGCCGAGCAGGCTACAGTCCATGGTCCATGGGGTTGCAAAGACCCGGGCGTGACTGAGCAGGAGCACACAGCAGAAGCAGAAACTGACAGGTTTTTCTTCAGCTAAAGCAGATTCTCAGTTATTTCTGTTACGTGAGGTACTGTTGTGATTCGTAACTGCTCCACGAACAGCGATACTCTACGGTTTCGCTTACTGATCACCTCTGTTGCATCACAGCGAACAGTCTAAATCTGAGGATGACCACTAAAATGTCAACTGGTAAATCTGCAGTGGTTTTTAAAGCAACGCGGCACTCTTCTTCTTGTGTTTTGAATTTAATTTTAAAAATCACCCTAAAACAGACAAGCAAATTTCTCAACATTTGTTCATTCTGTTTCCTTCTGGCAGTGTTCCTGCAGTTTCATCAGCAGACACTGCTCTAGCTGGAGGTAACAACCAGCCGTCTGGAAGCAACAGGCTGCATGCATGTATACAAACACAAAGGTGTCAGTCACCCACGGCAGAGATGCTAGGGCTGTTCTGTCCTGTTTTTTCCTGGTCCTTCCAGCCACAGAGTTCTGGTAGCTACTTCCGGAGGATACAGTTAAGCCAAGCTAGCAAGGGATGGTGATGGAGAAGGCAAAGCCATGTGCCCAAGACTCAAAAGCCCAGGAAGAGCATGTGCTGCTGCTGCTTGGCCCTGGCATCCCAGGAGAGAAATCAGTTACAGAGGGAACTAAGTGTCTGGGGGAAATGCAAGCCAAGGGTCACCGTACTAAACACTGGACATTAGTACAAAAATCCATCTTAGACTCTCCTTGTTCTAAAGAACTCCACAGCTGAGGTCTCAAGGAGACTGAGCTGTGGCCAAAATCTGAAGTGTAAGGGAAGGGGGAGGAGGGAGGAATCACAGCCAACAGCATTAATAAGACCGTCCACAAGGATGACAAACCATCTCCCAACACTGGGAGCGGGTCCCTGGGTTGCTGTGGCTATTTCCAGCTATGGACCCATCACGGAACCACTGGAAGTAAGGAGTTACTCACCTAAGAGAAGCCCCCTTTTTTTTTTCGGTTGAGTAAAAGTAGGCTCAGTGGATGAGGGTGCTCCATCTATTTCTGCCCAGCTTCCTCAAAATCCCAAAGTAAATTTATTAAATGGGCCTGTAAGGACATTTACTGAGACAATGGCCACTTCATGTTCCCACATTGAGTAACCAAGGTGACCCATACACAGATAAACGCAGATGCAGGACAGAAGATACTACTGCCTGCACAAGAGACCACGATTAGGGTTTCAGGTAGTCTTAACACACTATGTACATACAGTGAAGTTGCACTTTTTATAACTATTTTATAATTACATAAAAGGGTCCTTTTGTAATAGTTAGCTTTATACCAGCATTCCAAAAAGTCTGCTTCGTTCTCACTGAATGGTTATCAAGACAGAGAAGGTGACCGGCCTGCCCAAGCTGTTAGTGGAAGGTAAGACAAAGGAAAATTCTGATAAACTACTAATCCTTTGTGGAAATGTTTATAGGATCAAAATCCTGCAGGTACCCTGCAATAAATGTGCGAATGGGAAAGTGCTAGCAAAACAGGCAGTGCTTGGAAGGGTGACTCAAGCGGACTGCATAGAATCTGCTGAGTAACTGGCTACTCTGCGTTTGTAACACACCCCCCAGCCCCTGCAGTGACTCTTCACGGAGCCGCAGTGTCCACAGAGTTTGGCCCTGGCAGGCGCTCTTCTTTGGAGAACTTCGTGTGGTCTTCAGTAACAGACCATCAAGCCTGCCCCAGAACCATGTGCCTTTTCCCAAGGGGGCCTCTGAACACCGAAACCTTAACTGAGGAAAATCTCCTCATTAAGGACCAAAACCACCCGGACACAGCAGCTATGATGCCTTCCATGTGGCCACTGGGGTGGCAGGACTCGATTCCAGCTTGGACCTGGGTAGCACCCAGCCTCCTTTTTTCAAGAAAGGATGGAGAAGTGGGAGTGAAGGAGACAAAGCTTAGATTGGCAGGAAGGGCAGGATTTAATTGCAATTTTATGTCACTACATCTCAGGGCTCTTCTAAAATCTCAATGCAAAAGCTTTATCTTTTGGATTTATTTTTAGAACATATTTGACTACTGGGAAAAAAAAAATCTCCATTTAGTATGTTTTGCGCCTTGGACCAAACTTCTCAGCAGTATCCAGAGTTTATGAAAAAGCACAAAAGGCCAGGTATGAGGCAAAGGAGTGTTCAGAATCCTGTTTTAGTGTCAGTATCAGCTATTACTAAGTAGAAAATTACTACTAATATAAGTTGGCAAAATGAAGACAAAGGAAAATGGGGGAGGTGGGCAGCTTTCCTCTTCCTTTTTTTTTGCCTCCAGGTTTTTTTCAAGTGATTCAGTTAAACCAGTTGACTCAGCTTCCTTTTTGCAAGAGAAGGGGAATTTTCCTGCATTTTAACACAGAATACTAGGCATTAGGTAACCAACAAGCTCATTTTGAAATTTAAATCATCAAAGACATTCTTCTAGGGTGGAACAGTGCAGCTACTCACAGGCCATTGTGTGGTAAATGCTGGGCCAGTACTGACCGCTGTCTCTTTTCAGCCATACTCGGATAGTCCTGTAGAAAAAAGAAAAGAATGAGTAGTCTTTAATAAATTTATCCTCTTTGTCACCCAAGTAAACTTCTTATTTTCAATACTATTTCCCATTGACCTTATAACATTAATCAGTTGGACAAATTAGACAAATACACACACATACACACACAGAGTACATGGTATATTATACTAGTATGTACATGTCTACACACACACACATACTCTATATATTTATTGTTGCTATTCAGTCGCTCAGTCATGTCTGACTCTTTGCGACCCCATGGACTGGAGCAAACCCAGGCTTCCCTGCAGGCTGGCCAAAAAGTTCATTTGGTTAAGTGACTACACAATAATGTTCTTGGTGAAAATGAAAAATATGTCTTTTATTTTTACTTACAAACAAATGAACTTTTTGGTCAACCCAAACAACCCAACTGACTACCTACAGTTATGTCCATACATGGTAAGTTATACAAGAACTAGGAGTCAGGATTCTGAATAATATCAATAACATGGAAAGTGCTCGTTATATAGTGATACACAAACAACGCTGAGGACTACTGACTCTTGCCAACCAACTGCAAACTTGGTGTCTTGGCCATCTCACCCAAAGAAGAGAGTGCTGCTGCTGCTGCTGCTAAGTCACTTCAGTCGTGTCCGACTCTGTGCGCCCCCAGAGACGGCAGCCCACCAGGCTCCCCCATCCCTGGAATTCTCCAGGCAAGAACACTGGAGTGGGTTGCATTTCCTTCTCCAATGCATGAAAGTGAAAGTGAACTCGCTCAGTCGTGTCCGACTCTTAGCGACCCCGTGGACTGCAGCCCACCAGGCTCCTCCGTCCATGGGATTTTCCAGGCAAGAGCACTGGAGTGGGGTGCCACTGCCTTCTCCGAATGAAGAGAGTAGCTGAAGTAAACGGAAAGAAAACGTTTCTGGAGAACTGGGAGAGACCTGCATACAGAGCGGAGCCCACATCGCCGCTCATTCACCGGAAGTTCCCGGCCAGCTCGGCCTTGGGAGTAAACCCTTCCACACCAGTCCCCGGGCCTCTCCTTTCACCAGAGCACACATGGGAGGTGAGGAAGTCCTGCCCACAGGCGGGCAAAGGACACACCACCAAAACAGCCCAGGTTCAGTATTTTGGCTCTTCCCTCAGAAGAACAATGAGGAGTGCCCCTCCCGCACAGCACCAAGCCTCCGGGGAGCTCTGGGCCTCCTTCCCTTCCGAGCAGGACACTGGCCGCCCTGCCCTGCGCAGCCGTGCCCTGCCTTCACCTTGAGTCCCAGCTCCCTCCGTGGCCCTGACTGGCAGCTCTGTCACAGCCACTCTTGTATTTCAACAGCAACGAGATTCTGGCTCACAGCTAGCACTGAATTAATGTTTACAACTTGAGCTAGAATACATTAAGGCTAGGTGCTGACACTCTCTGTTTCCATCCTGTTTGAAGTTGGAGACAAGGAAGACTGGTCTCTGAGATAAAAATAAGAACAGTGGTTGCTTCCCAGGTTGAGGAAGGACAGAACGCAGCAAAGGATACGAGAGAACTTTCCGGGGCCGTGTCAGGCACTGGGGAGGTGGTGACGTGGGTGTGTGCATGTGTCAGAATCTGCCCAGCTTATATAAGATTATTGTAAATGATGAGACCATAATAAAGACAGACTAGATGTTGACCCTCATTTATCCAAATAAGGAGATGACTGAGCAGCACAGCGGGCATCATGCTGTTTTACGTGTGACCTGGAGACAGGCCTGAGTGTGTGAACTGCCATTTGTACAACACGCCCCATCTTCCAGCCACGGCGGACTGGCCACCACGGAACCTTTGCAAGTTGAATCCAGGATTTTCCTCCACATTATCCCACCTCTGATCACCACTGGTCAGACCAGAGAAGAGATCAGTCAGTTCCTTCCCGGGGAAATCAGAAAGCGGGAGAGAGAAACAGACCCGTACCTCTCCAGGAGTTGGCATGACTGTTTCTGGCCACACGTTTTGCGGTCTGGACTGGAGAATTCTGTACGTTAGGGGGAAGAATGAAGCCGAGAAACGGGAGACAGTCCACGTGGAGGGTCCTCATGCCAGCTGCTCTTGAGGCCCCTCCTGGGTTCTAAGGGTTCTAGGAGGCAGACGCCCCAGCATCCTCACCACGAACCCCCTCAGCAGCTTCAGCGAATCCGACTGACCCGCTGTTTGCAATCACGCAGGTACTAAGATACCACGTCTGCACAGACACCATGAAGACATGGTGACACGCAGTCTCTCTGTTCAAGCGACATTAAATGAGCTGCTACGTCACAAGGGTCACAAAGCAAGACCATCAGGCAGACCCCCTTCATGAGGACCTACACTGTGACAGAAGTTCAAGTTCACATCCAAAACTAAAAGGGAAAGCGGGACGCAGATCAGACTAAAGCATGTGTAAACAGATATATACTTTTTATTGTTTGTAGTTCAACATCTTAAATCAAAATTTGACACTCTTTGAGCTAATGTTTAAACCGCTGTTACTATTTGTGGGTTCCCGGTTACTGTTGATGCTTATTTACTTTTCTTCTTCCACAAATCTCAGAGGTTAAGGCATTTCCATGAACAGAAGGAATAGAACAGGAAGAGAAGGGGACAACAGAGGATGAGATGGTTGGATGGCATCACTGACTCAATGGACATGAGTTTGAGCAAACTCCGGGAGTTGGTGATGGACAGGGAGGCCTAGAGTGCTGCAGCCAGTGGGGTTGCAAAGAGTCGGACAGGACTGAGCAACTGAACTGAAGCGATGGAACAGATCTTTCTAGTTGGAAACCATTTAAATGAAGTTATGAAATAGAAAAAATACTTAATGGCATGGGAAAATGTTCATGATATAATGTTAAGTAAAAGGCCCTATATAAAATTGATAAGTGCAGTATGATACCAACTTTATTTTACATCTGGTCAAACCTCTAGATCCAACTATCAATCTATAGGAAATGCAGAGGAACACAATAACCACTACCACTGGATTTTATTCAGCAAAAAAGCAAGACTGCAGGAAACTCTGTAGACAAATGACCTAGTTTCTTCAACACATAATTTGCAAGGAGGGAAACACAGAGGTGGAGGACCAGCCTACCACTACAGAGGTTTAACAGACACATCAAGTAATCACCATGTGGAGACTTAGATCCTGATTCGGCCAAACTGTTACATACGCTGCTGCTGCTGCTAAGTCGCTTCAGTCGTATCCGACTCTGTGCAACCCCATAGATGGCAGCACACCAGGCTCCCCCATCCCTGGGATTCTCCAGGCAAGAACACTGGAGTGGGTTGCCCTTTCCTTCTCTAGTGCATGAAAATGAAAAGTGAAAGTGAAGTCGCTCAGTCGTGTCCGACTCTTAGCGACCCCATGGACTGCAGCCTATCAGCCTCCTCCGTCCATGGGATTTTCCAGGCAAGAGTACTGGAGTGGGGTGCCACTGCCTTCTCCAACTGTAACATAAACATGCCTATATTATCATGCTGCTGCTGCTGCTAAGTCACTTCAGTTCTGTCCGACTCTGCAACCCCGTAGACAGCAGCCCACCAGGCTCCCCCGTCCCTGGGATTCTCCAGGCAAGAACACTGGAGTGGGTTGCCATTTCCTTCTTCGATGAATGAAAGTGAAAAGTGAAAGCGAAGTCACTCAGTCGTGTCCGACTCAGCGACCCCACGGACTGCAGCCTACCAGGCTCCTCCGTCCATGGGAGTTTCCAGGCAAGAGCACTGGAGTGGGGTGCCATTGCCTTCTCCAATATTGTCATGAAACAGCTACAAATAGGAACACTGACTAGATATCTGACATTAAAGATTCTGTTCTTTAGATGTGATAACACTGTTGTAGGCTTCTGCTTGTTTTTTAAGAAGTAAGCAGTAATTCCAACCTAACACACTGGATCTTGCCTCTGTTCTTGGCACGTCCACCACCGCCCAACTCTCACCACTCATGCCTCAGTGCAGCCTCCTCCCAGGTTACCTGGGGTCTCCCTCCCTCCAGACCACCTTGGGTATGTCGACCACTGGCAACAACTCCCAAGGAGCCATGCATCCCACTGCCCCTGGGCACAGAGGCCACCAGTGGTGGTCTCAAATCAGGGTTTCAACTGACATGCTTGTGATTCCCATACCCAGACCCTGCATCCTAGCAAGCTGTCATCCTCAGGTGCCCAAAATACTGAGCTCAGATTGCGTCCAAAGCCCTCATCCCTCACCTCCCTACCAAGGACTTCTCTCTCCAGGCAGTAGTCCACCTGGGCAGCACACCGCAGGATGAGCAGCATCTGGCATGGCCTTCCATACCTAAGGGCTTCCCTGGTGCCTCAGCTGGTAAAGAATCTGCCTGCAACGCAGGACACCTGGGTTGGCTACCTGGGTTGGAAAGATCCCCTGGAGAAGGGAAAGGCTACCTACTCCAGTATTCTGGCCTGGAGAATTCCATGGACTATAGTCCATGGGGTCGCAAAGAGTTGGACACAACTGAGTGACTTTCACTTTCACTCACCTAAATTAATCAAAAGAAGCTTATAATGATGATCCTTAGGCCTGTACTATGAACACAATATCACATTTTGTTGACTATATTTTGTTATTTAGTACAGAATACTTATGGATACATTCCATTACCTATGTTCAACATAGGGGATGAAACATAAGGTATTATAAGAAGTTAAAGGCCAACTCTCCTCTAAGCGTTAAATCTGCTCAAGGAGGGAGTTCCCTGGTGGTCTGGTGGCTAAGACTCCACGTTCCCAATGCAGGGGGGCCTGGGGTTTGATCTCTGGTTGGGGAACTATATCCCATATGCCATAACTAAAGAATTCACACAAGCCTCAACTAAGAGTTCACAGGCCGTAACTAAAGATCCTGTGTGCCAAGACTAAGACCCAGTGCAGCCAAATAAATAAATATTTCTAAAAATTACACTAAAGCCTGTTCAAGGATTCTACTCCACTTGCAAACAGGACAGTAAAGGCCAAGGCACTTGAAGATGAGGGTGTCAGGCAGCATCTTCCTTCATTCAAAGCAATTAACAAGCTCCCTATCTGTGTGGTTTTAAGGGTCTAAAGATCAGAATGCTGATATATTCTAAAACTCCCAAAATCAACCCCAAAAGTTGTAGTCACAAATGTGCCGGTAGTTCAATGGAGGGGTCGGGGGACATGCTCTTGCCTGTGTCTTCTTGAAAGAAGAATGATTTCAGACAGCTGAGAAGCTGCTGTGAGCGGAAAACCTTAAAGTCATCTCTTCCATTCAATCATCTAACCTGAAAAAATCACACTTTAACTTCATGAAGCTTCAGAATGATAAACTAGCCCAAGGTCAAAATGGGACCTAGCTAGACCCCAGGAACTTTGAAACACAGTAGTATTTCCTTTGAGGACAAACAACAGTACTACCATCTGATCTGCAGCCAGCTCAAGCGGACACACTAGAAAATTGGCAAGACTTATACTATTTGTTGGGGGTGTTTCACCTGAAAATTGTTTATCACATTCAGGCTGAGAGAAGACCATCCTTGCTTGCGAATCAGGTTCCAAATCAGGCAGCTGACCTTGATAGCTGGCTTTCCTTCTGTACTCACATGTTCTATCTAGAATTCCTTCTTTCTCTTTTTCCAGGCATACTCCTTTACTTTCTTGGGTGACAAATTAAAATCTCCCACTTCTGAGATAAAATCAAAACAATATTAAGTTCAACTCCTAATACTCCAGCACTCTCAAGAAACTACGTATTAAACAAAGTTGTATAACTTCTATTAAGTAATACAGAAATTTGTTTTTTATTTAGGATATGTCTCATTGGTTTAAAAAATGGTTATCAAAACAGGCTTAAGTTGGGCTGTTTTATTTTTAAAAATCAACAAATTCCACAGACTAAAAAAATTTGCTATTCAGCAAATTGGAAACAAAATCTACTGTTCACAATACAGTTTAGCAACATTTTAGGGGCACAGACTATTAAAAATTCCTGAATGATATTAATAAACCATATCAAAGCATCAAGATCAGATGGCTTTATTTTTACAAAAACCTCCTTCATGAATGTCTAAGCCATGCTCTATGTGTTACTCGAGCAACTCTTTGCGACCCCACAGACTGTAGCCTGCCAGGCTCCACTGCCCATGGGATTCTCCAGGCAAGAATACTGGAGTGGGTTGCCATTTCCTTCTCCAGGGATCAAACCTGGGCCTCCTGCATTGTGGGCAGATTTTTTATCATCTGAGCCACCAGGGAAGCCATGCTCTGCACCAAGATAAAACAGCTTCTTTTTCCTTCACTGTTTTGACAACTTACACCCACTCACTTAAACTCACTGTATGGTTCGCTTGCTGCTTATTCTACCCATTTTTCTAGTAGAGGGATTTTCTTTGATAGTCTAAGACTGTGTCAATGTAGATAAAAAAATTTTAAAAACGTGTTCATTTTGCCAAGCTCTATGTTTAGGTTATTTTAAAAACAATAGCCTGAAACTTTTCCAAAAGGTACTTAGAAAGGAAATGTGTCATTTCTTCCAGAGACTACATAAGTGCTTTTTAAACTTCCCACACTCCTGCTGATCCTACGGAGGGCTCTACCATCAGTCTGCTTTGCCCTCCTAGTCTGAGAAGCACGAACTCACGTGGGGCTGCAGAGTTTTTCATGGAGAGAGGAAAAGAGGGCTCTTGGTAAGACAATAGCCCCACCGTATCCACACCAAACCGTCATCTGATTTGTCTTGCTGTTCACCCCCGTGGATCATCATCCATTTAATTTCTGGGAAAATGAAAATGCCAAAGCTGGATTGTATTTCTTTATTTTAAATATTTTAGACTGAAACTGCTGAGCAGGGCTAAGCAAGAAACAACTGAGAACAACAATAATGTACCATTTCCAGAGTTCTCATGATTTTTTGTCAGCACTAGAACTACTTCTGTGGCAAGAATCCTGTTCCATTGAGTGAGAAACACATTACCTACCTAATAATAACAACAGTAATGATGATGATGATGATGATGATGATAAAAGCAACAATAAATTGACTTAGGAATTCCAGGCTTGGCAACTGATTCTGCAGAAATTTTTTAACAGATGAAAAGAAAAGAACTATGTATTTTAAAAAGTTCATATGAGCCTTACTCAAAGGAGTAAAAATTAAGGGAAAATGCCATATAATAAAATGGGTTAATGACATATTAATTTAATAGCCTATATAGTCACTAAAATGAGTTATGATGACCATGGAAGCATGAAGAAATGTTTATGATTTTTTTAAGCATAATAAAAGATGATGGAACTAAATTCCACAGCCACGCTGAGTCAGGCTGGGCAGAGAGGGCAAGAAGGCTGATGAGGGGCAGAAAGAGAAGTGAACAGGCCTTTGAGGCAGACTAGGATTTTGGCTTCTGAGGAGGGCAGGATGGGGGGTGGTCCCCGGAGAAAAGACGGAATGGCCGAGAAGCAGGAGGACGGCAGGGCCGCCAACTAGGAAACACTTTGTCATGAGCTTAGGGCCCCCCTGCTGCTCAGACAGTAAAGATGGAGGACGCCTGGGTTCCATCCCTGCGTCAGGAAGATCCCCTGGAGGAGGAAATGGCAACCCACTCCGGAATGTTTGCCTGGAGAATCCCATGGACAGAGGAGCCTGGTGGGCTTCAGTCCATGGAGTCGCACAGAGTCAGAAACAGCTGAGCAACTAACACTTTCACAAGCCCTGAGGTACACAGGACTTAGTCTGTCTGATTTTCAAGTGTGGCTATCTCAAATTCTAAGTGCAAAAACCGTGCACTTCCTGGAAGCGTGCTTAACAAACTGTTACCACTGAGAGCAGGAGAGGGTGAGGAGTGGAACAGGGTCAGCCTGAAGCTCTGGGCAGCTGCAGGCTCTAGAAGCAGTGCACGCGCGCTCACTTGCTCCGCGTGTCTCTGGTCGCTGTCTGTGAACCCAGGGACTGTAGCCTGCCACACTCTGTCCGTGGGATTCTCCAGGCAAGAATACTGGAGTGGGCTGCCATGTCCTCCTCCAGGGGATCCTCCCGATCCAGGGACCAAACCTGCATCTCCTGCAGCTCCTACACTGGCAGGAGGATTACCACTGAGCCACCGGGGAAGCAGGGGCAGTTTCAAACAGGACGCAACCACTTTCTTTTCAGTGTGGCAGACTCGAAGAGGCTCTGGGGCCCCTCAGAGTCCGTCTGATGTATCCATGGAGGTCAGTACAGAGGGGTGGGGAGGGCGTGGACACAAGGGCGAGAGGTGTTGGGTGGATGGGGCCTTGAGAGCAACAGTTACTCCTTGGGATCTGTGAGCAGGGGCAGAGCTGAGCAGAGAAGTCTGGGGCAGAAAGGCAGGAAAGAGAAAGCACCAAAAGGCAGGGACTCACTGGCTTGAAAAATACAAGGCAATAAATAAACTGTGACTCTGTGCATTCAATATCACAGTAATCCAGGTCTATGCCCCAACCACTAATGCCAAAGAAGCTGAAGTTGAACTATTCAACAATGACCTACAAGACCTTCTAGAACTAACACCAAAAAAAGATGTCCCTTTCATCATAGGGGACTGGAATGCAAAAGTAGGAAGTCAAGAGATACCTAGAGTAACAGGCAAGTTTGGCCTTGGAGTACAAAATTAAGCAGGGCAAAGGCTAGTCCAGTTTTGCCAAGAGAACCCACTGGTCATAGCAAACACCCTCCTCCAACACAAGAGACGACCCTACACATGGACATCACCAGATGGTCAATACCGAAATCAGACTGATTATATTCTTTGCAGTCAAAGATGGAGAAGCTATATACAGTCAGCAAAAACAAGACTGGGAGCTGACTGGCTCAGATCATGAACTCCTTATTGCCAAATTCAGACTTAAATTGAAGGAAGTAGGGAAAACCACTAGACCATTCAGGAATGACCTAAATCAAATTCCTTAGGATTATATAGTAGAAGTGACAAATAGATTCAAGGGTTGAGATCTGATAGAATGCCTGAAGAACTATGGATGGAGGTTCGTGACATTGTACAGGAGACAGTGATCAAGAACATCCCCAAGAAAAAGAAAGGGAAAAAGGCAAAATGGTTGTCTGAGAAGGCCTTATAAATAAATGAGAAAAGAAGAGAAGCTAAAGGCAAAGGAGAAAAGGAAAGATACACCTATCTGAATGCAGAGTTCCAAAGAACAGCAAAGAGAGGTAAGAAAGCCTTCCTCGGTGATCAGTGCAAAGAAACACAGGAAAACAATAGAATGGGGAAGACTAGAGATCTATCTCTTCAAGAAAATTATATATAACAAGGGAACATTTCATGCAAAGAGGGGCACAATAAAGGATAGAAACAGTATGGGCCTAACAGAAGTAGAAGATATTAAGAAAAGGTGACAAGAATACACAGAAGAACTATACAAAAAAGATCTTAATGAGCCAGATAGCCACGACTGTGTGATTGCTCACCTAGAATCAGACATCCTGGAATGTGAAGTCAAGTGGATCTTATGAAGCATCACTATGAACAAAGCTAGTGAAGGTGATGGAATTCCAGCTGAGCTATTTCAAGTCCTAAAAGATGATGCTATTAAAGTGTTGCACTCAATTTGCCAGCAAATTTGGAAAACTCAGTAGTGGCCACAGGACTGGAAAAGGTCAGTTTCCATTCCAATCCCAAAGAGAAACAATGCCAAAGGATGTTCAAACTACTGCACAATTGCACTCATCTCACATGCCAGCAAAGTAATGCTCAAAATTCTCCAAACTAGGCTTCAACAGTATGTGAACCAAGAACCTCCAGATGTTCAAGTTGCATTTAGAAAAGGCAGAGAAACCAGAAATCAAATTTCCAAATTCTGCTGGATCACAGCAAAAGCAAGAGAATTCCAGAAAAACATGTACTTCTGCTTCACTGACAATGCTAAAGCTTTTGACTGTGTGGATCACAACAACCTGTGGAAAATTCTCAAAGAGGTGGGAATACCAGATCACTTTAACTGCCTCCTGAGAAATCTGTATGCAGGTCAAGAAGCCACAGTTAGAACTGGACACAGAACAATGGGCTGGTTCCAAATTGGAAAAGGAGTATGTCAAGGCTGTATATTGTCACCTTGCTTAACTTAGATGCTGGGTACATCATGTGAAATGCCGGGCTGGATGAAGCACAAGCTGGAATCAAGATGGCTGGGAGAAATATTAATAACCTCAGATATGCAGATGACACCACTCTAACGGCAGAAAGTGAAGAAGAACTCAAGAGCCTCTTTATGAAAGCAAAACAGGAGAGTGAAATAGCTGGCTTAAAACTCAACACTCAAAGAACTAAAAGATCATGGCATCTGGTCCCATCATTTCATGGCAAATAGATGGGGAAACAGTGGAAACAGTGACAGACTTTATTTTCTTGGGCTCCAAAATTACTGCAGATGGTGAGTGCAGCCATGAAATTAAAAGATGCTTGCTCCTTGGAAGAAAAGCTATCACAAACCTAGACAGCATATTAAAAAGCAGAGACATGACTTTGCCAACAAAGGTCCATCTAGTCAAAGCTATGGTTTTTCCAATAGTCACATATGGATGTGAGAGTTGGACTATAAAGAAAGCTGAGAGCCCAAGAATTGATGCTTTTGAACTATGGTGCTGGAGAAGACTCTTGACGGTCCCTTGGACTGCAAGAAGATCCAACCAGTTCATCCTAAAGGAGATCAGTCCTGAACATTCATTGGAAGTACCTTACTAGAGTAGATACATAAAAAGCAGAAAGAAAGAAGCACCTATTCCAGGGAGATGAATCTGTGATCTGCTCACAGATACTCCTGATGAGGAACAGAGGTTCCTTTGATCTTTTCTAGCCCCTTGGTTTCACTCTGTCAAAGAGCTGATCAAAAGCGAGTTACAAACATACTTTAGGAAATCACCAAGTTTATAAAATCTCATTTACATATGCTACAACACAGTAGAGAAAAGCCAGATTAAAGCATAATTTTCCTCCTGAAAAGCACTGGCTCTCAAACCAGGAGGCACCTTGGGCAAGACATGATTAATACCGTTTTCAAACCTATCGCCCAGTGAGAACATACATTTGGGTTCAGTATATATTATTTTCTGGTATGATTACTTTGAAAATCATGCCCATACTTTGATAAAGAAATTCAAACAGCACACAGGTGTTTCTATAAAATCCCAAGGCCAAATTCTACCTTGCCTGATACATCAGCATTTCTAAAACCAGCTCTTTCAAAAAGCTCTTCAAAAAACACCCTAATCATCCCCAAATAGCTAAATTAAAGCAATTTAATCATCTTTAAATTGTAAACTGATATACAGGGCTTATTCATTGAATTGGCTTAAAAGAATACAGAATATAGCATGTGTTACAAATTATGCCCCAAGCCTGATTTCTTTTAAACTTGGAAAAAAAGTAAGTTTGGGGAAATCTGATTTTCCAGTCGCTCTTAGGATTAATGATGTTATTTTATACCTTGGTAAATGACCAAACATTTGTGTTACCTACTACAAAGAATGTTTTTTCCTAGTCTGACAGTACCTCCAGGGTTACAGATAAAAATGCGTAATTCTGATAGCCCGAGTAATTTCTTCTGATATAACACTAAGACGTTAGCCTAAAAGAGAGAGGAAGAGAGGATGTGGTACAACCTTGTTTCAGTCGCTTCACTCGTATCTGACTCTTTTGTGACCCCATGGACTGTAGCCCACCAGGCTCCTCTGTCCATGGGGTTGCCCAGGCAAGAATACTGGAGTGGGTTGCCATTTCCTCCTCCAGGGGATTTTCCCGACCCCGGCATCGAACCCACGTCTCCTATATTGTCAGCTGGGTTCCTTAGCAATTAGCCACCAGGGAAGCCCTAATCTGCTTTTATCAAAGAAACAGCAGTTTCCTTCCAGCCAAGTCTCTTGAACTTTGCCCTATTCATTACTAGGGCAGAAAGCAGCCTTCCTCTTTGAATAACAAAGGGGGAAAACACTCGATTTTTACTCAATTAACAACTGAAAGGCAGGGAAACTAGCCTTTTTTGTATAAAGGAAAATCAGACTGGCTTAGAAAACTTAAATTTTCCACCCCCTTCTACAGTCTAGGGAAGGAATCCTGTCCACGATGACGGTGACCCTCAGACTGCTGATTCTGTCACCAGCAGACTTTACCCAGGGGCAAAGGACACGTGCACCTCTGTCAGCGCCTAAATTAGAACAATGGCTCCACAAGCCGGGCGGCTGGGTCTTCCACCTGAGAAGATGTTTTCTTTCCGACTTAAGGAACCATTCCTGTTGCTATGTTTCCACTGTCAGCCTCAAAATTATCTTTTGTGACCTCTGTGCTACCCAGGAGGGTAAAAGCTATTACAACCTCTGAGGAGCAGGAGAGGATGGAGTCTGTCCACGTAGGGTCCATGCAACATTAACTTCCGAATTAAAAAAAAACAAAAACGTTCCAAACTCTTCACAGCCTTGAAACACAAGGGCAAACAAAAGAAAAACAGGTGGAGACAGTGAGGCTATTTCGCAATTCTGGTCCAAGCCTCTTCCAGATTTATTTACTGAGGATTTTCTCAAACTAACATTTGAGCGACTTCCCTGGGGGTCCAGGGATTAAGATTCTGAGCTCCCGATGCAGAGGGCCTGGGTTTGATCCCTGGTCAAGGAACTAAATGCCACACGCCACAACCAAGAGTTTGCATGCCACAACTAAGACCCGGCACGGCCAAATAAATATGGAAAAAAAAAATAAAACAAAACCCAAACTTCCATTTGAGAGACCACTGACCTCCTGCTTTCCTTCTGGGAGTCTGGGATTTTGGCACGTGTGAGGCAGAGGCTGCCTTCAGGAACATCCCCCAGTGAGAGCCTGGGTAGCCTGAACCTCTAACCAGCTTGCAGGTAGCCAGTGTGAGTATTTCACACGGTGGGGATAACTCCTGGCTGGGGGAATGGAACATCTCCTGAGAGTCTCTACAGGGCCGGGACTCCTGGAAGCTCACACCTGGTTTCCTCTGGACCTCACCCCATACCTTTCCCTTCATCGATTTTGTTTCCTGTCCTCCCACTGTAATACATCGCGGCTGGGAGGATGACCACACAATAGCAGTCCTCATCCTGAATCCAGGAACTTAGCAGCGGTTTGGGGGCTTCCTAACACAGCGAGCAGGGCAAGGACTTCTATAAATAGAAACATGGGACTGACATGACTTGTAAGCGACCAAACGCGGAAATGCTGAAAAGGCACGACTCAAAGACAGTTATAAGAACTAAGGCCTGTAAGGGACCCCCAAAGTGGAAGTTCTCAGTTTATACACAAAACCAGAAAGTTAGCTGCTATATTTTTGTTGTCTTGCAGTACCTAAAAATAGACTCTTTCATTCGTGTTACAAAATAAAGTGAAGAAGTGAGAAGTCAGAAGCCTGGACAGGAAAGCATCTATTGCTCTGAAACTATTCTATTCAGGCAAGAGATTTTTCACTTTATTTGCACACACACATATATACCAGGGGCTTCCCATGTGGCTCAGCGGTAAAGAACACACCTGCAATGCAGAAGACGCCAGAGATGCCAGAGTCAGACACAACTGAGCACGCATGCACGCACATGCATACTCAAAAGTCACAGTAAGCAAAGACATGTTTAGCTTCTGATGAGATTAAAGCAATTAAGTGCAAAATAAATGGGAAGGAAAATAATAATAGCCAACACACATGAAGTGCCTTCTCTGTGCCAGGTACAGTTCAAAGTGCTTTACATGTAAATTCATCTAATTCCCACAATTAGGAGCCTGGAGCCTTATTTATCTCCATTTTACAGATGACAAAACTACAACACTGGGAGAAGAAAGTAACCTGCCCAAAGTCACATGGCTAGGATTCAAACTCAGGCATTCAAGATTCAGAATCTGTTCTAAACTATGCTATAAAAGAAAATGATCTTAATGAAAACCCACTCCTAACGACACAGCAACAGACGCTTTCCTGCCCAGGCTTCCGACATCTCACTTCTTCACTTCATTGTGTAACACAAATGAAAGTCTATTTTTAGGCACTGCAAGACAACAAAAATACAGCAGTTAACATTCTGGTTTTCTGTATAAACTGAAAACTTCCAGCTACACCAGGTTTCCTCCCAAGGATAACACTTAAAAATCAAGTTGCTTGTTTATTTAGCATTGTTCCTATGAGAACAGCTACTAAATATACAGTTTTCCTTCAAACCATCTTAATATGCTTACAAATGTCTAAAAGGAAACAAAAAAAAATAATAAACAGCTAATGTAATGGTGGGGGGGGAGGAAGATGCTACCAAAAAATATTTTAAAAGTTGGTCTACTGTGATCTCTATTGCTTACCAGCCTAAGTGCAATATCCTAAAATATACGCAATCTCTCTTTGTTTGACTTAGGCCAAACAAAACAATTTCTTGCAGAAATCAACCTTGACCTTTAGGCCCCTGAAACAGTAGTATCAGCAGGCATCTCTCCAAACTCTATTTTTCAAAAATGAAGATAGCTAGCCCACAGCCTGAACTTACTGGTAAGACTTTTAGTAAGATTTTACCTTTAAAAAAATGCTATCTATCCTTTTCAACCGTCTAAATTTTTGGTGCAACTCAAAGCAAAGAAGTTCAGAAAGCAAACGTGTCCGGGGAATCATTTCCTGTTGCCTCACGTTTCAGTTCTGTCCTGAAAGTACAGTCTCATTTTGTTTCTCCGACCAGGAAAATGACTGCTGCAGTTAAATTCTGAAATGTAATACTGAGGTTATTACTTTTATTTTTACAGTTTCCTGACTAGAAAGACAGTCATACTCCACTGACTCCAGAATATCATTTTTTTACTTTACCAGTGCATCAATTTTCTACGCTGCATGCTCATTCTAGTTCCAACGTGCAACTGAAAACTAAAATTTAAAAATACTAAGGTTTCATGAAGAACGAAGCTTAAACAAAGGAATCTGTGTGTGTGTGCTTAGTCATTCGGAGACCCCATGGACTGCAGCTCGCCAAGCGCCTCTGTCCATGGGATTTCCCAGGCAATAAATACTAGAGTAGGTTGCGATTTCCTCCTCAAGGGATCTTCCTGACGCAGGGATTGAACCCACATTTCCTGCACTGGCAGGCAGATTCTTTTATCACTGAGCCACCTGGGAAGCCTCAACAAAATACAAATGAATGCATGTGAAAGAGCAGCACCATTCTCTGCCAACTCTTCAGGGCACAGTAATCCCTGAAGGTTTCCTATCAGACCCCTAAACTTGCTGCCCAAACCATTAGCAGCGACTCCAGGTCCCATGGAATTAAGCTGAATCCTCCATATTAGTTTATTACTCCTTGGGGGAATTCTCTGTATTTAGCACTACCAGATGTAGTTTGGTTTTACTAGGAAATAGATGGGTATATGTAAATGGCTCCAGGCAAATACATCCCATAAACTAACCAAAAAAAAAGAGGATAAGGTATAAACAATATTCTTTCCCGGTACCTCTCCACAGATAAGCACAATGAATAATTCTCCTTTGACATAAAGCAATGGACCTCCAAGTGTGACCAGCAGCATCAGCGTGGACATCACTGGGAACTGGACAGAAAGGGAAACTCTGGGGCCCAGCCCCAGACTCACTGAACCAGGATCTTTGTGCTTTAACAAGATCCCTCTCCAGGTGACACTGATGCACATGCAAGCTTTGAGAACCACTTTCTAGACAAATCAGACAAACAAGTACATTAAGCCTAGACAAGGGTTTCTCCAACTCGGCATTAATGACATTTGGGGCTGGACGATCCTTTCCATGAGGGACTGTCCTGAGTGTTACAGGCTGTTCAACAACCTCTACCCACTAGATTCCAGGAGCACCCTCCCCCAGTTATGACAACCAAAGTATCTCCAGATAGTGCCTGACGTTCCCCTTCCCCCAGAGGAGGGCGGGAGGCAGAATCCTAGCATTTTACACTTGCTGCTGGGGTAGTCAACCACTGACACTGCCTCAACTCAGCGCCTCCAAACGTGCAGGGCCAGGTACACGGCAGGGAGAGCCAGGGCCTCAGAGTCAGACCTGGGTTCAACCCTCACTCCCGCCATTTACTGGCAATGTGACCTTGGGCATTAATAGTTACTTCAGTGCCCCTTGCGCCCCAGTTTTCTAAATGGCCAAATGCCCATTACACCTACACTATGTTCCATAAAAGTCCCCGTGGGACCCGCAATAAAATGCATTGATATCTCTGCAGTAAAACAAATGAATACTCATGCCACATGGGATAAATAAAGATTACAAATACTCTCATCTACGGAGGTCAAGTTTTAGCACCAATGAGTTTTCAGGCCTAACTCACAAAAACAAACAAAAACACCTCTGACTTTTACAATACCTTGAATTTTGGAACTGTCGATAAGAGAAAGTGACTGAACCCATCTCACAGGCAGATGTGAGGACTGGATGCAGTTACATACATTGGTCCAATTCTGTACTGAAAGAGGGAAGGGACTTTTAAAAGGTTAACTATTGCTATTTTTAAAGCACAAATTCTGGGGGACTTCCCTGATGGTCCACACTCCCAATACAGAGGTCCTGGGTTGGATCCCCGGTCAGGGAGCTAGATCCCACATGCCACAACTAAAAAGAACTCACATGCTTCAGGGGTCTTCCAGGTGGTGCAGTGGTAAAGAATCCGCTTGCCAATGCAGGAGAAGCGAGAGATGCAGGTTAGATCCCTAGGTGGTGAAGATTCCCTGGAGGAGGAAATGGCAACCCACTCCAATATTCTTACCTGGACAATCCCAGGGACAAAGGGGCCAGGCGGGCTACAGTCCATGAGGTCATAAAGAGTCAGACATGACAGAGTGACCGAGCACACAAATGATGCACCTAAGACTCCCTCGTGCCAAGTAAATGAATAAATATTTTGAAAAAAAGAAAGATTTCAAGTACACATTCTGATGGTGTCTTTGCCTGCTTTAAACTCTTTGATGGTCCCCAAGTGCTCGCAAACTGAAGTCCAAATCTTAACAGTGGCAACCAACGAAGATCCTTCTATAACGGGACACTGGGCCTTCCAGCTCTCAGTACACTTTCTGCTCTGGGCATCTAGAAATAACCATGGTTCTGTACCGCCTGCAATTCCCTCCTGTCCTTTCCCTCTGCCTGGACCAGGGTCACAGAGACCACTCCTTTCACCAGTGATATCTCCTCCAGGAGGCTTTTCTTGAAACCCAGCGCTCACCCAAGGACCCTCCTTCCCTTCTGTTTCCCCAGCAGCCAGGGAGTGGAGAGCACAGGGCCATCCCTTCACCACACCATCCAGCCCTTTGGGAACAGCAATTTCAGTGTCCGTGTTTTCTACCCACAGATCTAAGATGGGCCTGGCACACAGTAAGTGCCCAATAAATGCTTGTTTGATGATAAATGGTGGTCAGTGTTCTATTCCCTGGCTGGTCCTATCAGGTTGGGGGCCATAAAATAATGAATCAGAAGTTATATAAGGGCAAGTGCTATGACTTTTGCTCCTTGCTCTGTCTAGGGCCTGGCACTCAATAAGGAGATTATTTCTAAATCTATAAATGAGTGAATAAACAAACGATTGAAGAATATGACACAGACTTATTACAATGTAAAAACAAACCACCACATCCAACAACAAAAACCTCATAGCCATGGGCTTTCATAAATCTCATAAAGTGTAGAACCTGCTACAAAGAGTGTCCTGCCTCCCAGGAAGTTCCAGGGGCCTGAAACACAAATCAGAAACCCGAGGCCCCAACCCCCACCCGGTCTGCCAGGGCCCTGCTGTGCCCCCATGAAAGTATCTCCCGGAACACTTCAGTCCCAGAGCAGTTAAGTAATCACTTTCCATAAAACACTGATCAACACTGCTCCTGGCCAGTAATCACACAATTTACCCAACACACATGAGTCATGACTAAAATATTTTACTGAACAAAGACAGCTAACTTGTATAAAGTGATGTCTCCATCTATGTTCATATCATGCAAATATCATTATTCTGTCCTTTGTCTTTTTTTCAAACAGTCCCCTCTTCTCCCTGAGAGGACAGGAGACTTAGCAACTGAACAGGAACAATTTCTGCCTGTGGCTCAGGTACCCCAATCTCCTACTCCTTGGTGACACGCCCACATCCAGGTTTAACCAATCACTCTCCACCTCGTTTGCGGTCAGTTACTCCTAAATTGCCTGCTCACAACAAACTCACTCAAAAGCAAAATACAAAGGTCAAATAGGCGCTGGGGGTTTCAGGTTTCCTCTTCTCAGTGGGAGCAGGCCCTCAAAACTACCGACTACAAAAACTAGATGAGGAAAGGCTGTACCGTGCCTCCCACTTTAACAAAACAGCAGAACCCTCCTTCTTCCAGAAACACTTTCCACTTTTGCAGTATCACCGTTCAAGAACACTCACTGCAGCAAGCAAACAGTATCCCTCAAAAACATCAGTCATTTCCTCCAAATTCCCACAGTAAAGCTACTAACCTTTGAAACTTTTAAGGGTTTACAAAACGCTAAAGTTACAACACAAACAATCTCTCTCCCATCCAATCATAAAACCCTGGAAAGACCAGAGAGCTGGACTGGGGAATCTTGGGGTGCATTTCTGTGCCTCTTCACGAACCTCAGTTTTCTTGGGGAGAATGAGAAAATCGCATCGGATCAGTGTTTCCCGAAGTATGATGGGCAGGACGCCCTGGTAACAAGACAGAGCGGACTTTAGGTGCACAGAGATGAACGTTTTAGCCATCAATTTTTTGTGGCAAGGGATTACTGGTTTTCCATTAACAGTGGAAATATCAAATTTTCTTTAAAAAAAACAGCATTTTTATTATTCTTAGAGTCTTTTCTTAAGTGAGTCACTTTTGGGGGGGGCGGAAACACACAGTTTTGTGAATAACAATTCAGGTGGTTCTAACAGCTGTGGAAAAATAACTGATCTAGAGACCTGGTGAGCGCCCAAAGAGAGGTGTAAACCCCAGTATAGGGCAGAAAGTGCTGAAGCCCTGGGAGGTTTGTTGCAAGAAGGGGATCCTTGGCACCCGGTCCCGCGGGAGCAGGAGGCCAGTCCTGGCTCCCAGAGAAGGCGGCCTGGAACGGACCGCGGAGGGGACGCTTCCAGCTCTGCGCAAAGGAGAGTTGGGGGAAGCGGGGGTCCCGGGCTCGAAGGGCATACCATGGGGGGTCTCGGACCAGAGGGGCGTGGCGGGGATGAGGGTCTCGGGTTGGGGGAGCGCAGTGGCCGGGGGTTGGGACAGGTGTCCCGGACCGGGAAGTGCGAAGCAGGGACTGGGGTCTGGGACCAGAGAATCGCGGCGGCGGGACGAGACTAGAGGAACCCCACGGGCGGGAACTCGAGGGAGGGGGTCCCGGCGACCCAGACGGGCTGGCGGGGGGCGACGGGCCGCGGGACCCGGGGGCCGTAGACGCCCCCACGCGGAGAGGGCCGAGGCCGGCGACCCCCACGGCCCCCACACCCGGGCGCCGGTGGAATCCGGGCCGCCCTCGTCGCACCTCGGCCCCGCCGGGCACCAGCCGCCGGCCCTACCTGTCCTCGCTGGCCGTGATCACTCCGTCCTCCTTGGGGATGAGCAGCGCGGCCGTGACGGTGTCCTGGTGCCCCTCGATCTTGCTCAGCAGCACCGGGCGGCTGCTCTGCGGCCTGGAGTGGATCTCGGCCGCCATGTTCGAGCGGCGGCGGCGGTCTCCGCGACGGGCGGCCCATCAGCTGACTGCGGGCGGGCGGGGACCCGTTGGGTTTCGCTCCGGCTCCCTCGGCCGCGTGGGTGCCGCGCCGCCGTAAGCTCCCGAGTGCTTGCGCTGTCTACCGTATTGGCTGAGGAAGCCGCGCAGCTAAAAATTACGTGGCCAGGAGAGAGGCCTGTAAAGGGCTCGCCTGAGAAGTGGGGGAGGTTACAAAGTTCGAAAAGGAAACTAATGGGTCCAGGAATGGATTGAGCAGTTGGCGGTGAAGAGGAATTGTCCCTTAAACTAGAACCTATCGAATATAACAATACTATACTGTATCCATTCTAAGAAGCCTTTGTTTGGACCACACCTCCATTCCAGACATGTTAAAGTGCGAAAAATAAGAATGCAATTTAGAATCTTTGACAGGCACTCATTGAGTGGTGACTGCATACCAAGCACGATCCTAGAATCTTTACTGAGTTCAGTCAGTTCAGTCGCTCAGTCGTGTATGACTCTTTGCGACCCCATGGACTTGCAGCACACCAGCCTTCCCTGTCCGTCACCAACTCCCGGAGATTGCTCAAACTCATGTCCATTGAGTCAGTGATGACATCCAACCATCTCATCTTCTGTCGTCCCCTTCTCCTCCTGCCTTCAATCTTTCCCAGCATCAGGGTCTTTTCCAATGAGGCAGCTCTTCGCATCAGGTGGCCAAAGTATTGGAGCTTCAGCTTCAGCATCAGTCTTTCCAATGAATATTCAGGACTGATTTCCTTTAGGATTGACTGGTTTGATCTTGCAGTTCAAGGGACTCTCAAGAGTCTCCTCAAATACCACAGTTTAAAAGCATTAATTCTTTGGCCTCAGCTTTCTTTATAGTCCAACTCATATCCATACATGACTATGGGAAAAACCATAACTTTTTGACATGGGTTATCTTCATCCAGATAACAATTTAAGAGGTGAAGAAGTGCGCTCGCAGTATCACTTTGGAAATGAGAAAACGGAACCATGGAGAAGTCCAATCACTTGTTTAAAGTCACAAAGCTATGAGAAAGAGAAAAGCAGCCCTTGACTTCTAGGAGTTGGCCTGGTACTGTCAGCCAGACTTGGGTGTTGCTGGGAGCTGGCTGGATGCTCACAGCTAGTATCTGTGGAGCATAAATGTTGCTGAACCAAATTTGGATCTGTTAGCCCAAAGCACAGCAAAGATGCTGACACCACACTGTAGTGAAGGAAAGTCAGCATTTATTTGCAGGGTGGCTTCCCTGATGGCTCAAAAGTAAAGAATCTCCCTGCAACACAGGAGACCCAGGTTTGATCTCTGGGTAGAGAAGATTCCCCTCGAAAAGGGAATGGCTACCCACTCCAGTATTCTTGCCTGGAGAATTCCATGGACAGAGGAGCCTGGTGGGCTACAGTATGTGGGGTCATAAAAGAAAGAAAGAAAAAAAAAATGACCAAGCAACTGAGTAAGAGAAGCAAGGAGAACAGGCAGCTCATGCTCAAAAGAGCCAACTCCCAGAATGGCTTTCAGGGAAGGTTTTAAAGGCAACATTTGGGTAAGGGTTGCGACTCATGACTTTCTTCTGGTTGCTTGGTGGTGATGGGTTATGTTTAGAAATCTTAATCGTCAACCTTCTGGTTCTGACTGGTCTAGGGTACACGTGCTTTTGGTCAGCATATAGTCACCATTCTCCACCTGGGTGGAGGAGGGGGGTCTTAGTTTCTGCAAAACAACTCAAAGATATGTATCAGATTGCTAGACTCTCCCTTGAGGAGGAGCGAGGACTGTTATCACTGAACTATTGTTTAAGCTATTATTACTTTTCTTGCTGACTGCTTTTCCTGTTTCTGTGTTCCCTCAGTCCCCTAATTAGTAACTACTCTTTGGAACTCAGGAAAGGTCAGTGACTAGAGCATTTTTCTATAAGCAAAAAACTGTGCCCCCCCCCCATTTTCTTTAATACTCCTCTTTCCAACTATATTAGTAGATCATTTATTAGAGTATTTCTCTCAGTTAATGAAATACTGTAAAAATAACAGTTCCTTGTGCTTTCTTCAATTTATATGAATGATATTCCATGAATCTTCAGTATTTCACATGCTTTGTAACACAAAGCCCAATCACAATCCCCTCTCACCTCTTCTTCGAGAACTTGCTTCACCCAGAAATACATCAGCTTGTTTTGCCATATGCATCAAATCCCTGTTTTCTTCTTTCCCTGCCCATAGGGAACCCTTTTACAAATGGGAATGAACCATTCAGATTCTTCCTCTTGATTGGTTAAGTTAAGAGATCTGAACTGAGTTGTATGACCTGTCAAAGAAAAATGAGAGCTGGACAGGTTAATAACATTCTATTTAGGAACTATTCCCTAAAAACAGGGGAAAAGAGACCCCAGCAGAGAACTGGGCTCAGTTTCCAATACAACATGGACTCACTGGAAAAAACCCTGATGCTGGGAAAGACTGAAGGCAGGAGAAGGGGACAACAGAGGATGAGATGGCTGGATGGCATCACCAACTGGATGGACATGACTTTGAGCAATCTCTAGGAGTTGGTGATGGACAGGGAAACCTGGTGTGCTGCAGTCCAAGGGGTCGCAAAGAGTTGGATACAACTGAGAGACTAAACTGTACTGAAGTGGGGATTTAAAGCCAAGGAGTAGGGTAGAGGTCAGTGGCTGGAAACGTACTAGGAGGAAACATCAGGGGTACTAAGGGATTCTGCCTCAACTAAGTTGACAGAATTCTTACAAAAGGCAGGCCAGGGCGATCAGACATAACTGGAGGATAGTAAGGTTTATGAATTTGACAAGATATCAAGGATTGTCAGACATCGGGTGAGGGGAGCCTCTCTAAACTGACTTAACTTTCTTGTTGAAACTGTGATGCAGGTCTGTCAAGGGGGCAGACTGGAGCCTGAGGTGGAAGCCTTGTTGAGAAGACGGCTTAGAGAAGCCAGACCGAAGTTTGGTCAAGGAGAATCTTTGCCAGATCCTAACACTGAAGATTCTTGAGCTAAGTCGTAGCATGCTTTGGGATGGTTTTGGTCACCACCGCCTGTTTGTTGTTATGAACCAGTTTTCAGGGAGGTGAATGTGGGTGAGATGTGTCCAGGAAGGAAGGAAGAAGATTGATTACAATGGAGGCTGACTACAATAATCTAGGAGAGGAGTAGGCTGGCCATCAGATAGCTCCTGTGGAAATAAACTGAAAGAAGACTTGCCACATGGACAAAAGAGGGTATTTGTGGAAATAGGAACAACTGAAGACATAGGAGTCCAGCTTGAGTGACTATGGGGGATGCCATTAACAAGTAGAGAGATCACGGAAAGAGGTGCTCTTTCAACATCTACATGTTTTGTGGGCAGTTCAAAATTTGAGGATTCAGACAGTCTTCTTTGGTGACTTAATATTAAGTTTAAAAAATAAATTAATAGTTTGGTAATAAAGCAATATTCATTGGAAGGACTGATGCTGAAACTGAAGCTTCAATACTCTGGCCACCTTATGTGAAGAACCGACTCATTGGAAAAGACCCTGATGCTGGAAAAGATCGAAGGCAAGAGGAGAAGGGGACGACAGAGGATGAGATGGTGGGATGACAAAGAGCCAGGTACGACTGAGCCACTGGACTGAACTGAGGGAAAAAAATAAAAACAAAACAAAACCTAACGTTTGCGCATGCCCGCTAAACACCCCCACTGGCCTCCACCCACCGGGCGCTGGCTCAGCCCCCGCCTCTCCCGCGTCTCCCGGTTTCCGGGGGAACTGTGTTACCGCGACACTGCTCCGGCTTTCCTTCTTCCGCCCTCCATTGCTTTCTCCGGTGCAATGGCATCCGGCCTGACGAGGCTGCTGCTGCGAGGTCCCCGTTGCCTCTTGGCAGCGGCCGGCCCCACTCTCGCCCCGCCGGTTCGGGGAGTGAAGAAGGGATTCCGCGCCGCTTTCCGGTTTCAGAAGGAGTTAGAGCGGTGGCGCCTGCTCCGGTGCCCGCCGCCGCCAGTGCTCCGGTAGGAGCCACCGGGGGAAGAGGTTAGGGGTGGCGGTCGTGGAGCCGAGGCGCGCTCCCCCACGGATTCGACCGGGTGGCGGGTAGGGATGCTCATCGCTCGTTTGCTCCTGGCTTGGCCCTAGTTGTGCGATAGAGACACCCGCGGGTCGTGGACGCGTGGCGGAGGCCAAGGGAATGCATTTCTGCTGAGGAGTTGGGCTCGTAGCTGCCCCCGACGCTCTTGGAACTCCCATTTGGAGTCCTGTAGACTGAGACTTGTGAGAAATAAGGCCAGCTGGAGGGTAACCTTTACCGGGCTTGTGTATCTTAGCTCCTGCGTTGTATTGCGGCCTCAGAATTCCTTGGGTCCGGACAAGAGGAAGGAAAGCACAGAGCAGTATTGCGCTATAGGGCAAGAAAAAAGTACACAATCACAAGTCCGCTGTCCAGAGGAAAGCAAACAGTTTGGCTTTAGGTTTTTTGCATTAATTAATATTGTTCTGCTAGTGGAAAGTCTGGTAGGAAGACCCTCAGATCTTTCTATAACTCCAGAAAAGATCCCCCTGTACATGAGGTTTTGCATCTTTTTAATAATGTGTCTTTGAAGTGTAGTCGTGGCCGTACAAAAGATGTACCTCACTCTTTGATGGCTCCGTTTGATGGTTGTTTGAGTTACTGTTGCTGTTACAACCGACGTAACACCGAATAGCTTTGAAGTTATTGCTCCTTTGGAAATTTAGTATGAAAATTGATAGCTACTTTAATACTGCCCTCCCCTCCAAAAAAGCGGATCTAGTTTATACACGTGGTAGGAATATATATGTTCATAGTCCTATATTTTTTCAACACAGAATATTAAGCTTTTTCCTAAAAACAATAATAAAATAGTATTCCTTCTTAATCTACATTTGGTTATAGTGAAGCTAGTCGTTTTAGGCTTTATAGTTGTTAAAACTTTATATATTCTATAGATTATATATATTTTAATGACTTACAACCCAGATCTTTATGTTTTGCAGCCCTTTTTTACTTGAGAGTTTTATTTTTGGTTTATTGTCTTTAGTTTTAAAAAGACCTTTTAGTCATTCTTGAGAATGATTGTGAAGGTTTAACCTATTTAAAATATTGATGCTAGATTTTATTGCTGATTTTCAATGAATGCTTTCAAATCTTAAAATACAAGATAAATATAATGTATTTAGTGTTTATGACTTGAACATATGAAATTATAATTTGTATTTCATGTGTAAGTATAAAGCATAGTTCTGTGGTTATAATAGTAGAACCTAAAAGTGAGGATAAGGTTTTAGTCTCTGTTGATGAACTGCTTTGATGTGGCAATTGACTCAGAGGGACAGTCCAGCAAAGGACCACAAGTAATCATATGACGTAAGTTTCAATTTTTAGAGAATCAGATTCTGAAATTAAAATGAAGCTCAGTCTTTTAAAATTTTCTTTATATGATTAAAGAAAATTGCATCACAATGAGAAATGTTTGCATCACAGCAACATCTTGTTCTCTTTACTATGTCTTACTGTCTTCTGTTTTACATTTTCAGGTCGGAGAAACCCAACTGGGATTACCATGCTGAAATACAAGCATTTGGCCCTCGGTTACAGGAAACTTTTTCATTAGATCTTCTCAAAACTGCATTTGTTAATAGCTGCTATATTAAAAGCGAGGAGGCCAAACGCCAAAAACTCGGAATAGAGAAGGAAGCTGTTCTTCTGAACCTCAAAGATAATCAAGAACTCTCTGAACAAGGGGCATCTTTTTCACAGACATGCCTCACGCAGTTTTTTGAGGATGCGTTCCCAGACTTGCCCACTGAAGGCACTAAAAGTCTGGTTGACTATCTCACCAGTGAGGACGTGGTGTGTCACGTGGCCAGAAACTTAGCGGTGGAGCAGCTGACGCTGAGCGCAGACTTCCCTGTCCCCCCAGCTGTGTTACGGCAGACTTTCTTTGCCGTAATTGGAGCCTTGCTGCAGAGCAGCGGACCCGAGAGGACTGCACTCTTCATCAGGGTAGGTGATTGTTAGTTGCACACATGCTGGCACATGCTTGAGGTAGAAAGAAAAATTTTTTGTACTTTACTTCTTTGTGCTATGACCTTGGCAGGTTACATGTGAATTCTTCTGATCCAAACTGAGAAAGACCTAAAGCTTTTTATCAGTTCAGTTCAGTCACTCAGTCATGTCCGACTCTTTGCGACTCCATGGACTGCAGCATGCCAGGCCTCCCTGTCCATCATCAACTCCCAGAGTTTACTCAAACTTGTGTCCATTGAGTTGGTGATGCTATCCAGCCATCTCATCCTCTGTCGTCCCCTTCTCCTCCTGCCTTCAATCTTTCCCAGCATCAGAGTCTTTTCCAAGGGATCAGTTCTTTGCATCAGGTGGCCAAAGTATTGGAGTTTCAGGTTCAGCATTCAGTCCTTCCAATGAACAACCAGGACTGATCTCCTTTAGGATGGACTGGTTGGATCTCCTTGCAGTCCATGGGGCTCTCAAGAGTCTCCTCCAACACCACAGTTCAAAAACATCAATTCTTTGACACTCAGCTTTCTTTATAGTCCAACTCTCATATGCATACATTACTGTTGGAAAAACCATAGCCTTGACTAGACGGACCCTTGTTGGCAAAGTCTTGTCTCTGCTTTTTAATATGCTGTCTAGGTTCTTCATAACTTTTCTTCCAAGGAGCAAGCATCTTTTAATTTCATGGCTGCAGTCACCATCTGCAGTGATTTTGGAGCCCCCCAAAATTGTCACTGTTTCCACTGTCTCCCCATCTATTTGCCATGAAGTGATGGGACCAAATGCCATGATCCTAGTTTTCTGAATGTTGAGCCTCGGGCCAGCTTTTTCACTCTCCTTTTCATCAAGAGGCTCTTTAGTTCCTCTTCGCTTTCTGGCGTTAGAGTGGTGTCATCGGCATATCTGAGGTTATTGATGCTTCTCCCTGCAATCTTGATTCTAGCTTGTGCTTCATCCAGCCCGGCATTTCGCATGATGTACTCTGCATGTAAATTAAATAAGCAGGGTGACATTATACAGCCTTGACGTACTCCTTTTCCTATTTGGAATCAGTTTCTTGTTCCATGTCCAGTTCTAACTGTTGCTCCCTGACCACAGATTTCTCAAGAGGCAGGTTAGGTGGTCTGGTCTTCCCGTCTCCTTAAGAATTTTTGAGTTTGTTGTGATCCACACAGTCAAAGGCTTTTGCATAGTCAATAAAACTGAAGGAGTTGTTTTTCTGGAACTCTCTTGCTTTTTCAATGATCCAACAGACGTTGGCAATGTGATCTCTGGTTCCTCTGCCTTTTCTTTAAAAAGCTTTTTATGATAGTATCATTATTATTCCAGTTGTCTCTTACTATTGAGGACAACATCAGAGGTGAATTAAATATTAAACTTAATGTTCACCTCATGGCAGGACCACCAGCCATGTTTTTAGCTTTACATCCTGAGGGACAAGGGTCATGCCTGCACAGTAGACGCTCAGGTGTTTAGTGAGTGAAAGAGACCAGAGGACCTGGCCGGAAGGATGGCCGGAAGGTGTAGTGTGGCTTGAGAACTCCTTGCTTAAGTACCAGCTGCTGTTCTGCTCTTCTGAGTGATACAGTCTTGGATTTCTGAGTCCCTATTCTGGGCTTTGCTGGTGGCTCAGATGGTAAAGAATCCCCCTGCAATGTAGGAGACCCAGGTTTGATCCCTGGATCAGCATGACTACCCACTCCAGTATCCTTGGCTGGAAAATCCCGTGGATAGAGGAGCCTGGAGGGATACAGTCCATGGGGCTACAAAGAGTCAGACACAACTGAGCGAGTAAGACTTGCATTATGTACACCTACTTCCTTGTTAGCCCGTAGCTTACCTAATTAAAATACTTAATTGGTGTGATTTAACTCCACTGTATTTTTAGAAGTTGTCAATTGAGAGAAGTTATATTCTTTGCTTTTGGATGAAAACATGAGTTTTTGGTCTTTTCTTACATAACGGATAGTCCAGGCAATCACTTTAAGTCACAAAAAGAGTCTTGATTCAGGCCTTTGAAATCAGGTGTTTTAAACCAGTATCCCTTACTGTTGGAATCTATGTATTTAGTTTTGACACTAAGTTGATGTGATCATTTTGATCAAGAAGGACACTCGCATTAACCAGCACTCAGACTTCGTTCATAGGTAAGGTCTCCCTTCCAACTTCCCAGCCAGGACTTATCTGTCTATCTGTCTTATGGAAGCAGGTATGTTAAGTGACACCTCTGGAGATGGAGCTGAGGGAAATACAGGAAAGGAAAGCAGAAGGTGTTTACTTGACTTGATGGCTAAAAGCTGGTTTAGTGCTTTCTGAGTCTGCTCACTGTTTAAAACAGACACTAGTGAGCATTTTGTTCCCAGCTGGAACCTTACAACCATGTGCCTTCATGTGCGTGTCAGCTTCTAGTTTTCTGGATAGGGTTCCTTTCAAAATGACATCCCTGCTGTGAATTCCACCTCAGGTCTTAAGGATTTTTATACCCCTGACATCAGGTGCGGACTTCGGCCCCATTATTGCAGGTAACTTCTGCCAGACTGTTGCCTTAAGCAGGAGTATGTGTTGACTGCCAGTTGACTGAATGTCCATTGCCTCATATTCAGAGGCCAGGGGACCCTTTGAAGCCCTCTAGGCCTGAGGTGAAAAGGAAAGCCTTGCCTGCCCCCTCTTTCCCCTGCAATTGAATATTTTTTTCTAAAGAAATTGTAACAAAATCCTCCCTTGACTTCCATTCTCTCCCAATCACTATAGCTTATGTAGAGTCTTAGAACTGTCTAAACAATTTTTTTTGGTCACCATTTTGAAATTTTCACAGGGTAGTCATGAGGACATTTTGGAAATACTTGTGTACCATATTTCAGTGCCTCTGTTGACAATTCCAATTATAGATCCTCATAGAGATAGATAATTCAAATATCTTATTTCTCAGTCAAGAGCTGTGACATCTGCCATAGTAGAACTGTGTTGGTGGTATAGTGGTGAGCACAGCCACTCTCCATAGTAGAACTGACTGGTTTGAATAGTCTTAATTTCATTCATTTACTCACCTAATATTTATTGTTTCCTGTGTGCCAGGCACTGTGCCAAGCACTGGAACCAGAGTTTAGTAGGCTTCAATCTTTGCTCACAGCTCACAGGCAGAGAGAGTAGAACATGGACAGTGCCCTCAGGTATTGTAAGGTGTAGAGGGAGCTCAGAGGAGGCGATTAATTCCAGCAGGGTTAGGGAAGTTTTACAGAAGTGACATTTGCCCAAGAAGATCATTCCAGGAAGAAACCTTGAGGAACATATTCCCTTTGCTGTACAACATACCCTTATACTTTCCTTATTTTATGTTGAGTTGCCCAAAAAGTTTCTTTAGGTTATTCTGTCACATCTTATGGAAAACCCAAATGGACTTTTTTGGTCAACGCAATGCATAGTAGCTCATACTTCTTAATCGTGTTAAATTTTAAAATTTCTGTTAAAAGTAAACTTTGAATTATGGTCCTTATTTTCCTTATACTAATTTAAATGTATAAATTATGTTTTTACATGCAGGACTTCTTAATTACTCAAATGACGGGAAAAGAACTCTTTGAGATTTGGAAGATAATAAATCCCATGGGGCTACTGGTACAAGAACTGAAGAAAAGGAATATTTCAGTTCCTGAATCTAGACTCACTAGGCAGTCTGGAAGCACCACAGCTTTGCCTGTGTATTTTGTTGGCTTATACTGGTTAGTAAAATTTTAATCTTCATAATATTGATCAGAAGTCTTAAAAACTGACTTTTCACAGTTCTTTAATAAACCTCGAATTGCATTAAAAGATTTTTTGAAAACTTCATTCCCTTGGTGATCTAGTCACTACTTCCTTTCCTGCTGGTCATCCTTAGGGGAAGGTGGATAATCTGTGGTTTGCTAATAGTAGCTTTTGTTAACCAACCATTCACTATAGAAATCTCATGGAGTATCCTGCTAATCTTTAGAAAAAATTTGACTTGTAATAGAGATTTAACCCCAGTCCACACTTGTAACCCTTCAACTGAGCCTAGAACTGAAAAAGAAACTGAACATTGTCCATCAAAATAAGTCAGCCCATGATGAGAACTTTTAGGTTTCTTATTAACAGTTGACCTGGCTTAGGTTGATTTCAGGTGGATAGAAGTGTTAAGTGTAAAGTGTGAATATTTATAATGACTTTTAAAATTTAGGTAAATATTTTTCTGATTTTATATGATGTAGGACTTTGTAGGTATAAAAGCAGTAGAAGACATTGCAAAGGAGAAAATTGATGGTGTTGTAAGATGTTTCATCTTTAGTTTTAATTGAAGTGCAAAGCAAAATGAGATGCTCTTGCTTATCAGATTGGCAAGCCTTAAACGCATCCTTCATCAGCAGTTCATACACTGCTGGTAGAAAGAAAAGGCACAATATTTCTGATAGTTTTGGTGAATATTGCTGCCAAAATTAGACCAGGGAAAACTGATCCGTGTGCTTTGTTTTATGATGCACCATGTAATTTCAGGCTTTTGTTGTGTTTTTTTCCTAGTGATAAAAAGCTGATTGCAGAAGGCCCTGGGGAGACAGTACTGGTTGCAGAAGAAGAAGCTGCTCGAGTGGCACTTAGGAAACTTTACGGGTTCACTGAGAATCGCCGGCCCTGGGACTACTGTAGGCCCAAAGAGCCTGTGAGAGCAGAAAAGACCATCGCTGCCAGCTAGCCAGCCAGAGACGCGCAGCCTGAAACTTGTGAGCAAAATAGCGAGACGAACAAACGTCAAAAGATGATCCAAGCTGGACATTTTTTAAATTGTAAAGAAATGTGTCTTATTCCTCATACTGAGTTCCTAAAATTGAACAAGTATTTATCAGGTCACTTCTTTTATTTTCTTTTTAGTCATTTTTGTTCTGTCAGAAATCTTTTGATCTTTTGGTATTTTCCTGGTAAATTTTAACTCAAATTCTTGATCTTATTATTGTATTTAACTTGTACAGTTAGGTATATTTTATTCCCTTCTGACTTTGAAGTATCATAATTTGAATGTACGTTTTACATGAAGTTTGCTGTAATGCCTATTAAAAAAGTTATTCTTCTTGTATTTCATTGTAGCTTAATTTGATATATCCAGATTAGTGAACTCTGCCTCTCTAGTACAGTTTTAGCTAAAATAGTTATAACTCTTAACCTTTAGAAATGTAAGGTGCTGATTATAACAGTGAGGCATTTACGATAACTTAGGTGGCGACTACCAAGCTTGTGTCCTAGAGCCTGTGGTCCATGGTAAGAGAAGCCTAGGTTTAAAATTCTGTATGCAAGTTAATTTCATAGCTATTTAATTTCTGTAAAATGAATGGCAGGGGTGTACATTTTATGCTTTTAAAATAAAACATGAAGATCAAAAGCAGATTAAAACATTGAAGCTAATGGAAAAATAAAGTATGTATTTATTTATCAATTTAGTATTCCATGGGAGAAGGCAATGGCAACCCACTCCAGTACTCTTGCCTGGAAAATCCCATGGATGGAGGAGCCTGGTAGGCTGCAGTCCATGGGGTCGCAAAGAATTGGATACGATTGAGCAACTTCACTTTCACTTTTCACTTTCATGCATTGGAGAAGGAAATGACAACCCACTCCAGTGTTCTTGCCTGCAGAATCCCAGGGACGGGGGAGCTGGTGGGCTGCCGTCTATGGGGTCGCACAGAGTCGGACACGACTGAAGCAACTTAGCAGCAGCAGCAGTATTCCATAATCATAGCGAACATGTCCCAAGCATGGCTGTTAAATATCTTATTGTAACACCTTTGATTCAGTAGAAGACACATCTTAAGAGTGTGTCTTTCTGGTTCTTTAATCCTTTGTGTTCAATTCAGTAATGTTCCTACTGCAAACTCCCTTTATTTCTTTTCAACTTTGTGGCAACAGTAATAATTTTCAGTTTCAGTCTGCCAGCAGTCACTCCCCAGAAGTTAACAAGAAAAGTTGGGAGTTGAGAATAGAAAAGAGGTAATATGTTTAAACTGGTAACACTTTTTGCCATGAGATCTTTTTGTAAAGGAAGAGGAAGAGTCTTTGAAACTCCTAACCAGTCTCGGGCAAGCAGTTTCAAAGTGGACTTAATATCATCTAGGAGGACTTAGTGGAGAAGGAAATGGCAACCCACTCCAGTATTCTTGCCTGGGAAATCCCGTGGATGGAGGAGCCCAGTGGACTTCAGCGGTCACAAAGGGCAACTAAACAAGGTGAAAAAAGAGGACTTAGAGCTGTAACAGCTCACGCAGAGACTGCTTTTGAAGGGAAGTTTGAGAATTACCTAGCTGGCTGGATTAGTTAGGTTAAGTGTAAACTTCTTCACCTTTCTTTTGAGAGTAACTCCCAACTCCTAATAATTCAGCACAGGGGTAGAGGACCAAACCAATAGTGAAATGCTACCCTTACATGTATCATCCACAAGTAGACACATAAGCATCTCATTGACAACATAGGAAAGAGAGACTATATAAAAAGTTTCTGGGAAGCAAAAGATGGTATGTATCCTCCAACCACTTCTCATCCAGCGTGTGCTAGAGCAATGTTCTAATTTTATTTTAGTTGAATTTTTTTTTTTCCAAAAGTCTTTGGAGAGCTCAGTTGCAAACTGCATAATCCTTTCCTCTGTAAGTTCTACTGATCCATATCTCCTGCTCAGGGCAGTTTGCAAGACCGTAATCTACAAGTTTGGAGGGGAATTATCTTCACCCTTAGGTTTTTCAAGCTTCTAATCCTTGAATGCTTTTAGGGTTACACATGGAACAAGTCTAGCTCTCTAGTTCATAAAAACTACTTTCTACTGTAGCGTTAGTTGCTCAGTCGATTCCGACTTTGTGACCCCGTGGACTGTAGCCTGCCAGGCTCCTCTGTCCATGGAATTCTCCAGGCAAGAATACTGGGAGTGGGTAGTCAATGGCTTCTTGAGGGGATTTTTCTGACCCAGGGATTGAACCTGGGTCTCCATTGCAGGCAGATTCTTTACCATCTGAAACACCAGAGAAGCCGGTACCTGTAAAAAGAACCAATTAAAATACCATGAACTAGAATGTAGAAGACAGTTTATACACTCTCGCACTTCCATGTGAAATAGCTTGAAACTTGGGACCAACTTGAATGACTACTTAATTTGCTATCTGAGAGTAAGTATTAGAGAAGTTTGATGTGTGGGCAAGAGGAGCATGTGGGCATGAGGGTATTGCTAAAGGACTGTGCCCAGGAGCACTCAGTGACCGTTCCAGGACCCCTTTTAGACTGATGTCTAGTTCATGTTGGGAAGACAGTCATTACGACTGTGGGAAGTTGGTCAGATATGAGAGCACTGATTCAACCTTCGTACCGGAGAAAGATGTTGAAGTCATTTACTTTGAAATTCTGACGTTTCCATCCTCCAGTTTCCTCAGTCCCCCAAAAGTTCCTTATCCGAAAGTGTAATATTGATGTCTATAGACTCAAATATCTAAGCATTATTCTTTTTTACTGTAGTTCATATTATGTTGTTATATGCATATATAAAATAAGGCATATTCTCAAAAGTGTTTTATGTGGCTTTAAGTGAAATATTAGTAAAAACTATCCCTGCAACTAGACATTATAGTAAGTGAAGTAAGTCAGAAAAAAATAGCATAGTATCACTTATATGTGGAATCCAAAATACGGCACAAATGGACGTAATTATGAAACAGACTCAGATAAAGAGAACTGTGGTTGCCAGTGGGGATGGGAGAGGAATGGACTGGGACTTCTATATTACATATCGAATCAATAAACAAGAATATGAAGCAAGCCCCCCCAACTATTATCCTAGCTAGGAATGAAACAAGGCTATTTTTTTAGTGTTCAGCATGTTAGGGATTTTGGCCACAAGATGGTGCTCTAACCCTACTTCTCAGTGAAGTATGCGTGGCATGCAAAGTAACATTGGGGGAACACTTTTCTCCCCAAATGGGAAAGATTGATTACATAGAATTATAGCGAAATATGACTTCTAGACCTCTTACAGCTCTCTTCTGCAGGCTCACCTTTTCTCCCCTCAGGATGTAAGGTTAGGAATTTCACGTATGAGCAATTCACTTCTGATGAATGAGCCAATGTTTGGACCTCGTTTTATCTTTACTAGAAAGAGTGAAAATTTAAGGGTTGTCATAGATCATACGTAGAAAAGACCTTTTTTTTTTGGCCCCTTCTTGTTATTCTGTCCTCTTTTATGATGGAAGAAAATGCACTGCAGAGCCAAGGGACACTGTGCATCTTGCCACTTAGTAAAGCCAGATGTGGCCATCCTCATGGGGGTGGGGTAGGGTGGGGTCCAGCTCACGGCTTTCCCCAGCTGCAGGCAGCCCCTTGAGGATGCCCGTCCGGCAGCATGCTGCACACCTCTGCTCTTCCCTTCAGCAGATCCCCGCGTCTTCTCGGTGAAGCCCTCTAGCATGGTTGCTTAACCCTAGAGCCGTGGTTCACAACTTCTGTTGCTTCTCAGAGCATTTGGAAGCCACAGTTCTTTCTGGGATACCAAGGCTGATTGCTATACTGAATTGCAAACTGAGGACAATTTTTCCAAGAAAAAAATGCATGCTGTCAAAAATCACAACCGCAAGCACACAGGCTTCTGAAAGAAGCAAGCTTTCTTGGCATTAGTAGTGTCTGTGCTTCCCACTCAGTGTTCATTGGCTCTTGTTCAATCACCTGGCTGCTTGTTAGTTCTCACTAACGACCAAAGAGTAAGGGTTTTAAGAAAATTTTTTGAGATGGAGAAAATTGAATACGTTAGTTTATTCCCCTTCAATTGAGGAGGAACCCATTATTTGATTATTCAGTGAACACCTTTTTATTTTCTTTTTTTCCATTTATTTTTATTAGTTGGAGGCTAATTACTTTACAATATTGTAGTGGTTTTTGCCATACATTGACATGAATCAGCCATGGATTTACATGTATTCCCCATCCCGGTCCCCCCCTCCCACCTCCCTCTCCACCCAATCCCTCTGGGTCTTCCCAGTGCACCAGGCCCGAGCACTTGTCTCATGCATCCAACCTGGGCTGGTGATCTGTTTCATCCTAAATAATATACATGTTTCGATGCTGTTCTCTCGAAACATCCCACCCTCGCCTTCTCCCACAGAGTCCACAAGTCTGTTCTGTATATCTGTGTCTCGGGTGGCAATCCCACTTCTGGGCATACACACCGAGGAAACCAGATCTGAAAGAGACAAGTGCACCCCAATGTTCATCGCAGCACTGTTTATAATAGCCAGGACATGGAAGCAACCTAGATGCCCATCAGCAGATGAATGGATAAGGAAGCTGTGGTACATATACACCATGGAATATTACTCAGCCATTAAAAAGAATTCATTTGAATCAGTTCTAATGAGATGGATGAAAGTGGACACCTTTTTAACCAATCTGTTGTGTGGTAAAATTGCACAGTGAACGTGTGACTTTATTTTAATGAGTTTTGCAGAAGAGAAATGAGGACATTGTCAGCTGGAGGACATTTCCAGTCAGATGAGAAAGGTCTATCTGACTCTCTGATGACACTTCCTTACATAAACTATTAGTATCAGCGTCTCCACAGCAAAACAGCATGTCAGTAAGAAAGATTTATCAGCAGATGATACAGTTAATGAGGCAAATGCGGTCAAAACTCAGCACAACCCTCAGACTAACAACAATGATCACTGTTAGGTCAGGCTCCTGACAACCTGCCATGCAGGTTTTGATCCTGGGATTGCTTTTTGTCTAAGAGGGACAAGCACAAAAGCCTACTTGTCTTCTCTTTACCTTCTGCAGCTGGGATTATAAAAAGTTTTTTGTTATTTTTTATTAAACTTTTTTTCTAATGTGGACCATTTTAAAGTCTTTATTGAACTTGTTCATAATTATGTTTTGGTTTTTTGGCCACAAGGCATATGGGGTCTTAGTTCCTCAATCAGGGATTGAACCCACACCCTCTGCGTTAGAAGGCAAAGTCTTAATCACCAAGGAAGACCCAGGATTACAAACTTTGGATGAAAGAGGTAGAGCATTAAGGAGTTTAAAAGTTTATTTACATTTTGCTACCTCATATACAATAACCTGCAAGCAACGATGTACCTGGCATTGTGTAGTGGTTTCTCGTTTAGCAAATTCCTCCTTTAAATCACAACTGCATCCTTTTTTCTTCAGGACTTCAGTGAATGTCAGAGGTGCAGTTTGGGGAATCTCAAAAGAAACGGAGCTTAGCCAGCGGTGTTGTCCACTCTTGGCCACCCAAAGTGGACTCTTGGTGTAGGACACAGTGTCTTTCTGCATCACAGGAGGTCAAGGACACAGCAATCGGCCATCAGCTTACAAAAAACCTCACCTCTCCCAGGGAGTCACCACCAATCACATCTACTCGGCCCGTTCCCAGCAAACTCCACCCTCCCTCCTTCAGTTTTTTAGGTCTCTTAGTGCAGAGCTCAGGTGTTCTTCTGTTTTTAATTTTCGGAAAAACAAAGAGCTACAGGGACAAAAGCTACCCCTTTGTGTCTTTATGTAAAGTTCTCTTACGACTGGCATTTTTTTCAAGTCATCTGTCATCATTTCCTTTTCAGAACAAAGACTCAGGCCGACAAGACAGCGCTTTCAACTTACTTGGGTCAGTGCCCACTCTTTTTTCCAATGTGTCTCAGGTGAATTGAAATCCTCATCTCATTAAGTGTCCAAGGAGTGAGTTTACTGGCTGTTGATCTCCGCTTTTCCATAAGTTTACCATTTTGTGACCTTAGGGAAATCTCAGCCAGTCTCCTGTCCAACCTCAATGTGACATCTAATCCACATAAGAATTGTTTGCTCAAATATCTACATAGCAAATAAAGATTCTGATACCCAATTCCAGCTTGTCCGGGGGTTTTCCCTACACCAGCTGCGTGTCCTACAATTCAACTCAATTTCAACACTACCTACCTGGAGAGAGCATCAGGTTCCATAGATTAAGGGCTCATAAGTTCCACTTGACGCGCCAACTGGAAGCTCAGGTTGTTACTTGTGCCTCTGACGCACTGGCTATAAATCAGAGGTTTCCATGACCCTTCCTTGGGTTCAATAAATTTGCTAGAGCAGCTCACAGAACGCAGAGGAGTATTTCATTTACTAGATTACTGGTTTCTTATAGGAGGACATAACTCAGGGACAGCCAGATGGAAGAGATCAATAGGGCAAGGGCTGAGGGAAGGGCAAGGGTAAGGAGTTTTCAAGGAGCATGCTGCCCTCCCTGTATCTCAACTGTTGAGTTCACCAATCCAGGAGCTCTGCAAGCCGTCATCTTGGGTTTTCACAGAGACTTCATTTCATAGCCTGCTGCTGTTGCATGGCTAAGTCGGGTCTGACTCTTGGTGACCCCATGGACTGTAGCCCACCAGGCTCCTCTCTCCAGGGGATTTCCCAGGCAAGAATGGAGTGGGCTGCCATTTCCTTTTCCAGGGGATCTTTCTGATCCAGGGATTGAACTCACATCTCCTGCATTGGCAGACAGATTCTTTACCACTGAGCCACCTAGCTTCATAAGCATGATTGGTGAAATCATTGGCCATCAGTGACTGATAGAACCGCTAGCCAGCCCCCCAACCCCAGAGGTTGGGGTGTGGGGCCCCCGAACCACATGGTTTGTATTCCTGGTGACCAGTCCCCATCCTTGGGAGCTGCAAGTTACCTTAGCATATTAACATAACAAAAGACACCTTTATTGTGCTCCTCACTTAAGACATTCCAAGAGTTTGCGGAGTTCTGTGCCAGAAGCCGGGATGAGGAACAAATACTGTATATATATATTTTTTATTATAAATCACAGCACCACAGCAAATATAATCTTTTACCCGAGGTCTGTCATATTTGTGGCAATCTCCATATTTTAAATTTATTCCAGTTTCCTTCAAAGTGTTCATAAATGTTATCATTTTGAAGGCAAGGCCTTCAGACCTACTAAGTGTATCAAAAGATAAAAGTTGAATTTTAGAAAAATAATTTGATGAACTTTCCCCCTAAATCCAGGAATTATAAACAAGGTTTATGAATCAGCTCCCTGGGCTGGGATGATCCCCCGGAGAAGGGCATGGCAACCCACTCCAGTATTCTTGCCTGGAGAATCCCCACGGACAGAGGCGCCTGGAGGGCCTGTAGTCCATGGGGTCACAAGAATCGGACATGACTGAGCGACTAAGCACAAACACGTGTCAGCCAGGATCAAAACTGGGTATTGACTGATGAATATAAAAAAAAGTTAATAGAAACTGCAGAAGAAACTGGAGGCCAGAAGGGGGAGCTCTCACACCTGTGAAAGATGAACCCAACAAGGAAAAGACAGACTTTTTGTACCAGGCAAGGAAGGACTGGGCCTGTGGGAAGACATGAACCCTTTTCTATCACAGCTCTCAAACTGCCTGTGGGAAGACATGAACCCTTTTCTATCACAGCTCTCAACTTCCAGCTCTGTATAAATGCTTCCAGGAAGCATTTCCTGGGACTTCCCTGGTGGTCCATTGGCTTAAGAGTCCATGCTCCCAATGCAGGGTGCCTGGGTTCAATCCCTGGTCAGGGAACTAAGATCCCATATGCCACAACTAAGACCTGGCACAGCAAAATATATTCATTAAATAAATAAAAAAGAATTTAAAAAAAAAAAAAAAAAAGCATTTCCTTCTCTTGCCATGGGGGTAGATAGTACTCCTCTCACTATAATTGCATATCCCAAATTGTAATTCTCTGCTTATCCTGAATAAACCCATCTTTGCTGAAGAAATACCTGGCATTTTACATGTTTTAGGCCAACAGGAGGAAGGGCTAAAGATGAGTTAAGTTGAGCAGATCAAATGAAAGAGAGAGGATATACAGATATATATGGGCTTCCCCCATGGCTCAGAGGGTAAAGAATCCGCCCACAGGGCAGGAAACATGGATTCAAAGCCTGGGTCAGGAAGATCCCCTGGAGGAGAAAAATGGCAACCCATTCCAGTATTCTTGACTGAAAAAAATCCCATGGACAGAGGAGCCTGGTGGGTTACAGTTCACAGGCTCGCGAAGAGTCAGAGACAACTGAGAAACAAAATACATACTCATAGATATATATAGCCTGAGACCCTTGGTGTTATGAACCTTCCATGTTCATAACTTCCATGTTCAAAACTTCCATGTTCCAAGTTTTATATATCATAAATTTGAAACATTAAAATATTTTGAAGAGGCATTCAGAAATGAGACCAGATACTGCCAAATTTAACATGCCCAGTAAAATCTGACTAATTTACTGGGGAGCAGACTCTCTGTATTACATAACAGGGCCACTACATTGACAAGACAAACTCTTTTTGTCCTTTCTGGAATGAGAAGTGCAGAGTCGAGTCTTTTATATCTTCCTGGACTAACGAGCACTTGGTCCTACTTCCTTATCTTAAATATACACTGGCAATAGTTAAAGACTTTTCTAGGCTAAGATTCTCTCACCCTTCTAAAATCAAGCCACTTAGGGAATGGACATATTTATCTTTGTACTGCCTGGTACTTGGTACCCAGCAGGAATACGAATGAATGAATGAAGTGTATAATTCTCAAATTACTACTAACATTATACCTTTTTAAAACTATTCAAAATAACTGGATGGGATCAGAAAATTGAACACCAGTAAAACTAAAAGGCTTTAGTAACTATACTAGCATGTTTGCTAGAATACAAGTGGTCTCATGTAACCATTCAAATTAATTCTTTGGCATTTACACTTAAATCAGGAAAACAATTGTCCCCTTGCTCCCTTCTCTCTTGGTTAATAATCAAGGTGGTTGTTGTTCAGTTGCTGAGTGACATCCGATTCTTTACAACCCCATGGACCGTAGCTAGAGAATACTACGGAAGTTTGCCATTTCCTTCTCCAGGGGATCTACCCAAACCAAGGGATCGAACCTGCGTTTCCTGCTTGGCAGGTGGATTCTTTACCTCTGAACCACCCGGAAGCCCTGACAATCAAGGTATCCACATTTAAATAGTTGCAAACAGCAAGACTCAGTCTATCTGACAAATAATTGTAAACAACAAACTGGTGAAGAGTTGAACATGAGGTTTTAATGTACAAGCAGAGGAATAGAGCTAATGGGTTTTTAAAAAAGTAGTTTTTGATAACTACTATTCTTACAAACTATTTTTACTTAGAATACAAACTATTCTTATTTAGATAAGGGTACCCAAATCTCTAGAAAATTAATAAAACAGATAAAATAAAAATGGTAAACTTAGAATTGTGATGAGTTCTCCAAAACACAAAAGACAAAAAAAAAACCCACAAAAACTTGCTTTGAAAAACAAGCATTCTAGCCTATCATCAAAAATGAAACCACCACTGTTCGCCGGGTAACTTCTTTCTGCTCTTGCTACCAAACCCCTCCCTACCTTTGCTGGGAAACCTCAGCCCTGGCCTGAGGAACCCTATCTGAAATTAGAGACAGGATTTCTCTGTGACAGAAGTTCCCCTGAACTGATGCTTTTGAACTGTGGTGTTGGAGAAGACTCTTGAGAGTCCCTTGAACTGCAAGATCAAACCAGTCAATCCTAAAGGAAATCAGTCCTGAATATTCATTGGAAGGACTGATGCTGAAGCTAAAGTTTAAATACTTTGGCCATCTGATGTGAAGAACTGAGTCCTCATAAAAGACCCTGATGCTGGGAAAGATGGAAAGCAGGAGAAGGGGATGACAGGATGAGATGGTTGGATGGCATCACCGACTCAATGGACATGAGCTTGAGCAAGCTGCAGGAGTTGGTGATGGACAGGGAGGCCTGGTGTGCTGCAGTCCATGGGGTCACAAAGAGTCAGACACGACTGAGTGACTAAACTGTGGGTGCTGTGCTAAGTCACTCAGTTGCATCTGACTCTTTGCAACCCCATGGACCATAGCCTGCCAGGCTCTTCTGTCCATAGAATTCTTCAATCAAGAATATTGGAGTGGGTTTCTATGCCCTCCTCCAGGGGATCTTCTCGACCCAGGGACTGAACTCAGGTCTCTTGTTTCTCCTGTGCTGGAACGGAGATTTGGGGAGGTGCTGGCGTCAGGGTTTTTTTTGCTGTTTGCCTAAGTGCAAAGGTTTATTAGAAGAGGTTCCTGCTGCTGCTGCTGCTAAGTTGTTTCAGTCGTGTCCGACTCTGTGCGACCCCATAGATGGCAGCCCACCAGGCTCCTCCATCTATGGGATTTTCTAGGCAAGAGTACTGGAGTGGGGTGCATTGCCTTCTCTGAGAAGAGGCTGAGGTATTTTTAAAAGGCTGTTTCTTTTGTTGTATTTTCAAATAGCAGAGAAATAGCTTTTTCTTCTTCTTCTTTTTTAACTACTCATAACACTTTATTTTTACTTTGTACAAAATACAAAAATGCAAATCCAAAGAGTACAGACCAGTAGTGACAGGCACACTGCACAACAGCAAACCTTGTCTAGCAAGACATTAGTTTTTTCAACTTTATTTTAGTGGATACATGCATTATATAAAATAACAACAGCAACAAAAACACACAAAGAGGCTAAAGGTGTCACTATTTCTACCCCCAAAGTAATGCAAGATCACTTTCAAGACTTTGGATGAGACCAAAAAAATTTTTAAAAGGCCAATAATATTTTTTTCATATAAAAGTAAAAGCTACCATAAAATGTCCTTTTTTCCCCTCCCCCATCACACTGACTAAATTTTTCTGAAAAGCCACACATATAAACAAAACAAAACAAAAATCCTGAACTGGACAGTAAATACTCAAGAGGGTTGTTAACCTAGGTAACTGCTCAGTAGTTTAAAGAATCTTTTAGACATTTTGAAGCCTTCCTATTCATTTCTCAGTACAGTGTTCCACCATCCTGCCCTTTTCCCCCTTAAGACTTCCCAGAACAGAAATGCTGCATCATTGAGTCTCTGAACCTAAGAACTAGTTTTGAAAAAGAAAGTCATGTACAAAAATATTTAACAGAACTAGGAAAGATGTAGGAAAGAAGTCTTTTCTTCATAGCAAAGTAGTCTTTGCTTTGCATGGTTCCTTCCATATATTCTTCAAGGTTTGTTTATCTGCCCCATGAATAAGACAGCACCTAGAGAATTAAAAGGAAACAATGTATAATTCTAGTCTTTCAGATAAGATGGAAGGTATATCTAAGGGGAGGTTTCTGGGCTGTCCTTAACCCCACTGCTCTTAAGCAATGCTATCCAATGGAACTTTCTGCAGTGATGGGAGTGGTCTGCATCTTCATTGTCCAATATGGTAGTCACTGGTCACGTGTGGCTATGGAGCCTTTGAAATGTGGTTTAAGAAACTGAATTTTAAATTACACTTCAATTATTGTTGTTTAGTCATGAAGTCATGTCCGACTCTTTTGCAACCCATGGACTGCAGCCTGCCAGGCTCCTCTGTCCATGGGATTTCCCAGGCAAGAATACTGGAGTGGGTTGCCACTTCCTTCTCCAGGGGATCTTCCCAACCCAGGGATCGAACCCAAGTCTCCTGCATTGGCAGGTGGATTCTTTACCACTGAGCCACCTGGGAAGCCCTTCATTTTAATTAAAGTTAAAAAGCTAAGTCTCACGTGTGGCTAGAGGCTCCCGTTTGGACTGTTTGGCTCAGGAGCACACTAATTATAATGATTAAGATGCAGTGAGATAAAAAGATAGAAGGCAGCTTAGGTTATTGATCAAAAGCAGAGTAAAAGCTAGAATATGTTAGTTTCTACTCTGCACCAACATGAAGACAACCTCTTCACAAAGACAGTCTTAACTATTTTTCATAACTGCACTAAGAGGTAGGAATTACTGTTATTCTAATTTTACAGATGAAACTAAAAGACAGAGCCAACTTTGAACCCATGACTCACGGAGCTAAGACTGACTGAACTAACAATTCTCAGGTCATAACAGCAGGGTGTCCTTACAAAGGTTGAAGACATGTAGCTTCCTGAAAAATTTACCTAATTGCATTTATTAAAAAAAAAAAAAGTCAGCAGATGTCAAAAAGCCCCAAAGGACTGCAGAGCTCTTCAGGTGTTAAAAAAAAAAAACAACAAAGAGACAAAACCTAAAATCCCGTGTTTGAGAGATGCCATCACACTGTGTAAACAGTCTGATTCTCCTTTCTCTGCAAAGGGGGCAGTTACATGACTCAAAGCGTTGGCACTTGTTGACACATGGGAGAAGGATTCAAAGCTGCACTGCTGGAGTTAACCCACAGCTGGTGAACAATGGGAGAGGACAATCACTCACCTGTAGGATTATGTCGGATGAAAAACAGAAAAGGTCTGTCTACTATAAACCAGGGAGGCGATGACCTTGCAATCAGAATCGCAGCTGCGGGAGGAAAAGGAAAACCCATTGTATACCCAGCATGAGGCCGGCCAAGGCAGCATGTAATTCAAGGCAGGACATCATTCCTGTCCCAGAGGCTGGCCGTGAAACAACAGGCCCTGTGGTCACCGCTGACACAGCCCAGCCCCCATGGGCCAGGCCCTTTCCAATCCGCCTCATTTAGTTCACACAAGCCCATCTTCTTTAAAAAGCACGCTTAGTCCAGGTAGCGCTCTTATGAGGATGAACCGAAACACACTACAGCTCTTGGAACAATGTGTGTGTATGTGCTCAGTCGCTCAGCTGTGTCTGACTCTGCGACCCCATGGACTGCAGCCCACCAGGCTCCTCTGTCCATGCGATCTCCCAGGCAAGAATACTGGAGTGGGTTGCCATTTCCTCCTCCAGGGGATCTTCCAGACCCAGGGATCGAACCTGTGTGTCTTGCATCTCCTGTATAAGCAGGTGGGTTCTTTAACAGTGTTTGCCACTTAATAAGCAACCAACACATATTCACTGTTACTATTAACTGCATTTCATTCATACCATCTACCTAGCTAAGGCCTGGCCCCTGGTCCTTCTGGCCTATCCAAATCCTTTCCCGGTACCAAGGACCAGCTCACTTCTCATCCATTTTGTCTGTGCCTTCTCCTTTGGGCTCATCATCTATACTCTCTTCGCACTGGCAGTGTAGACTGCTCATCTGGGGCCTACTATCTGACGTTGCTGTTCTAGTGTGGACACTGGAAGCAAACGTATCTGTGCTTATGGTCTTAGATACGTTTTCTCTGCCCTGTTTCCCAGTGGTAGCTCTGATCTAATAAGCCAGTGATAAGGCCTTGCAGAAGGGCAGCGGCCTGGCGTAACTGCCCCATGCTTGCTGCGATGGCCTAGTCTTCTTCCTCAAGCCCCCGGGAAGCTTTAATGACTTGGGCTTGACGTTGTAAGGGAAACAGCTAGAGCTATGCTTGGACAAACCGCTCAACCTAGGGTTATTACAATTAAGTCAAAAGTCAGCAAGAGATATGGACTGAACTGTACCCCTCAAAATCAGTCTGCTGAATCCCTAGCCCCAAGTGTGACTGTGTTTGCAGACAGGGCCTTTAGGGAATCTTTAAGTTTATTTCATTTTCAAATTTTTAAATCTGATTTTGGCTGTGCTGGGTCTTCGCTGCTGCACGGGTTTTTCTCTAGTTGCGATACGCAGGCTTCTCGTTGTGGTGGCTTCTGTTTTTGTGGAGCACGGGCTCCAGGGCACAGGCTCAGGAGTTGTGGCGCACGGCCTTAGTGGCTCCATGACACGTGGGATCTTCCCGGATCAGGGATCAAATCTGTGTCTCCTGCACCGGCAGGCGGATCCTTTACTACTGGAGCCACAAGAGAAGCCCCAGGAAGGCTTTCAGTTTAAATGAGGCCCTGAAGGCAGGGCTCGAATCCAACAGGACTGGTGTCCTTATAGGGAGAGAGGGAGAGGCCAGGGCTGTGAACACCCAGGAAAGGCCGTGGGGGACACAGCGAGCAGGTGGCCGTCTGCAAGGCAAGGAGAGAGGCCTCGGGAGACCCCAATCTTGACAACACCTTGATACTGGACTTCTGCCTCCAGAAATGAGAAGTACATTTCTGTTGCTTAAGCCGCCTACTCTGGGGTAGCTTGCCATGGCAGTCCTGGCAGACTAACACAGCAAAGCTGGCTTCAAGGGCATGTGACCTGGGCAGGCACAAGACCCCACACTCACAGTGGCCCTACACTTGGTCTAGTGCTTTGTGGATGCTGACTTGAAAAAAAATTTTTTTTTTAATATTATTTACTTATTTGACTGTACTGGGTCATAGTTGTGGCATGCAGGATCTTTAGCTGTGGCATGTGGGGTCTAGTTCCCTGATGAGGGATCGAACCCAGGCCCCCTGCACTGGGAGCGCAATCTTAGCCACCGGACCACCAGGGAAGCCCTTGAAATTCTTAGTGAGTTTTGAACAAAAGGCTCCATGTTTTCATTGAGCACAGGGCCCTGCAACTTCCATAGGCGGTCCCGACAGTACTAATTGGCAACACTGCTCAATAACTTTGGCAAAATTTAGACGTCATTTTCTAGCTCTTTGTTTTAAATGCTATTTTAAGGAAATAAAAATTTAATGTTTATTCTAGAGAGGCAATAAAGGGTCTATTTTGAGTACAAGTGGTACATTTTAATGACCAGAAATATTTGACCTAGTTACAAGGAAAGCTAAGACAGTCATTTTATGAGTTCACAGAGTTTGGCCAGATCTGTTCATCCAATCTCACATGGATAATTAGGGGGTACAAAAACCAACCCAAGACTGTTCTGTTTTCTCCTTCATTATATGAGTCATCGAGGAGAAAGCAAATGGAGAAGTTCTAATTATCGAGGAAGGCTGGGGAGCAATCCTGCCAGAATTCAACAGTTGCTTGCTAATTCTTCACTTGGTCCTGGATAGACTCGATTGGCTATTTTCCTATTAGTGGTTGCTACTATTTTGTGTTTCAATATGAAGATGGGGCTTTCCTGCCAATAAGAAGCCACAATATGCTTGATCTGTCTGACAGTGGGGGCGGGGAGTGTCAGTTAACCACCATCCTTAGGTCAAGTCTGAGGGGTCCTGTTTTTAGGAAGAAAGATGTATTGGAACACAGCCGTGCCCATTTGCTTGTATATTCAGTCTATTCTGCTTTCACCCTGCAAAGGCAGAGCTGAGAAGTGGAGAGGGAGCCGGTACGATTTTATCATAGTTTATGATAAAATCATAAACTACGTCCCATCCAGCTCTTGACAGGAAAGGTCTGCTGACTCCTGTCCTGGAGGAATTTCTACTGAAGTACTTTCTGTCATGTAACAGACCCCGAGCTTCATGGATGCGGATTTTCCCAAATTCACCCCTGTCTCCCAAGGGTCAGCCCGCAGCGCCTGGCTAGAAATGCGGCTCAAGACACAGTAGCTGGGTTGATGAAGGGACCGGGTGTGCTTGCTCCCGGCCCCGAGACCCAGGGCTTACTCACTTGTTGCTGCTGAAGCTTTGGTTCCATCTTCACTGACTTCAATTTTTGCTTTTTGCAAGATGTGAGAAACATGAAGGTTTTCTGACCCTGTTTCCAGAAAATAAAACAGAAACAGCATTTGCTTGATATGTAGGCCACTGGGTTGGGTGAGAGAAGTAATCTTGAAGCCAGGACAAGTTTCAGTCCTTAAAAGGTGTTAGGAAAGGGTGGGATGGATCGAGATAGTAGCATGGAAACATATACATTACCATATGTAATAGCCAGTTCGACACGCGGGGAGCTCAAATCATGACAACCTAGAGGGATGGCATGGGGTGGGAGGGGTTTCCAGAGGGAGGGATATATGTGTACCTATGGCTGATGCATGTTGATGGATGGCAGAAACCAAGACAATATTGTAAAGCAATTATCCTTCAATTAAAAATAAATAAATTAAAAACAAAAAAAGTGTCAGAAGTGACTTCTGACAGTCCCCGTGATGGAAGGGTGTAGGATGACTGTCACTGTGGTGAATTTCAGTCTCTGCTATGTGAACTGTGACATCACTTCACTGCAGGGAGTCCAGGACCCCCAAGTGTGTTAATGCCTCTGTCGGTTCAACTCCGATCACTGAAGAATTTTATTAAAAAAAATAAAAAGAGGGGAGCTTTAAAAAGGTAACCTAGTTTTCTGGAAGAAGCAAGTCAACAGTATTACTTTTCAATTACAGAATCTCAGATCCAGAAAAAACACGGCACTTAAACAAGAGGAACCTGTGGCCCAGAGTGTTAAGAAACTGTCCCCCAGTCCCATGGCTCACTGGTGGCAGAGTAAGAGCCGTCTTTTCCTAACAGAAGTCCCTCACTTCAGGGCAGAGTAGTGACCGACGAGGAGGAGCCCGGCTCAGAACTGCAGCCAGGCCCCTGGGACCTTCTACTGAACACCCTTTCCTTCTCAGCAGATCTCACCATTGCAGCAACACCCACTGGGGTCAGCATTTGAGGAGGATGCAAACAGAAGTTATCGTTGACCCTGATGGGACACAGGTCTGGTGCGAAGGGAGAAAAGTGCTTTTTGGGTCGTCTGCTTTTAAATCGTCTGCCCTGGTGCTCGGCTCTCATGTGACTGACTGTGAATGAGAGACGCGTTTCCAGGGCCCTCATCACCTGCGCACGGTTAAACAGAACGTCTCAGGAGACTTTCTGGCAGCTGCCCCTCCCTCGGAACACCTGTGAACACCCTGTCACAAGTATCTAGTATTTAAGCTACGACGCCGGATCCTGAAGGGGAAAGTGCAGGGTAAAACAGAACTTCCCAGGCTTCACTGGGATGAGGAACCTTGTTCAGGCGAAGATGCTGAGTCAGCAGGTCTGAGTCAGACCCATGATCGTGAATTTCAGACAAGGAGATGCTAATGCAGCTGGATAAGGGAAGACAGTTTGGTTAACATGGGATGAGAGTCTCAGAACATCTATGGAGCTGCAGTTTTACCAGGGGAGTCGCGTCAGTCCCCACGACAGGTACCCACGTGTTCACTAACAGGCAACTGAGGTTGGTACTGAACTATTCTCTTATCACTCAAGGGGAAAAGTACAAAATGGAGCACAAATAATGTTTAAGCCTTGTCTGTGGAAGAAGGTGGCTGTGCTATCAATTAAAAAGACAAAGGGCCATCCATTGAGATATGACTCTAGGGGAAAAAAATTACATGTAACTGGCAAATGAAGGGATATCATACCAGCTGTGTCCTAGATGGTTTGGCAAAGGCAATTAATCAGGCTCCTTTGAATTTATATTTCAGATTAATGGGCTTGAGATGCCAAAATCCTATTTGCACATACTGGCATCTGCAGTGGTTTGGTGGAAGTTAAGCCAGTTGAGAGTGCAAACATTCTTGACCTTGAAAATTTGAAAATACAGGGGAAAATTGTGCCTTTGGAAAAAGAAGAGACTAATATCTAATTAAGAGCCAGATTTTTAGGTAATGGAAACAATACATGAAATGTTTCTTTAAATGCATGCAGTCACATAGGTTTCCCATGAAATATACATAGGAAATGCCTCATGTTGATATAAGTGATGACGGCTCAGTAGCATCATTTGTCGAGGCATCCAATGAAACCCTGAAGAGTTTTACAGCAACACATTCCTAATGTTGACCTTTTCTTTCTGAACAAATCAGAAACTTGGTTTATAACATACTGTTCAAGTCGAAGAGCAAGTTTTAAATTGAACATACTTGTTATTTTTGCAAAATTCGCCTTTGATGGATCAAACATATCAGTGATGCCGAGGACTTTCAGCGGCTCCTTCAAATCTGTTTGAGCTACAGCTGTGAACCTAGCACAAAAGGAGAAAACAGAGGGAAAATCATTATAAATGATACAAAATTATATAATCAATGCCAGTGGAAAAAAATGTTTACAGACATGTTTTTAAATGTATTCTCTGAACAGTCATATCTTAAATTTTAACTCCAAGATTTAAGTACCAGGTAAGCAGAGAACAACCCAACTCTCAAACATAAACATGGCAAAACGGAACAGTAACAGCAGGTAGGGAGGGTCCTCACCCTCGTGGGCAACAGGCTCCCCATTCCAGCCCAAGGAAGAGCTACAGAAGTACTTTCTCTTATGCTGAATGGGGAGATGCAGGGTTGCAATAGGAAAGAATCTCTGTATTCTCTTACAAGTTAATTGCTAAAGGGATGTTGCCTTTAAGCTTAAATTATACCTACTGGCCCATCTCTGGGAACCCTGCCTCCCAGGTAATCAGCATTAAGCTAAGAGACTTTTGTTTAGCTCATAAGAAATAGGCCAGGCCCACCCGTGAATGATTGCAGGGAGGAAGAAATTGACACATCCCCTCTGGAGACTGATGGAAACCAGGAAATGTTCCACTTTACTCCCTCCCCTTTCAGTATTAAAGAAGCCTGAATTCTAATTCAGGCAAGATGGTTCTTTGGGACACTGGTCCACCATCTTCACAGTCTGCTGGCTCTCTGAATAAAGTCGCTATTCCTTGCCCCAGCAACTCATCTCTCTCTCTCTCTCTTCCCTTTCTTTTAGAATATTTATTTATTTGGCTGCTCCAGGTCTTATCCACGGCACTCGGGATCTTTGATCTTTGATCTTTGTTGCGGCATGTGGGATCTTTAGTTGTGGAATGTGGGACCTAGTTCCCTGACCGGGGATTGAACCCAGGCCCCTTGCATTGGGAGCAGGAAGTCTTAGCTACTGGACCACCAGGGAAGTCCCAGCAACTCATCTCTTTATTGCTTGCTCGATGAGCAGTAGACTTGGTAACAGGGTATTGACAAGTGTTCAGTATTCTACAGTCTATCCCCGGATCCAACCACAGAACCACCATCGTTATTGGGATTGTGGATGGTCAAAGGAAGGAGATACATTCCTGCTAGTTAAGTGTTTGCATTCTGGAAGCATTTTACCATTAAAACAGGGGCAAGCATTAGGAATGACATTCCTTTGCATATGATATGGATTTGTTGGATTCTTGGACTATCTGGCGTTAAAGCTATATGTGTAAATGTCAGTTATTAAATCTGTCATCAGAAGATGTGCTTACCAGATTTTATCACATCCTGTGGGAGAGCAGCAAGGGTAAGTGAGCAGACTCATCACAGATGGGCTATAATGGTAATTTACCATTACAATGATAATTTATGTACATCACCAGCCTATTCATTTACGGCAAGCACTGCCTTATGTGAAGGCTTATTTTACAACAAAAAACTCTTGGGAGGATTATTGTAATACTTATGATGAATATATGCCTCTGATTGCTTAACTCAGTGACTAGAGAATTAAAAGCTGTCAGAACTGGAAGGTATGAGTGTGTGTGCTCGATCGTATCCAACTCTTTGCAACCCCATGGATGTAGCCCACCAGGTTCCTCTGTCCATGGGATTTCTCAGGCAAAAATACTGGAGCGGGTTGCCATTTCCTATGCCAGGGGGTCTTCCCGACCCAGAGATCAAACCCGCATCTCCTGCGAATTCTTGACCACTGAGCCACCAGAGAAGCCCCCTTTGAACAGTGAGCTATATGAAAACCCCTTGTAGTGGCACCGCAGCTTGTGGTCTGGTGGAGGGCCTGGTGACCAGGCTGTTTTCTCTCTGTCCCCATCGTCATTATCCTGCCACAGAATCCTGCATGCGGATTGAAAACCAATTTCTACAAAAGCACAGCTTTGTATTCCCACCATGCAATTTCTGCACAATAAAGCGGGTCTGGTGTTGCGTCAGCCTTCAGTTGTCCGGTACAGGACACAGTCACTCCCAGGGCTCGAGGGCTGCCGCTGTTTCCTCTTTTAGGGACGGGGCTACTTACTTGGGCAGGATGACCTGCACGCGCTTGGGCACCATGGTGCTCACCCAGCTGTCGATGGTCTTGGTGCTGATGTGAGGGACGATGGCGGACAGCGGGACGGAGCTCTCTGTCGGCAGCGCTATCAGCATGCTGATGCTTTCACCGTGATAGGGCAGCTCGATGAAGTTGTACCATAAGCCACTGGGGGTGCTTGTCGACCCTAAAGAAATCAGAGGCAGGTTCAGGGCACCCTTGGTGACTTCCAGGAGGGGCACGAGCGGTTGCTGATGGCCAGGGTCGCTTTTATTTATTTCATTGTGTTGACTTTGGGGCGCATACTTTTATTGTTCTCCATTTTTTATATGCCCATTTCCCATATTTATTCACCTTTTGAATCTTTCACATCCTCGGGGCCGACCACATATTGTGTGAGTTAGTTGCCCAGTCACATCCAACTCTTTGTGATGCCATGGACTATAGCCCACCAGGCTCCTCTGTCCATGGGATTATCCTAGGCAAGGATACTGCAGTGGGTTTCCATTTCCATCTCCAGGGAATCTTCCTCACCACCCCCCCAAGGCATCAACCCTGTGTCTCTTACGTCTCCTGCACTGGCAGGTGGGTTTTTTACTGTCTGAGCCTCCAGGGAAGCCCCCACCACATACCACACAGTAAGGATGGCCATTCATGCATCCATTCTCCTTTTAACAGTAAGAAGATGACTGATATTCAGGCCCCATATGTATTTTTTTAAAAGATGAGAAACAGTTCATTTTCAAAATCAAGATAACATTCAGGTGAGTGTGTCAGGTGGTTTGGTCCTAACTACTTTGCCTTTTATTTCATTTTTTGTATTATAAGATCTCTAGAAGACAAATAAATGCCCAGCCACGTTCGTCTACACATTACTCACTGCTTTCCCCCTTCATTTTCTGTTTTTATGAAAGCTTCCAAAAACAGCTTTCTTAGAAAGTCAAAGATAAGGGCAATTATTTCTTCCTTCCCTGGTAAAGAATTCTTTAGTCTAGACATGTCTAGAATGCCTTTGGCCACACTAAATCTAAGTAGAATTAAACCAGATCACAAGGCATGTAGAATACAGTGCTTTGTAAGAAGCTGACCTTTATCAGATGGATGAAGGGGTGAATGTGAGCTGCCTAAGCATGATTTTTTTTGGTGGAGCCTCCGTGTGTGTGAAGAAAAGTTGGGGGTGGGTAGTAAACAGCTTCCCCTGTGTAGGGTCCACTCTGTGCCAGGCCCACACCAACACATTTAGGATCTACAGCACCCCACAAAGTAGATTTAAGGAGTCCTATTTTACAGCTGTGAAAGTGAAAGTGTTAGGCAACCAGTCGTGTCTGACTTTGCAACCCCGTGGACTGTAGCCAGCCAGGCTCCTCTGCCCATGGGATTCTCCAGGTAAGAATACTGGAGTGGGCTGCCATTCCCTTCTCCAGGGGATCTTCACAACTAAGGGATCGAACGTGGGTCTCCTGCATTGCAGGCAGATTCTTTACTGTCTGAGTCACCAGGAAGAATTTTACAGCTGGGGAGGCTACAATTAGAGACGCTAACTAACGTGTCAAGAAGAGACACGAGGCTGAGAAGTGGAGCAGAGCTCCGTATTGACTTAAACCCAAAGGTGGTCCCCGACCCCTACTCACGCTTCATCCATTCTGGTAGCTACCATGAGGGCTTTCTGATAGTATATGGTACCCGTGCTTACTAACAGAGACCCAAGAATGATTTAAACCAGCACTTCTCACAAAGTCGTCCAGAGAACACACAGCCTGCAAGCCACCTGGTAGACAAAACAAATTTCACATCCCAGGAAGCACCAGATTCTTCTTGCACATTCATAACACACAACAGTTGAGAAAGGCTCTGAGAGGTCCCGAAGAAAACTGTTTAACTAGTTATTCCCAGGTTTCCCAAATTAATGTGATCTTAGAATCCTTTTATCCCACGAGAAGGGGCTTCCCTAGTGGCTTGGTGGTAAAGATTCCGCCTGCCAATGCAGGAGACAATTTCTGGGTTCAATTCCTGGGTCTGGAAGACTCTGGAGAATGAAAGGGCTGCCCACTCTAGTATCCTCGCCTGGAGAACCGCATGGACAGAGGAGCCTGGTGGGCTACAGTCCGTGGGGTCACAGAGGGTTGGACAGGACTTAGTGAGTACATAACAACAATAATCCCCTGTGAAGCACTCAAAACATTTAGCAAGTAAGCAGTGCAACTGAGGATCGCCCCTCAGAGTGAGCCACAAGTGCAATCACGGCAGGTGTTGGGGAGAAGCCCAGGGTGCGGGTGTGGGGCCCAGAGGGGCCGCGAGCATCCCAGGAAAAGAGCCTTCCACAGGGCATGCCTGAGCATCCCAAGAAACCTTCACATGAGCCATGCAGTGGGAGAGCTCTAAGAGTTAACTATGTGAATGGAAAACCAGGATTTCTGGATCATGTGGAATTCTGAAATGTTTTCTCGAACACTTCCAACTTTAGAAGAAGACCTCGGTGATGCTGGTGAGGTTCCTTAACCTCTGTGTGCCTACTGGTTTGGAGAACAGAGAGATCAGGAATATAAAAAGTGTGAAAAAACATATAGCCAACAAAGTCCTACTGTAATAGCACAGGGAACTCTGTCCAATGTTAAGTGGCAGCCTGGAGGGGGGACTTGAGGGAGAGCAGATACATGTGTATGTATGGCTGAGTCCCTCCGCTGTCCACCTGAAACCATCACAACATTGTTAATCAGCTATACTCTAATATACAATAAAAAGTTAAAAAGTGTGTAGCCCACAAGATTATTGTGAGGATGAAGTGAGAAGCCACATACAAGGTATTCAGCGGGGTTTCCGTGGTGGCTTAGTGGTAAAGAACCCACCTGCCAGCGCAGGAGACGTGGGTCTGATCTCTGGCTCAGGAAGATCCCCTGGAGGGGGAAATGGCAACTCACTCCAGTACCCTTGCCTGGGAAAAATCCCACAGACAGAGGAGCCTGGTGGGCTATACAGTCCATGGGGTCGCAGAGTTGGACACAACTAAACAACTTGTTGTTTAGCAACTAACAACAAGGTTCCCAGCAGGGCCCAGCCACAGTGGGTGCCCAGTGAGCGCTGGTCCCCTCTTCCATCATTCAGAGGACAAAACATTTAAGAATAAGAGAAAAGAGAAAGTGGGTTTCTCTCATGATCTTCACTTGACTGTTCTTTGGGGATGACCTTTGCTAATCACTGCATCTGAGACAAGGAACTTCAGTAAGCCCTTTCTCCGGATAGGGGTTGGGAGGGAGGTCCCAGGCAGATTCCTTACCACATGAGCCAGCAGTAACATGATAAAATGGTGAAGCTCTTAGAATACATGACTCTACAGGAGGACACAACAGGATCTCCTTGAGGAAGAAACACGCGAGCAACTCGAGGGTCACCTGGTGTTTCCTGTTCCCATCATACGCCTCTGCCCGTGGCGCTGCCCAGGACACACATGGACCTCACTCTCACCCAGCTTCTGCCTCAGACTGCCTGAGAATCCAAGATGCGATGCTGTGTCTTTCCCTTGCATCATAAAATGGTCTCAGCAGAAACTGAAAATGATGGGAAAGAGAGAGAGAGAGAAAAAAAAAACCCACTTCCTAATAAACCTTTTAATTTTCAAAGAAAACATTAGGTTCGGTGCTGGTAGAGCTCACTTCTGGAAACTGTGAAATGTGGGAAGTTGCTAATAAAGGACTGCTCCGTGGCATGAAATAAGGACCTGGAGGCGTTCATTAACCACGTCTAGAAGTGTTTACTGTTCTGGTGAGAATCAGGGTCGTGAAAAATGAACTTATGAGCTGAAGTGTGTTCCAGGTGGGGCGAGAGCTGCTACTTCTATCAGGGAATCCAGCCTCGAGGGGACACATCGTTAACTGATCAGTAAGGTGAATAACAGCTAATCGATTTGCATCTAGTCGCTCACATCTGCCCGATGGTCCATTTCTCCCCGGCCCCACTTCTCATCACAGAAGCAGATGACAAATGTCACCTAGGATGACTCCACACATAGCCCCCTTCCACGCGTATATTTACTTGTGGAAGTGAAAGTGAAAGTGTTAGTTGCTCAGTCGTGTCCAACTCTTTTCGACCCCAGAGACTGTAGCCCACCAGGCTCCTTTGTTCACAGAAATCTCCAGGAAATAACCCTGGACTGGATAGCCATTCCCTTCTTGGATCTTCCTAACCCAGGGATCAAACCCAGGTCTCCTGCACTGCAGGCAGATTCTTTATCGTCTGAGCCACCAAGGTAAAAAAACACTTTTTTCTCCGTCCACCCAATCATGGAAGTAGCATGGTTTTACAGAGGGCAAAGGTTAAAGACACAATTATCTGGAGTCGGAGGACCTGGATTCAAACCCTGGCTCCAACACACTAGCTGTGGGATTTGGGCAAGTTCCTGAACTTCAAGTCTTAGTTTCTCTATCTGTAAAATGGGGTGATAGTATCCACCTTACAGAGCTGTTGTGAAAACTGAATGAGATAACTCATACCTGGAGCTCAGCCCAGTGGCTGCACAGAGCAAAAAGCCTTCATCTATGGGTATGGGTACTTTACTTCCTGAGTGTCAGAATCGATCCCTCGGGAGAAACCACACCTGCTTCAGTGGGGCACAGCTCCTGGGTGGAATGAACCAGGCGAGGAAGTGACATCGGGGGATTTTGTGTCAAAGCAGGGAGCCTGTTGCCATCCCAGACCTCTTTCTGCCCCAGGCCCTCCATCCTTTAACATCTGGGAAGCAGACTGAGTGTTCTCCAATGAGGAGAATTCCTGGAGTATATAGAGATGTGAATGGATCAGCCCCATTCATTTAAAGAGAAGGGAAAAGGTGAAAGAGGGAAACTCAGTTTTTTCTCTTAGATGAATGAAAGTGAAAATGTTAGTTGCTCGGTCGTGTCTGACTCTTTGTGACCCCATGGACTGTAGCCCGCCAGGCTCCTCTGTCCACGGGATTCTCCAGGCAAGAATACTGGAGCAGGTTGCCAATTCCTTCTCTAGGGCATCTTTCCAACCCAGGGATCAAACCCGCATCTCCTGTATTCCCTACACTGCAGGCAGATTTTTTACCGATGAGCCACTAAAGAAGCCCTCTTAGATGAATGGTGATCCAGAAAATCTTTTAATGAACAGGCAAAGAATCAAACATTGAAAATACAGAGATGATTTAGAACTTTCTGTAGGGGGTGCTTTGGGGATGGTCTGGTTTTTCTGGAAAGCCCTGTAAAGTCCTCTGATTCCTACTTTAAGGCCTATAATGGAGGAGATAACCAGGGTTCTTAAGTGTTAAGAACCCTTCTCAGCCTGTAAAAAAGGAGAGAGAATATTTTAAATATTCAGTATCAGGAAAGCTTTGTAGACAAAAGTCCATCTAATTACTTCTACTACAAGCAACTTTGTGGATTTCAGAGTTCTTAAGGAACTGTTGAGGCTATTCTTAAGTAGAAATCGAAATATATATTTGAGAAAAAGAAGCACATGTTGATCCACTGTACATAGTAGTATACCATTAGGCTGCAATGGGAAGGGAGTCTGGGGAGAGTTGATGGAGAAGGAGATGTGGTTGACCAGCTGGGTTGAGTACTGGTGCCATTTGTTGGGCGAAGGAACACTGCGGGGAGAACCAGATGGTGAGGGCAATAGTGTGTCTACCTGCGGGACTAGAACTTGGTAGACAACTCAGCAGAGATGTAATATGGACACACAGGTGTGAGCTGTAAGCTCAGAGGAGAGTGGAAGCTGGAAACATACTGTATATTCACAGAACACATGCACACATATACATATACATGTACGTCTGGATTCTTCTGTGGTCTTTTTCAAAACAAGCGAGTCTCTTAAGTCTAAACTCATAGCAATAAAAATAAAAAATCTGTTAAAAACTTTGACTCAGCAATTCCTATCCAAGGAAATTACCTTTATTGATTTATTCATTTGGCCATGCTGCATGGTTTGTGGGATCTTAGCTCCCTGACCCAGGGCCCTGGCAGTGGAAGCGCAGCATCCTAACCACTGAACCAACAGGGAAATCCCAAGGAAATTATCTCCAGCAGTTCCAACACAAACATCTAAAGATTCATGTACAAGAATGCTCATTCTAGTGTTGTTACAGGAAAAAAGTAAATGGCCATTCAGAGGATACTATGATATGCGGAATGCTATGTAGCTGATAAAAGGATCAAGTAGATCCAAAGAAGTGACATAAAGTTTTCTAAGGGAGATTGTCTAGTAAAACAGATTACAGAATAGAAATTATAGTGTAATCCCATGTATGCAAAAAGTTGCACAGACATATTTTATATATCCACAGAAAAGGTCTCAAATGATACACCAAGCACTTAATAGGAGTTTTTATACTGGAAAGGGGATTATAGGAGAATATTTTCTTTCTGCCTTATACACTGTTATGTTTGAAGATTTTGCAATGAGTGTGAAATATACTTCCACTAATTTTAAGGCTTTTTTTTTTTTTAATGGAAAAGTTTCTGCCCTCAAAGTGCTTACAGTTTATGTAACTTAAGTCAGAAGGGTTTTCCCCTCCTATTTCCATCCTCTCCCTTATGGTTTTACTAAGTGAATCCTCTCAGAGACCTTGACATATTGGGTGAAAAATCAAGAAGGCTGATAAATGGGTAAATGCAACAGCAATGTTCCAGCAAAGTGACCAAGGATGGCTCAGCTAGGCTGAACCCCATGAGAGGCTAGGCAGAGGGCACCAGAGGCCGTGTGAGTGACCAGCTGCCAGGACCGCCTGCCTCCCAGCCCTGGCTGGTCATGTGGGTCAGACAGTGATGAGACAGGCAGAAAATGGGTGACCTGCTGGGTGGTCTACTGTCATGAAAACAAATGCCTGCCTGCAGCCACCATGGACTGCTGGGCTTTCTTCACAAGACAAACTGGCCCCCTCTTTCCATGAAAACTGCCTTGCCAGCCAAACGGGGAAACCTGGGAACAGACAAAGCCACTGGACTCTACTGCATGGTCCACGGAAGGCCCTGGGTTCCAATCCCAGGTGCAGAAAATGGGGCAGGAAGGACGGCCCCCGGCCACTGGCAGTGTTGACTTGGGAGGGAACGGGACCAATGGGACTTTCATGGTCTGCTCTGAATTCAGTACAGGTGAGTTAGGGTCCAACGGCCAACAGGCAGGACACCAAACTGGGGCAATAAAAGTGGAGTTTCATGGAGGGACCACTTATAAAGCAAGGGCAGAATACAGAGGAGTCACAGGATGGTACCCTGGGTCACAAACATAAGCGCCATTACCAGCCTTAGGCGGGGAGGGCCGAGGGGAGGGGGTGGTGGCCGAGACAAAGGGCCCTTGGGCAGGTCCTGACAGTGGGGGAGCTTGCGTGGAGGGATGAGGCAGCCCCGGTGATGCAGGGAGAGCGCTGGGGTGCCAATGCCTGACTCTACCACCTGCTGGGTCACCCCATCAGCCAACCAACAGGAAGCCCAGGGGCAAGGAAACCCACTGATTCGGCCTCCTGGGGGCTCAGAAGGGAGGGGAGGAGCGAGAACATGAATCAGAGAAGGTGGCGAAGAGACCCTCCACACCATGGACCATAAGAATGTATTTGTTTCACTTTCTGTAAAGCGCACACATACTCTTATTAATTGAGAAGCCACCTGGAGATACAACTCCCAGCAAACACCCTATATGTTGAAGAAATTCCTACAAATACAAACATTTTCATCTTCATGGGAATGTCTATAGAAGCCTTGCATTTCAATCATTCCTGACTTATTTGTTATTTTTCAGCAATAGAAATATACAGTGAGGCCCTCTCCAATTTGGTTTATTAGAATGTACAAAGACTGATCTAAAACAAAATAGCTTTTCTTCAGATAGAAGGTAGAGGCAATGCTAGTGTTCCAATGACATAGGCAACATAACCTGAAAGTGATTTATAGACAAAATGAGTCTTCTATTTTTAAAATTTTATTTATTTGCTTTTCTTTTTTTTTTGGCCATGCTGTGTGGCTTGTGGGATCTTAGTTCTCTGACCAAGGATTGAACCCATCAGAGTGTGAAGACCTAACCACTGGACCGCCAGGGAATTCCCAAGAGACTTTTATTCTCCTCAGTTTCTTCCAATGACACCTTTCTGTAGGACTTTTAAATACATATTATCTTTAAAAAAAAAATGTATTGAGTAAGTGACAAAATACCACCTGGAAGCTTAATATATGACAAGGGGGAAGAAAAATGACTTTGGTTATTGCATCCCTCCCATGAGTCATTCCTTAATTTAAAGAATTAGGCAGCTAGAGATATGAAGAGAAGTGCGTGATCTAATATATACTGTATATGCAAACGGAGTGCTTGGGACCCACATGTCCACATAAAGGTTAACTTATAAATGAAAAGGAAGTTTAACTGGACCATGAGTATTTCAATGAAAGCAGGTTTATAAAATAATCACCAGCCTTAGTTCTCTGTGGTAATGAGGCAGAAATGGGTCATTTTTCCCCCCCTGACTATAAAACTGACATATGCTCATTTAAAAAATTTTCAAACTCAAGGAAAAAATAATCATTTGAAATACTACCACTTAACATTTTACTGAACATCCTCCAAGACATGACTGTATGAATATATAGAAAGTATTTTACATAAACGAGATGAAACAGCATCTGCTGCTCTGTAACTTGTTTTCTGAAATCAACCACATATTATATAACTTTCTACTTATATAAATCTAATTGTCATGTGCGTTCCACTACATGTACCTATATAGCTTCTACTTGTTGCCAGTGTGTGATTATCTTCAGATTATAAATTCCTTGGTGTGAAACTGTTGGGGCACAGCTTCTAGAAAGTCAGTCAGACCACAGCCCTCCCACCCCCACGGCACCCAAGGGCATCCACGTGCCCCACACCAGAGCCATGACTGGGCTGGCCTTGTCAGTCTCTGCAATTTTTGCTAATCTCATCAGTGGAAAAGGAATCTAATTTTTACTTTCATTTTTAATTTGGTAATGTAAGATTGCTAATGATGAGTTGACAATGCATTCATGTTTACTGTCCATTTATACTTCTTATGTCCTAAATTGCCCTTTTATCTTTAAATTTCAACCTAAAACTGATGCATGTGTTACATACTATTACATGCTGCTGTTTAGGCACCAAATGGTGTCCCACGCTTTCACGACCCCATGGACTGTAGCCCATCAGGCCCCTCTGTCCATGGGATTTCCAGGCGAGAATACTGCAGTGGGTTGCCATTTCCTTCTCCAGAGGTTCTTCCTGACCCAGGGATTGAACCCACGTCTCCTGCAGTGGCAGGCGGATTCTTTACCACTGAGCCACCAGGAAAGTCCATACTAATACATAACCTTTGTAAGTAATGCCAAGACTACCACGAGCTTTTAAAAAATCCTGCTCTTCCCTCCCCTGTCCTTAAAAACTAAAAAGGCAGACTGCTCCTGAATTTATTGACAGCATGTGAGGCCCTTTCCTCGGCTGGCACATTCGAGAACACAGCCTCACCCAGCGTGCACTCACCGCAGCGGAACACAGACAGCTGGGCCAGCATGGGCACTTGGTAGGATTTCCCGTCAGCTGCCACAAACGTGCGCTTCTTGGTGTTCTCAGGCAGAAACCGTGATCTCCACAAACCCTTAAAATACACCGCGTTGACCAGGACCAGTCTGGTGAGGGCGCCGTTGAGAAGATCTGGGGACAGCAGATTGTCGATCATACCTGCGCAGGCAGAGAACAGACACAGGGACACTTGGGACCGGCCATCCATCAGCGCAAAAGGCAGCTGAGGGATCAGGGGGAATGAAAAAATCTAACAAGTGTTAAGATTCAAAGATTTTTAAAGTTTAAAAATTCAAAGATTTTTAAAAGACCTTTCACAATATCCTCTTGTCCTTCTAATTGTTTTCCTCACTAAAAATTAAAAGCTGAAAACAAATTAAAAATCAGTGAACCCAGAAAAGACTTCAGAAACCCTCTATTTAGAACAAACTTTTCATCAAGAAATTCTTTGAAAGTTGTAGGATATAAGAGCAACATTTTAAAAATCTGTATCTGTTTCTGTACACTCACAATGACCAATTAAAAAATAAAATAAAACAAATCTACTTATAATAGCATCAAAAATTATCAAAGGAATATATCTGATAAAAGCACAAGACAAAAACACTGAAAAAATTATTTTATAACTAATTCCCTATAAGCCCCCTGTTTTAAGAACATTTTACTTATCCACATAAACTATACTCATTAATTCATTTCTGTGTTTGATAATAACGACCTGTATGGCTGCCAGTGAGGGCTTTTGGCCGGCACAAGATAAACTGTTGTCATGTTGATTTGTTTTAACTCCCAGGTTGATTTAATCCCAGTTAAAAATAAAGGAACACTTCAGCCTATGCAATGTTATCAAAGCTAAACGCTTAAGTTCTCTTAAGATTTTAGGAATGTGGAGCATTAGTTTGGAATCCCTGGTTATTACAAAGCTACTTAAAGAAAGTAGGACTAAAATCGGTATCTATATTGATGGGTCAGGGATCCGTCTAGGCTCATATTACAGAGATTAAAAAGAACCAGGGTCTGTCTGTAGGGAAGAACTATTTGTTAAGGAAGAGCTCTTCACAAGACATTGGGATGGTCCAGCTTGTTTGTGTAGGAGTGAAGCAGCAAATATCGCTGTTGTGGTTTCAGGATGCTCCTTTGAATGCATGAAGATCCCCCTCAAGTACTATCTCTGCCTGAAGCTTTGGATTTTCATTTAGGTTCCTCTTGCTTGGCTTTTAAAGATTCAACTGTGTGTGGGTGCGTCGTGTGTGCACCTGTGTATGTGTGTGTATCTGTCTCTGTGAGTGTGTACAGGTTTAAGAGAGATCACTAATACCAAAACTCTTAAAAATGAGTTCACTGTAGCTTTTAATCCAAAAAGTACCTAATATAAATGCCTAGTTACAATACATTAAACAGTGGGAATAAAACCAACAGCTTCTGAAGAAGCAAGACTATCTAATTCAGCAGAGAGCTTTAAGTCCTTTTAAATGAAGCTCAAGAAGACTCAGATGGACAATAAACAGATGTTTATGTGCGTCATGGTAAAGGAGCACACAGGAATGGATACCCTGACCGCCAGGGTTCTCAGTAAGTCAGTATCATCACTGCTCTTTACTTACACCAGGGGGCGCCAAAGCCCCCTTATAGCAGGATCTGCAGGAACACAAGTGCTATAAATAGCCCTCTTTCAATGCAAGGGACCTCTGTGAACACTGGATCCTGTGGGAAGGAAGTGAGAATTCTGTGCTCCAGCGAGTTGGATTCCCAATAGCTGTGTCTTGCCTTCACTGGGACCATTATCCAGTCCAACTGCTACATACCTTTGAGACACAGCTCAATGGTCCCCTCTTCTTCTCTCTTCTCTGACCCTCCTCCCATCTCCAAGGAGTTTCCATAAAACCCAAGGCGCAGCACTATCATTACACTGCAGCATTTTATTCTAGCCAAATGTAACATCTGTCTCCATCAACTAAACTGTGAGCTGCACAGAGCAAGAACCCAGTCATTCATTATTGAAAAATCACACCTAAGATTCTACGTTCGCTCTTCTGTTGGTGCACACCAAGAGTCTGAAGCAATCTCTTCTGCCCCTTTTCCTGAGACAAATAAAGCCTCTTATTGCCACTAGGTTTAGGCTGGCTCAGCGGTAAAGAATCTGCCTGCCAATGCAGGAGGCACAGGTTCAATCGCTGGGTCTGGGAGTTCCCCTGGAGAAGGAAATGGCAACTCACTCCACTATTCTTGCCTAGCAAATCCCAGGGACAGAGTAGGCTGATGGGCTACAGTCCATGGGGTTACAAAAGGGTCAGATACAACTTAGCAACTAAACAAGAACACTGCTACTGGTAGAACTAAGATAGAATAAGGGAACACAAAGAAATAAGAAGAAAAAAATGCATGGTTTAGAGGCAAGGAGGGACCTCCCATCAATAATTGTCATGAATATGCATCCCTCATCTATTCACCCATCCATCTATCCATGCATTCATTTCTTTGATGCCTGCCTACTATGTGCCAGGAATTCTTTTAGGTAAGAAACCAAAACAAAAATAAACCCTGTCCCTCAAAAAGCTATAGATTAGAGTGAGGTGGAGGCTTACATAAGTGACTTGGAAATACAATTGTAATAAATATCCTGCAGTGAAAGTGTGGATACTTAAGGATGTGAAGGCAAGTAAGAGGGGGATTCAATCTGGTCAGTGAGATCAGGGATGGGTGGGCTCCTTGAGGAAGGATTACGTGAGTCCACAACTGTAAAAATAGCTCACATTCACCAAACATTATTTCCAAAGTGTCAACCACTCTGTTAAATGCCTTATGAGTATTATTCATATTCCCATAACAGCCTTAATGTTATTATAAGAATTCTAATAGGTACCACTGTCTTTTTTTTCTTCAGTTCTTTTTTTGCTGCACCACGAGGCTGGCAGGATCTCAGTTCCCCGACCGGGGATCAAAGCCATGCCCTCGGCAGTGAAAGCACTGAGTCCCATCACTGGACGTCGGGAAGGTCCCGGATCCGCTATTATATCATCTCCCCATTTTACAGAGGAGGATGCTGACGTACAGGGAGGTTAAGTAACCAGGCTGATGTTACACGGCCAGTAGGTGGCAGAACTGATACTCAAACTAGGCACTTAACGCTTGTAAGGGCTATGCCATTCATGAGATAGTGTGAAATCAACAGGCCAGGGGCTACTGGAGAGAGAAAGCATTCCAGGAAGCAGGATGCACGGGGGTGTCTGATTGGAGGCAGGATGGCCGAGAGACTGGGAGGGGGTCCACATGGTTGGGTCAGAGGCCACAGAAAGGGGGTCCCAGGCAAGCCATCACCATATCCCTGGCACACTGGGAAGGCTCCCCCACCCTCTGCAGGGCAGGATTTGTCATCTCCACGTGGTGGCCTTCCACATGTGGACTGATTTATCTCCAGGGTCTCTCTGAGACCTCGCATGTAGCCAAGTGCCTCTGAGTGGGGCCGTTTGCAAATCTGTAGGAGTGTTTCTGGCTGAGGGGACAGTGACCAGAGATGCTACCTGTCTTGTAATGTTCAAAACAGCCCCACACAATGAACCGTCCTGCTTCCTGCATAACTTTCCAATGCTCCGCTGCAGTCATGTTCCTGAGAAACCTGCTCAAGGTCATCTGAACCCAGAGCCTCACTTTTCTTGTAAACACAAAGTATTTTTTTCTTTAGTAGTTTATTTTAATTGGAGGATAACTGCCTTACAGTATTGTGTTGGTTTCTGCCATATATTTTGCGTACTGTTGATGGACACTGAATTTGCCAGGAAAGTGATGACCACGCAAGCCAAGAGGAGCCGGTACTTGTTTTGGTCGGAAATTTACAAAGGGTTTTTGCAGTGTTTTAGAAAAACACTGCATCAGTGATGGAAACACAGCCTGTGGTTTTTCTGTCACCAGTAGGGCAGGCCTGACTCAGTCTGCTTTTGTGGCTGTCAATTCACAATGTGAATGTCAATTCCCACGTCAATTCTTATTCTAAGATTCTGTTGCATATTCAGGGGTGGCTGTACCCAAGGGTTTACCTATTGAACTACATCCATAAACTACTTCTGTTTTTCCTAGTATTACAGCTTGGCAGTATATTAATTTTTCAAAATTTATGTATGTGTGCATAGGTTGCAGGAGCTATGCATTTCACTTCAAGAGAGTAAGAAAATCCTTTTTTGGACAGCAGGAGTCAGGTCTGCATGGTAGAAGAGCACTTTTCTAGCCTTACTGCTTTCCTTTCCCCAGATGCTGTGAGCAATGCATTGAGTCAGTGTGTGTTCAAAGTGGCCTGAAACTGTCGGGCAGCATCCTGAGGGACTTACTGCTCCCAGGACACAGTACAGAAGACTAGGTTGGATCTGACGTCACATCACAAAGCCACTCGGCATCTGAGTGCCATCAGCGTCCTGCCTCAGTTCTCAGTCCTACAGGCTCAGAAATCACACTTATCCCTTCCCACTCGCTGGTCTCCTGACCATTTCTTGGTTTCAGGAAGGGAGCCTAGGTTGCACTGTGCAGGGTCCTGTTAAGAAGGGATGGCAGGGGTTTACCAACACCACCCTGGCTCTCCTCCACCCTCCAGAGCATCTTTCCTAGCCCCTCATGTGGTTTGCAAATATTTGCCTTGACAAGTCTGGAGGGAGACTGGGGGAGAACTTGCTTTAGTGCAGAAGGCGAGGCCCCTGCCTCCGAGCTTCTCCTTAGCAGACTGGGGTTCCAGGGATCAGAATTCTAAACACATGCCATTCTGATGCTGGAACCATGCTTTGAAAGATGTGACCAGAAGAGACAGAGTTTCTCCAAGTTTCCTCCTTGGGCTTATTCTCCATTTTGAGTCGCTTTTGCTTCCACTCTGATGACCTTAACTCCCCCCACTTTGTAAAAGACAGTTTCCAAATCTCTGTTTCTAGCCTTAAATGTTCCCTGTTGTTCTGTACCTATCCTACCTCCTGAATGTTTCCACCTGAAACTGCACTTCACAAATGAACAGGCTAAAAACACCGATCTTAGACATTTCTTCAGTTTCATGGGGGAAGGGACGCACATGCACAAATGACCATAAGGGTGGACATGCTCTGTCTAATGAAGGGCAGGGTCGTGTAAGCGCATGCCAACCACAACCCACCGACACACCTACTTCCTGCAACGACAGAGGCGAGAGGGGAGGGAGAGGAGGAGAGAGGCAACAGAAGGGCAGGGTGCCGAGAGGTCCAAACTATTATGTAGACAATACGCTACAAGGATGTACTGTACGGCACGGGGCATATAGCTAATATTCTGTAATAACTGTACATGGAGTGTAACCTCTAAAACCCGTGAATCGCTACACTGTACACCCGTACCTTATATAATACTGTACATCAACTATATTTCAATAAAGAGAGACAGGAATGTGTGGGGAGGGCTCAATCCCAAGTCTCAAAGGCTGAGAAGCACATTCTGGGTAAGGATGATGCAAATATAGAAGCAGGAAGAAATGAGCAAAAAAAATCTGCAGAACAGACAAGGGCCTGGGGGCAGGGACCTGGACATGAGATGCATCGAGGAAAAAAGAGAATCCCCGGAGTTGTATTCTGCCCTGGTCCCTGAGCCACAGGGAGGCAAGTCTCCGGGGGGGTGGCACGAGCTGTGCCCACATCAGGAAAAGGGAAGGAAGAAGAAAGACTGAGCCTTGGGGCTGCTAAGAGGGAGAGGACGGTGCAGTCAGTGGGGTCCAGGGCTTTCACCACGGCGGGCCGCTGGACTCACTGACCCAAGGCAGGGTCTTAGAGCCTGACTCACGCCTTCGTCCACAAAGCAGAAAACCACCCTACTCGTCCCCGGGACCCGAGGCCACTCACCCTGTGTCTCGTTCCTGACCCACGCGTTGATGGATGCACAGGCGGAGGCCGGGTCCTCGAAGTCTGCATTGCGGACTTCACACTGGAACACGTCCTTGTTCCTTGTGACGAAGGGCACTTCCATCTTAGAGTCATTCTTCACAAACACAGCGTTGGCCACCGTCACAATGTCTTTATTCTTCTTGGAGACGATGGCCTTGTTGATCTTCTTTAACATCTTACCGACTCCTGAAGCAGAAAAGAAAAAATGCAGCAATGCTTCCGTAGAATTCAAGGCTTTCTTCTTCTTTTTTTAATATCGTCTATAGTATGAAAAATAAGGACAGTATAATAAAAAGATGAGTATGCGGAGCAAGAGACTAAATCATCTGATTTTTCAGTGGCCTCCTGTTAAGAAAAAAGGGGAGGGTGGAAAATGACATATAACCGTCAACAACCCCTCAAGATCAACTGCAGGCTTCCCAGATGGCTCAGTGGTAAAGAGTCTGCCTGCCAATGCAGGAGATGCAAGTTCGATCCCTGAGTTGGGAAGATCTCCTGGAGAAGGAAATGGCAAGCCACTCCAATATTCTTGCCTGGGAAATCCCATGGACAGAGGGGTCTGGCGGGCTACAGTCAATCCATGGATCGCAAAGCATCAGACATGACTGAGCACACGGACACCAGAGATCAACTGTACATCTTGCCCCAGAACAGGCATCTCCCTGGGCTTCTCTGCACCTTTCCTGTGGAGAGCTCGCTCTCCTGGAAGATGTTCCTGGCAGCAGGGAGACTGGCACCCTCGTCAGTTATATACCCATGGGGGATCAGCCCAAGAACTCTCCCTAACCTCTCTTCTGAAGCTCTATTTCCTTCCCTGAAAAAGATTTAACAGTTCAATTTCTTGTCTCTATTTTGAGAAGAAAAAAAAAAAAAGGTATCAAGAAAGCATCAGAAAGACTACAAAAAACTGCCATGCGCCACCATCTAAGAACAATGCGATTTTTACTTGATACGAAGCTCACAAATAAGGGGACTCATTTTATGGCGACATAAGCTTTACTTCCCTGGCGGCTCAGATGGTAAAGCGTCTGCCTACAATGTGGGAGACCCGGGTTCAATCCCTGGGCCAGAAAGATCCCCTGGAGAAGGAAATGGCAACCCACTCCAGTATTCTTGCCTCGAAAATCCCATGGACAGAGGAGCCTGGTAGGCTACAGTCCATGGGGGTCACAAAGAGTCGGACACAACTGAGCAACTTCACTTTTCAGTAAGCTTTATTTTACATGAGTGACTTGTACGCACTCCATTTGGTTTCAGGGCATGGAGAAGAGGGAAAGAAATTATAGAGGATGAAATGTGTGCCTACAGAGAGCTCGACTTACAGATCTGTCTAACTCACTTGGGGTCCTTTCAAAATGACACTGCCCTAAAACAACCAGCAGAGTCACCTTGACAGTCACTCTGGAAGAGGTGAGAGCCCCACAGTCTGGCCCTTTGGAGGCCTCTGGGGACCCCACCCCTCACGGGTTCTGAGGGGCGGGTCCAGCAGGACGGGCAGGCCTCCTGTATGATGAAGGGACCAGCTGACGTCAGGGCCCAATCCTGGCACTCGTTCCTTTCAGCTGCACGGCCTCCTCCACGGGCCCCGGCCCCCTCCTCAGAAGAGGTCAGGACAGGTCCTCCTCCCCTGCCCCGGACTATCTCACCTCCCTCCGCAGCCAGCGTACCATCATCCTGAGTTCCCAGAGGCTGAGCCCAAACCAAGGCCTGACAGCCCACCCAGGCTCCTCAGGATGAGTCTGTCGTGTGAACTGACGGTGAGCGACTTTGGGTCGGGGGAGGTTGCCCACCGACCAATGTTGTCAACATTTTAGAAATACTACCTGACATGGATGTGGCTCGGCAGGAAAACAAACAAGAATCTAGTTGCTCTTTTGAAATGGTGTTGGCCGGCAGAGCCTGGCCAGCCCTGGGAGAGGCCAGGAACCCTATGGGTGGTTCGCTCTGAAGTTATAAATCACCAAGAGCTCTGTGGGCTTCCAACGAGGGCAGCACAGCGTGTTCCAAGCATTTAGTCCTCCTGCACTTCCAAACAGGTGAATGAACTGCAAACTCAAGCGGAGGTTTCACGCTATGCAAACAAGAGTACGGGCCAGCCTAAGGGGGTGGGGGCAGGTAGGCCTCTGGGGCTGGTGGCCCCGGAGGAGGCTGCTTGGAGAAGAGTCTAGCTGGGGTGCAGAGGGAGGTGCGCAAGCTCCCAAACCCCCATCTCTCTGCTCCCAGAGTCAACAGGGGCAAGATTCCTAGAACCTGACGGCCAGTGGGAGAGGAAGAATGTGGGTGCGAAAGCACACTCACTTCCCAATAAAGCAACCACAAACCAGACGTGAGAAAGGACTTGTTCAAGGTCACGGCGCCCGCTGGTGCCAAAGACCAGCGCTGCCCCCCAATACCCCACGCCCTGGGGAGGTGGTGGGCAGGGACTCGGGTGAGAAAACCTGAGCTCAGGCTGAGTGACAACGCTTGGAGATGTAAGCTCCTACGTTTAGGCAGGTAATTCAAACAGGGTTTGCTTTCAAGAAAACGAAACCATTCCTATTGGGCCTTAGTTGAAATCAAGCTTTTTATTTTGCAATAGTGATAGAGTCACAGGAAGTTGCAAAACCATATATTTTTCCCTGTATATGTCTACCTTTCACCTGAATTTCCCAATGATAGTATCTTGCATGATGGCAGGATGTAGATCCACAACCAGCAAACTGCCACTGGCCCAGTCCCCCGTGCACTTGTTTTACACGCATGCATGTTTATGTGCAGCTCTTTGCAATTTCATCCCCCATGGAGACTCATGTGTCCACCACCAGTGAATATGCAGATGGATTCCCTAGCACAAGGCTCCCTTCCTGCTGCCCGCCAAGGTCACAGCCACCCACCTCCCCAAGCTTATGGATTTAAAAGCATATTCACAGCCATAATGCATTCTGAGCCCTGTACACCATGGGGGTGGGGCGGACAGGAAGTTTTGTTTGAGATGAGAAAACGGGAGCATCGAGCGATCAAGTGCCTGCCTATAGCCCCACAGCCAGAGCAAAGCCCAGAGCCCAGCTCTCCGCACTGCCGCTGGCCCTTAGAGGAGGCTGGCCCTCCGGCCCAGGGGGCACTGGCTAGATCCCTCCCGGCTGAGCAAGGGGCCCTCCTGCCCGGGACGCCTGCACAGCCAGGCCCCGGCACACGCACCATTCACGCCGTATCTCATCACAGTGGTGAGCTGCTTCTTGGTCCTGCCGTCGGCTCCCAGCTGTAGCATCCCCAGGACAGACGCAATCCCGTGCGGAGAAATGATGATGTTGTCATGAGGCTGGGACTTGACGATCTGATTGAAAACCTGGATGCCCGTGTCGGAGCCAAGTTCCTCCAGAGACAGAGGGTTGAACTGGGAGCCCACAGAAGGCAGCGTCACAGAGGCCACCAGGAAGAAGGGGAAATGCCAATTCATGGTTCCTTCCGGCAAGGACAACCTGGAAGAGGAGACGGAGAAAATGTTTATGTTCTACACTGAACAAACGTTTCTGGAGGAACTACTTTGTACTCAGGCTGCCCTGGTGGCTCAGTGGTAAAGAATCTGCCTGCCAATGCAGGAGACACAAGTTCGATCCCTGGGTGGGCAAGATCCCCTGGAGAAGGAAATGGCAACCCTCTCCAATATTCTTGCCTGGAAAACCCCATGAACAGAGGAGCCTGGCAAGCTACAGTCAAGGGCTCACAAAAAGAGTCAGACACGACTCAGCGACTTAACAACAAAACAACTCTGTACCCAGGGGGCTGTGATTTACTAAATTCAGTGTAACTGCAGATCTTTAATATAGTCAAGGTAGAACAGCATAGATGAAACTGTTTTCCTTTATATTTTGTGAGGGGGATGGGGAGCGAGAGGAAGGAAACTTACAATTGCTGGTCCTAAGACTGCAGCAAACACGACCCTAATCGTTGTTTCTTTTTCGTAACCACCCTTCATCCCATCACACCGATATTTACTGAGCACCTGCAATGTGCCAAGCCCTTGTCTCAGTGCTCAGCACAGACTGTAAAGAAAATGGCCGTGAGCCCTGCCCTCCTGGAGCTTATCTTCCAGAGGGGAGACAGAAAACCAGGAGGCAATAGAGTCACTTCAGAGAGGGATCAGGGTCACGACAGTATGAACGGTGATGTAAGTGAAGGAAGCAGTAGGGGTGGGGCAGCATGGGCCTGGGTAGGCAGGGAGGTCACTTCTGCAGAAGGACACACGTGCCAAGGCTGGAGTAACCAAAAGCGCAGATCAGGGGAAAGGATGCGCCAGGCAGAGGGCCAGAGGGGCAGAGGGGCAGCAGAGGTGGGTTGTCAAGAGGTCGATGTGGCTGCTATATAAGTGATGTGGGGAGGAGGGTTGGGGGAGGCGGTGAAGAAGAAAAAGGGGCTGGATTCTGAAGGGCTTGTCAAGCCCTGTCCGCCTCTTGCATTTCATTCTACGGGTGGTGAGAAAACACTGGAGGGTCTGAAGCAGGGAGTGAATCTCTCAGGCTGCTGAGATTATCTTATTAACTGCACATACACGACTTTTACCATAAGCATATGATTTTCTTAACTAAAGAATGCTTAATGAAACTAAATTTAAGTGAAAATAAATGTAAACCTGCAAGAGGGCAGAACAATCTGCAAATTCGTCAACTGTGAAGATGGCACCGTTTACAGATATTCTCAATTGTGGTGATTCCTCTGAAATACACTTTCTTCCTTGATTACCGCTTACTGAGCTTTCTTTGGCTGTGACAAGTAAGAGGTAGGAAATTTACATGTGTTTATGGAAAAGCCAATACTCTCATTAAATAAGAACTTGGCAGCGGCAGCTGGTAAAACCAACGCAGAACTCAAGACGTGGCTAACTTGGCTCCTCCCGAGATCTGAGCTCCTGACGGGCACAAGTTTCTCCAGAAACAAGTGGTCCTCCTGTTACAGGCTTCCCTGGTGGCTCAGATGGTGAAGAATCTGCCTGCAATGCGGGAGACTCAGGTTTGATCCCTGGGTCGGGAAGGAAGATCCCCTGGAGAAGGAAATGGCGACCCACTCCAGTATTCTTGCCTGGAGAATCCCATGGACGCTAGGTGTATTTGCATGGGGAAGGTAGGGGGTGTGTCTTCAGAGAATAAGACAGAGGGGAGCCTTTTAGCAGAGGTAACCTGGAGTGAGGGGAGAACAGTGTCCATGTGCTCCAGAAAAGGAAAGGGAACCAGGACAGCATCAGGCAAACACGGCAATGTGTGTCCGTGTCTGACTCTCTGCAACCCCGTGGACTGTAGCCCGCCAGGCTCCTCTGTCCATGGGATTATTTAGGCAATAATACTGGAGTGGGTTGCCATTTCCTTACCCAGGGGATCTTCCCGACTCAGGGACTGAATCCGTGTCTCCCACGTTGGCAGGTGGATTCTTCACCCCTGAGCCACCTGGGAAGCGCCGTGTTCTCTTGCCTTCCTCTCTATTTACTTTTCCTGCTCCCCACTCCAGTAGATGTTCAATAAATGCATGTGGGATTAAACTTGATGCCTTATATATATTCTATTTTTGTTAATTATTTTTCATTGCATCAAAATAATGTTTATTGAGCATGACTAGAAAATGATCCCTTTTAAAAATTTATCTTATTCATGTGTTTCTGGCTGCACACAGGTTTTCTCTGGTTGTGGAGCACGGGCTCTAGGTTCGCAGGCTTAAGCAGCTGTGATGCACAGGATTTAGCTGCCCCACAGCACGTGGAATCTTCCCGGACCAGGGATCGAAACCCTGTCCGCCGCATTGGCAGGTGGATTCCTAACCACTGGACCACTAAGGAGTTCTTAAGAAAATGATTCTGTTCAGTCCTGAACCTCACTCACTCTTAGCTTCAAACGTTTCCAAACAGATTGAAATGCACTGGAGTGGGAAGAGGCACCCACTACTTCCCCACCTGCTCCCCACCAAACACGTGGGACCCTGAGGTGAACCACTAAGGCCATCGTTCAAAGGTGACGGTGCAAGATTCTTTATATTGGGAAACAAGCATGTTACAAAAAGTTCAGAATATTCAGAGCTCGTCCAGAGCTTAAATGTAGAATGAGTGTGTAAATGCAGCCTGTCTAAATTCAAAACATGTAAGTGACCTACATACACTCCCACTCAGGGCTTTCCTGTGGCCAGAGTGGCCTAGTCTGACTTTGGCACCTTGGACCAGCTCTAATACTACAATAATTCTCTGAGTTTCTTTTGGCCTGGTTGACAATGCAGAGCTCTCCAATCCTGACTATGGAAGCTTTACTCAATGCATCTAAAAATTAGACATTAGACACTGTGTCCACACCTTCTCCCTCCCCCCCTTTTTTTTCCCTGGAAATAAATGTCCTCTTTAACCTTTAAGATACTACAAAGCCAGCATAAATATAAAACAGTCAGTACCATCTTTGTTACAAATGGCCAAATCCGGTGACTGGTACCAACTTCATCAATCTGAACTGTTGACTCTTGCATTTTGGTGGACTCTGGCAGCTGCCTTCAGTATGCCATAATCCATACTCCCCAAGCCTCCCAACAAAATTCTCCTGGATTAGCAAATATTTGAATCTGCATCCTCAGAAAGGACATCAAACTGGTTTAGCCTCTGCTAGCTTAAAGTTGATTTACCCAAACACTACAGATTTATGTAGAAGATTGTAAAACTGGTAGAAAGGATTGGTAAGAAAAAGCTACATTCCAAGGCCTTGGAATCAGCAAAGACTGTCTCCCAAATAAATAGCCACCTTATTTAGCAGAATTTTGCTTGGTTGTGAATTTTAGCTAAAAGAACAGTTTCATTATAAAGTGGGGGAAGTCTGCCAGGGGTGTTTTTCTTGGTTCCTTGGAATGGGAAGTATTTGAGAGATGTCTGTGTGTAGTTTCATAACAGTACACTGGGACATGGTCAGGGGCTGTGCAGAACTTGGAATCAGAGCTGTTTGTGACTGATGTTCTGGGCATAACTTCTTCTTGGCCTCAGTTTCATAGGCTAAACGCTCAGTTGTCTAAACTTACCTGGCTTGTGCGCATGCCTAAGATTAAGCTTTTACTTCTTCCCAAAGTTCCATAGCCAGGACAGTGGGTATTAATCCAAACATTACTATCGGCTGATAACATTCCTGATATGAATACATATTCATGTTCAAACAGTCTTTTACATGAAATAACTGTTACAGTTATCAGGCTTTGAAATGCTTACTCTCTAGAAGGAAGAGATTCTCATTATGGGAGGAACATAATAACATCCTATTTTTTTAAGAGAAATTACACTTTAAACGTTCAGGTAAGAGAAGCAATAAAGATGTGGCCCAAATGTATTACACAGCATCAATATGGACGATCCTAAATCTATCTAAATGGTTCAATTTCTTGAATAATCTTTTCATAGTAGTGAAAAGTTTCTACTTTAAGCCATTCTTGTAGGGAAATCACAAACCTATAAATAAAGTCATTATTACAGGTGAAAATGAAAGTCTCTCAGTTGTGTCCAACTCTTTGCAATAGTCCATGGAATTCTCCAGGCCAGAATACTGGAGTGGGTAGCCTTTCCTTTCTCCAAGTGATCTTCCCAACCCAGGGATCAAACCCAGGTCTCCCGCATTGCAGGCAGATTTTTTACCAGTTGAGCCACAAGGGAAGCCCATTATTACAGGTATATCCTTCCAAATGTGGGCTTCTGTTTCCCCATGAACTTCTAGTTTCTCTTACTTCAAATCTTTCCTTTCCAGAGTGAGGAATGTTTTTGAGCTTTAAGTGAGATTTAGTGTTGTAAATTTGGCTTCCCAAATGGCACTAGTTGTAAAGAACCTGCCTGCCAATGCAGGAGACACAAGAGACGTGGGTATGATCCCTAGGTCATGAAGATCCCTTATAGTCCCCGATGGGACTAGCCACCCCCTTCTCTTAATTCCCACAGCATTTTCTATCTGCACCTCTCATTTTGTTTTTCAAGTATTTTTTTTCCCTCCCAACTAGCCTGGAAGTTCACAGAAAGCAGGGCCAGAGCACTTTAGAACCCCCATGCCCTCAGGTTCTTGTTTAGGGCCCTGCCATTGCGAGGAGGGAAGCTAAATCTGAGGTCTAATCCAGCTAAGTGAGGGTTTGGTCTGGAAAACAAAATGCTCTAGAAATATTTCAGGCCAGCAGTCCCCGACACTTTTGGCACCAGGGACCAGTTCCATGGAAGACAGTTTTTCCATGGACCGAAGACGGGAGTTGGGGGGATGGTTTTAGGGTGACCTGCATAAGGAACACACAGCCTAGCTCTCTCGCATGCACAGTTCACAGTAGGGTTAGTGCTCCCGTGAGAATCTAGTGCCGCCGCTGCTCTGACAAGAGGCGGAGCTTGGAATGTAACTCGAGTGATGGGGAGCGGCTGTAAACACAGATGAAGTTTTGCTCACCTCCTGCTGTGTGGCCTGGTTCCTAACAGGCCACAGGTAAGTACTGGGACCCCTGTTTTAAGCATCTAAGTTAGAAGATGTCACATACAATCTAGATGTAGAGTTCTTCTCAGGAAAAAGGAAAATGGATGGGCATCTGGTAACACAGGGCCCTCATTCCCCCAGACAGCCTGCACAGCAACCAGCCCTGGGGCTGGAGCCTGCGTTTCTGCATCCCTGGTCCCCTCTGCACCCAACCGCCTCATCCCTGCCAGTTGCCGTCGCTCACATTACCTCCCTTCTGGAAAGGCCTTGTGGCCAGATTCCTGCAATTGCTCATCAGTTAAACAACGGGGGACCAGTAGAGCTGGTCACAAAAGATGAAGCTTATTTTCAATCTTATAAATTCTTTCTCTCTTTTTTTACAAAACAAAACATCTTTTACATATAACACATGAGCAAATGCTAAGTAATATACTTGTCAGCTCAAATGATAAATAATGTGATATCTGTCGAGTCTATTTAAAATAACAAATAAGATGTCTATAAACAGTTTCGGGGGGAAAACACTGGAAACACTCTTTTGGTGCCAACTCTTAGCCAGATGATTCCCATCTGTTTTAAGAGGACACAGGAGTATCTAATAAAAAAATGCTCCATCCATTCTTATTCTCTAAAATATGTTTAAAGTGATGTATCTGGTAAAATGTATATTTTTAAAAAACCTTTCTGTCATAAAAGATTTCAAGTATATGCAAAAATAAATCCTCAATATCTAACATCCAGATAAAATAACTGTTAACTCGTGGCTTATTTTCTTTTAAAAGCAAAGATTATTTTGGAAGCAAAGGCTAGACAGTATATAATTCAAAGTATTTTCAATATACACTCTAAAACTAAGGACTACATACACATATTATCCCCCTCAAAAATTAATATCTCTTTATTATGTTAAATATCTAATCAGTGTTCAAATTTTCCTGATTGTCTTCCATTTTTGCAGTTTATTTAAATCAGGATCTAAATAAGCTCCATACCTGGCAACTGGTTGACATGTCTCTTGTCTTTTTAAAAATCTTTCCCTAGTTACTTATTTTTCCTGGGAAGTCTTTCTTTGAAGAGACCAATTTGCTTGTTCCATCATTTCCCAGTCTAGATTTTGCTAACTGCATTCACGTGATGCTGTTTAACAAGCTCCTCTGTCTTCCTTACTTTCTGTAAACCCATACTTAGACCTAGAGCATTGGTCTGCAGACTCCTGGGTCAGATCTGGCCACACTTTGTTGCTTTCTCTCCGGTTGCATTTGAGTTCCTACCAGCAAGTTGAATAGACAGCTGCTCAGATGGACCACAAAGCCAAGAAGCATTTACTACCTGGCCCTTCACAGGAAGTTTGCCAACTTCTGCTCCAGAGGTTGATCAGATTTAAATCTCTTTTTTTGCAAAAATATTTCACAGAGGTTTTGTACAAGGGGCTGGAATCAGGAGACAGAGGCTGTCTGTCTCTTTTTTGTGATGTTAGCACTTACTCATGATCATTCCCTAAGTGCCTTGTTTTATTACGGCTTGCCAAATGGTGCTGTTGTAACTCTTTCTTTCTTTATTAGTTGGAATATTTCTATAAAAAGAAATTTCCCATAACCAACTATTTGGTTGTCTTGAGGTTCAGTTTGTATATCAAAGTAATAATCCCTTCCTTATATCATTCTCCAAATAATGACTTGGTTACTCAGAATTCTTAATGCCAACCAGAGGGGGTGTCCTTGTTTGTTTGCTTAGTATAAATATGAATGCATGTTTTCCAACATATTTTAAGGCTTCTGATTGACTGAGATGCTATGACTTTTATTGATGCTCAGAACAAGCCTCTTCAGGCTGGCCCCTGAACCTTTTATATGACCCTGCAGTCTCAATAGCTTCCTTGTTTCTGGTTTGGCAAGATGTTCTAGGCTTGTTTGACATACTTCCTGTCCCAGTTGGAATCAGACACTTCTCTAGGGAACTCTGGTTCCTTTTGTGGGAGACAGTATTTAAAGACCACAATCTGAGTATCCTGATCAAATAAACCCTAAATTAACTGTGGGGATACTGGGCAACAACAATGTGGAAAAATACAAAATCCATTTACATCCCTTTCTGGACTACAGCCAAATATTAAAATTTAAATTATGGAAGACAGATTGTTTACATGTGAACTGGTTTGCTTCCCAGGGCTGGGAAGGGCTGTATAGACAGCCCGTATAGTCCTGGATGCTGAGAAGATGAGGGTATGAGCTGGGCATTAAAAGTTGGGCTAGGATAATTAAAACAGATCACCCTCATGTGGAGGTGGTAAGTCTCCTGGATCAACCCCATCCTGAGTGAGACCCTAACAATGCAAGCTCCTAGAATGAACAACTGGCCCACATCATGACAAGGAGAGTCCCCCAGTTTATCAGGGAGAAAGGGGAGGCATGACAATCAGCTCCCTCCCTTAATAAACGCTGACATATTCTCAAGTATTAGGAAACTGGAAATGGTTAATATCCTTCTGATTTCAGTGCTTCTAGGATCCTGGTTCTTGGAAACTAAGACCCTTCATTAATTTGCCTCTGGATTAACCAATTCTTCTAGCAGGGGGCTACAGGAGGTAGCGAAAAAGAACAGCTGCTGCTGCTGCTAAGTCGTTTCAGTCGTGTCCGACTCTGTGCGACCCCATAGACGGCAGCCCACCAGGCTCCCCCGTCCCTGGGATTCTCCAGGCAAGAACACTGGAGTGGGTTGCCATTTCCTTCTCCAATGCGTGAAAGTGAAAAGTGAAAGTGAAGTCGCTCAGTCATGTCAAACTCGTAGCGACCCCATGGACTGCAGCCTGCCAGGCTCCTCTGTCCATGGGATTTTCTAAGCAAGAGTACTGGAGTGGGTTGTCATTGCCTTCTCCAAAAGAACAGCACATCAGATTATATTAGAATCATGACATCTCCCAACAGTTTTCTTGATAGAGCTTCCCAAAGAAGTAAATGTGAAGGGGCTGCCAGACTGTGACCTCTAAGAGGCCTGAAGTAGGACTATGCTGCCGAGCCATCAGGCCAATGCTTCTCACCAATGCTTTGCCAACAGGCAATAGCCTAACTGGTAAGGGGACTTGGCAAGAGGCAGCCTGGAGAACTTGAGGAGTCGCCCTACGGAGGGAAAGTCCGTGTCTGCAAAGTGACTGCAGCTGTTAATGCACAAGTAACTGTGGTTAAGTCTGGTCCTACGATGGAGAGAGGGGGACTCCAGTCCCTCAAATAAACGTTACTGAAATATGTCCACCAGAATCTGTCCTCGTTTCCAAATATCTACCACATTCTCTTAAGATAGAAAATTAGATAAACAAGCAAAACTAAAAGGCATCTTCATATCCTTCTTGGGAAGCGTATGGAGTGCTATCTGAATGAGTTAGCATTCTTAAGACTTAAGAGAACAAACAGGAAATGCCAACTGATAAAAGTGACAGCAGATCGGTGGCTTTAAAATGCCTCCTTTCAGGTTACTGGAGAGAGGCTGAGAGAGACCTCTTTGGACTTCTTCTTAAATTTTTTAAGACTTCAAAGCAGATGCTTGATCTGTGACACTAATTCCTTTTGCCAAAAAGGAACCTAAAAATGCCCAGGAAAGAAATGTTCAGCTACAGAAATGTATGGCAACAGCGTCTAAAAGGTTCCTTCAACCAAGAGACACATATTGTAAGCACGCTCTAACCGACATCCAAGTGCCTTTCATCCACACACCATTCATTCCGAAATCTCTTTTGGGGTGAAAGGGGAAGACTAGGAGAAAGAAGGTAATTGGGGTTTTGTTAGTTGTCCATCTCTTTTTTTATGGTTCTTTTTTTAAAAATTGAGAATTGTCCAACTTTTAAAATACAAGATAATGGGACATTTATTTTCTTTTCCTCTAAGTGTCAGGGGAAATTTATCTAAGGTTCAAAGCCCAGTTTTACCATCCACTAACGAAGAGATCCAAGGCAAGTCACAATCTTTATCAACTTCAGCTTTCTCGTTTACTGTATTAGAAATCAAATTTCAAGGGTGGTCATGGGAATTCCGTCTGCACAACAGAAAGGCAGACAGGACCAAGCATAGTGCCTGGCTCACGGGAGCGGGCTCAGTAAATGCTGTCTCGTCCCCCTCGATGCTCAAACAGTCTCTGATTTTTATTTCAATAGCTATTAAGAAAGTCTCAAGGATCGAGCTAAAAAAAACAGGTTAAACAATACTTACACTTTAATAGAGCCCTGTCTGTATCTTTACAACTTCTTTAGACAATTTACAGAGAAGGAGATGGCAACCCACTCCAGTGTTCTTACCTGGAGAATCCCATGGACAGAGGAGCCTGGCGGGCTACAGTCCATGGGATCGCAAGAGTCAGACTCAACTGAGTGACTAAACCACCACCAGATTATTTACAACACGGAGCAACACAGTGCTGGCGTGTTCCCTCATCTTTATAAGAGGAAGAAGGGGTCTTATAAGGTGGGAGTGTAGATAGATAGGGCTTCCCAAGCGGCGCAGTGGTAAAGAATCCACCTGCTGATGCAGGAGACGTGGGTTTGATACCTGTGTCAGAAAGATCTCCTGCAAGAGAAAATGGCAACCCACTCCAGTATTCTTGCCTGGGAAATCCCATGGACAGAGGAACCTGGTAGGCTACATCCACGGGGTCACAAAGACTTTCACAAGACTAAGCAACTGAGCATAGGAGGTAGGTAAGTGTGTTCCAAAAAACCTTTAATGGTTGTGTGATATGTTTTTTTAGGCTGCTGATTTGGGCCATTAAATGCTTTACATGTGATGTCAAGTCCTATAGACTTCCTTATTGACAAATCTTTAAGACACAACAGTTTATATGGACGACTTTCTAATCAATAGCCTAAAATACTAGAGTGATACGGACCGGTGGTTCTCAATCTTTAGAACAAGGCAGCACATTCTTGAGACCTAAGAAAAGTATTACAGATGCTTCATGACTAATTATATTTTTAATACTGGGGAAAAGACACAATAAAATACTACCATGAATTCATAAACACTATTAAAATGAAAATTCTTTCTATCTATACATAGTAGCATCTTGATACATTTTAAGACAATCATGTTTTGAGATATTATTTATTCAGTCTATACTGAAAGTTAGACCAGGAACATGACTTTTCTGACCCCTGAGAATAACTACAGGTTGTCTACAGGTCTTCAATTCGTAGGTGAGAAATCAATGCTCTCTAGACTGTTGCTTTCAAAAAAAAGAAAAAGAGTGAACAGTAAGTGCTGAAAGTGTAAACTGATAAAATTTTTTTCTGAAAAACAATTCTTGGTATGAAAATTCTTAAAAGTATGTATACCTACTGGAACAGCAAGAGCTCTTCAATCTTAAGGTAACAATAATAATTATAAAAGGTTTTGAGCCTAAAAAGGTTCACTGTGGAGTTGTTTCTCATAGCAAAATCACCACAATATTCTCTGCAATAGATAATTGCAACAGCAATGATCACTGTAGTCTAAATTTCCAAGGGAGGGACACCGGGGGTGCCCTCTTAGCAGCTCTGTGCCCTTCTCCTCCAGCTCCTGTGTGTTGATGCTAACTCTATGTACCCGTTATTTTCAGAGGCTTGCTACTGCGAGTTGGAGCCCACAGTCTTAGTGGGTTGTAAGTGGCTGGGAGGTTACATATACCATTCTGCCCAGAAAAATTAAATAAACTTCCCAGCTCATACAGATCACACAAGGTGAAGAGATGTCTGAAAACTGACACATTTAGCCAGTCTATCATGCTGACTCTTGGGATGCAGTTGAAAGGGTCAGCTGAGGGAAAAGTAAAGAAACACTGCCTTCTTTCTACCTCTCTGTCCTGTGCTTAAATCATCAAATACTCAGAGTAAACAAGTGACCACAGCCTTACATAGCACAGGGACTGAACTGAATGCTTGTTCCTCCAGGGCCGTGGTTCCAGCCGGGAGGGGGCGTGACACTGCCCCCCTCCCCCCGCTCCAAGGGACATTTGGCAACGTCCGGAGATGTTTGGGTTTGCCATCCGTGGGAGGGGGTCCTACTGGCTTTTCACGGGCAGGGACGCTGCCTGAGCCGGCTCCCCGCTGCAGAGTCATCCAGCCCCTAACGTTAGTTGTGCCGAGGATAAGAAGGCTGTTCCAAAGCACAAAAAAGCACACGTGTGCACTTTCCCCTGTGTCACGACTGACTTTCCTTACCTTAGAATCGAGCCTTCAGTCTGATCACAGGCTTGTTTCCTGTCAAAGCGACAAATGTCACAGTGACTCTCCTGGAACTTTGGGCCCGAGGCTTCTCTACCCAGGGGAGGAAGGCATCCTGCCCGTCCCTTTTGGAAATCCCAGACGGGAAGCTTTGTGTTACCATTAGATAAAGCTGTGGCCTGTCAGCCGCCTTATCAAATCGGGCTCTTCTGCAAGCCTATGAAGTTCTGCGGCTGGAGCCGGGGGTGGTGCCCATCTCACCCCGAGCCCCCTGCAAGGAGCAGCTGGAAGGCGTTAACAGCGGGCCCAGTTGTTCCTGCCCCGCAGGAGGACCAGCCCGAGCCTCCCTCTGCTGCGGCTCACCCCTGGTGTCCCTCCCACGAAGCGGGAGTAACCAGTCATTACCCCCATCAGCCTGCCCCCTCCCCACTGCCTGCTCCTCCATGCCCCATAGTCCTTTCTCAGTGGTAAAGAATCCATCTGCCAATGCAGGAGATGCAAGAGACGAGGGTTCGATCCCTGGAGAAGGAAATGGCAACCCACTCCAGTATTCTTGCTGGGAAAATTCCATGGACGAAGGGGCCTGGCAGGCTATATAGTCCATGGGGTCACAAAGGGTTGGATGTGACTGAGAACGCACGCAAAGCCAAGCCCGCTCTATCATTCAGGCTCACGGAACCAAAACTGCCAGGTACAGAGAAAAGCCTGAAACGCTCACACATACCCTACATTTATACTTACGGCTGACTGCGCTAACTCCTTGACATGTTTCTGAACTAATTATATTCAGTTACATGCTTAGCTAAGCAAAACTGAGCCCAAACCTCTATTTTCCTCCCTTTCCTCATGAAAAGGGAGCAGAGGCCAGCAAGAGAGGGAAGGAGACTCAGCTGATGAATGCTGAATTGCGTCTCCAGGCAAACCCTTCGCCAAATTACCCGCAAAATGCCACCTGCAGGAGGTTCCAGTTCCGCCCACAGAGATGTCCTCTTTTTCTCGGAAAGAGCGTTCAGAGGTAGTGGGAGGCCTCCCAGCCCTGGGGATGATGGAGGTACTTTTTCTAGGCTCTGAGGGCCCCTGTCCTGGGAGTGTTGACAGAGGATGTGGGCTTTAATCGGGCAGGAAGTCGAAGACTCCTGCATCCTTACTCCAGGCAGCAGGGGAAGGGGGTGAGGAAACTGTACTCAGCTAAGAAGAGAGGAACTCTAGATTTAGAAGGCTCAAATTCACAGCGAAACCCGCTTGGTTCTTTTGAGATCAGGTGGTTTTTCTGAGGATGCCACATAAAGAACTGTTTAATGAGGAGGTACCGTTCATCCATTTATCAATTTCACAAATATTAATGAAGCACTGGTGTGCCAGGAAGAGGACTGGAGGGAGAACCTGGACAGAACGGGCTCGGCGCCTACCCTCCGGAACAGAGTCTAGTACCGCGGTTCTCCACCGGGGTGGTCTGCCCTCCAGGGAACATCTGGAAACAGCTGGAGTCTTTGGTCATGACAACTGGGCATAGCGGGGAGGGTGCTATGGGCATCTAGTGGGCAGAGGCCATGGTGGTGCTCAACACCCTCCAAGGCGCAGGACAGCCCTGCACAAGGACCTGTCCACTCCAAAACGTCAAGAGGGTCGAGGTTGAGAAAGCTTGGTCTAGAGGGAAACAGGCTTCAATGAGACCATCACGAATCCTGGCTGGATATTTACATTCATACTGACATATCTGCTTTGCAAGTGCTCTGACAGCAAGTAGAATGTACAACAGAGGACTCCCCCAAGACACCCCTGGGGAGAAGGAGGGGCAGGCAGGGTTTGGGGAGGTGCTCTGAGGAAGGGCCAGCCTTGCAGGATGAGCTCGAAAGGACGAAGGGGGTGAGGGCTGGGGGCAGGGGAGAGTGCTCCAGACAGAGGATCTCATGTGCAAACAAGTCTTGTGTTAGAAGGTACTGTGGATGGTTCTGGAAACAGAGATTTTGAATTTTTTTTTTTTTTTTTAAAACACCATCATCATCCTACAGTCCTTGTAGGACCAGCTCTACCCTGGGGCCATAACCTTGATGAATAACTCATCATGACACATACCTGAGTTTAAACTAGACAGAAGCTGGAAGAACAACGCTTCACACTCCAATATCCATCCTATCCCCCTGCCTTCTTTTCCAAAATTAGACACTGCACGTTAGAAGAGGCAGGAATCAAAACTCTATTTTGTCTTAGATTCGAAACTAAAATTATGACTCCCATAACAAAAAAATGAAGAATTTGACCTGGTGGCTCATTGGTAAAGAATTTGCCTGCAATGCAGGGACCCAGGTTTGATCCCTGTGTCAGGAAGATCCCCTGGAGAAGGGAATAGCTACCCACTCAAGTATTCTTGCCTGGAGAATCCCATAGACCGAGGAGACTGGCAGGCTCCAGTCCACGGGCTCACAAAGAGTAGGACACGACTGAGCAACTAACACTTTCAATTTTCACTTTCATCAAAAATAAAAATATTTGCTCTAAACAAACTTACAGTTGCCAGGGGAAGGGTGGGGGGAGGATAGTAAGGGAGTTGGGGATGGACATGTACACACTGCTTTATTTTAAATGGATAACCAAGAAGAACCTACTGTATAGCACAGGGAACTCAGCTCAATGTTATATGGCAGCCTGGATGGGAGGGGAGTTTGGAGGAGAATGGACATATGAATATGTATAGTTGAGTCCCTTTGGTATTCACCTGAAACTATCATAGCATTGTTAATCGGCTATGCCCCCAAAACAAAATAAAAAGCTAAAAAATATTTGCTGTACTGTGGACTCGGCAAGGACGATGAAAAGACAATCTATGGATTAGGAGAAAATATTTGCAAACATCCTATCTAACAAAAGTCTAGTATGGTATCTAGAACACAAACAACTCTCATAACATAAAAGTAAAAAAACATCAAACAATTCAATCTGAAAATGGGCCAAAGAAATAGACTGACATTTCCTTGAAGAGAACATACAGAAGGTAAATAAGCCTGTGAAAAGATATTCAACATCATGAGCCATTAGGGAAACACAAATTAAAACACCACAACAGGCTGGTACTCCACACCTATCAGAACAGCTAAAATAAAAACTAGTGATAACACCAAGTGCTGGAGAAGATGCAGAGAGTCTGGATCACTTACACACTGCTGGTGGGAATGTAAAGGGTACAGCCATTCGGGACAACAGTTTGGCAGTTTCTTGTATGTGTTGAACCATACGATCCAACTATCTTAGACATTATTTAAGAGAAATGGAAACTCATCATCACACAAACACCTGCACCAATGTTGTAGCAGCTTTATCTGTAACAGCTTCAGACTGGAAACAACCCAGATGTCCTTCAACAAGTGACTGGTTAAATACATGGAAGGCAGCACAAAGCAGGGACAAGCCATGGATACACACTGCAACTGGGATGGGTCTCAAGGGAATTATGCTGAGTGAAAACAGGTAATTCCAAAAGGTTACACACTGGGAATTCCCTGGCAATCTGGTGGTTAGGATTCAGTGCTTTCACTGCTGGGGCCCAGGTTCACTCCCTGGTCGGAAAACTAAGATCCCCTACAAATCACATGGCATAGCCAAAACAAGAAGCCCAAAGGTTGCATACTGAATGATTCCACTGATAAAATAGTTTTAAAATAACAAAATTACAGAGATGGAGAACATACCAGTGGTAACCAGGACTCAGGGGTCTAAGAGGGAGGTGGGTGGATGCGACTATAAGAGGCTGACATGAGGGGTCCTGGTGATGAAACTATTCTGTGTCTTGACTATGGTAGTGACACAAATCTACAATATAATAAAACTGCATAGAGTCAGCACACACACACACAAGTACACGTAAAACTGGATGAAATCTGAACAAGGTGGATGGATTGTACAATACAATGTTAATGTCTTAGTTGCAGTACTGTAGCTGTAATATATAGCTGAGTACTACAGTTGTGCAAGGCCTTTCCACGCGGTGCAGAGGTAAAGAATCTGCCTGCCAATGCAGGAGACACAAGAGACACAGGTTTGATCCCTGGGTTGGGAAGATCCCCTGGTGTGGAAAATGACAACACACTCCAATATTCTTGCCTGGAAAATTCCATGGACAGAGGAGCCTGGCAAGCTACAGTCCATGGGGTCGCAAGAAGTTGAATATAACTGAGCGACTAAACACACACACACACACACACACACACACAGTTGTGCAAGATGATACGTTTGTAGGAAGTAGGTGAAGGGTTACCGGCGATTTCCCTCTACTGTTTTTTGTTATGGCATATCAATCTGCAACTATCTTAAAATGAAAAATTAAAAATAAAAAGCATTATTTTAAAATTTTAGTCAGCAAATGCACCTTAAGACAGACCTTTTCATTATTAACTTTCTTTTCCCAATACTGCAAGCACACTAAAAATGTCAATATTCTACAAAAAAAAAAAGATGTCAAAACTATGTGTCTGAATAATTCTGCCTTTTCATAATTCTTTGAGAGAGCACCAATTCTTAGTTTTCTTGGCCGCTCTAAGCTCCAGAGACAACCACTCAAATTCAAACTGGGTCCCCCATCAATTCACTGCCTGATTTCTGACAAGCACTATAGTTCACCTGCCTACTGCACAGGGCACCTAACAGTAGTCCCTGCTGATGCGCTGATGCGAGGAATAAAAAAAGGGGGACACAGCTCAGGCTCTTTGGACAGTTCCTGAACACCAAGGGCTCAACCAAGCTGCCTCTGTCACGATTCACGGGGGGTCAAGGAGTCCTTGGGTCTCCGTCCTCAGTCTCCGAATGTTGACTCTTCAGCCCATCCTAACAGTTCTTCCTCAACTGCAAAATTTCCCCAAGTTCCAATCTCTGAAAATCAAAGGGAATTTCTAAAGCTGCCTTTTCTGTTTTATTCATGGTCCTTTTGCAACTGTGGGCCATTTCCTTCATTTCTTTGGGCTTCGAGGATCTACTATATGACTTTATGAGAGTTTCACGTGTGGGCACAGGTCCTCATGGAAGGGACCTGAGAGTAGCCCTGCCCTCCCGGGGTAGCTGCTGGGCCCCGTGAAGCCTCCTCGAACAGCCCTGGTGATGGTATCAGGCCTTCTCTAGGAATTTTTCTTTAGAAAAATGTATCTAACACCACTGGGTGACCTAGGATATGGCTATCAGGCTCCAGTGACTTCCTGGTGCTCCCTCTGAGGCTGCCAGGCTCAGGTATAAGGAAACATGTTTCCTACCAGCTGAAAATGAAATAGGGCAGGACCAGACCGATGCAATTCAGAAAAGTTTCAGCGTGGCAAAGCCAGAAGAGCCCTGTCTCCGAAGCATGGATGGTGAGCCGAGTCTCATTACTGTTTTATTTGCTTAGGTGGAGGGGAAGTCTAATACAGAAAATGCTTGATGATTGCCCAAGGAAGCCATTTAGAAATCATTCTGAGCTGCACTGGAAAACCTATTATGATGGTAACTGGAGAGAAGCAGCAATCCGGGAGAAATATGTTAGATTTTAACTCACAGAGCAGACTCTAAAACCCAATGTTTCTTTTGAAAAGAAACATGGGGTAGATAGATACAGAGAAGTCCCCTTACCCATTTTCACAGAAATTCTACGATGGGAAGAAAAAGGAGCCCTCCTCTCTAAACTTGCGGTTCCTCCCTGAACTACCTACATCCCAGTAAGGGCGGCTCCCCATCCATCTAAGAGTCTAAGCAGGAAGTCTGGAAGTCACCCTGCATCCTCTCCCTGACCCCATTTAACCATCAAGAAGCGCTATCCTTCTACCTCTGAGACGCTTCCTGAATGGTCTATGCTCTCCACCTCTTTTGTGCTCAGCAAGCCACCGGCAATCTTGGAAGAGAACATCAGTCTCCCACATCCAACCCATGTCTGCACTGTCCAGTGACCTTGCTGATAGGGAAGGCTGACCTTGACCCTTGGCACCAAGACCTGCATTAAACAGGTCTTCCCTGAGCTCTTACCCTCCCACAGCCTCCAACCTGGCCAGTCTGCTCTGATCTGGCTTCCTCTGCAGGTACGCTCTTCCCCTGGCAGTATGCAAAGCCTGCCAGGCTCTTTCCAGCCTCAGGCTTCTGTAATCCTGCTCAGACTATCACACTTGTGGCCTCTTCTTCTCTTTGTGCCTGGGGGGGGTGAGGGAAAGAGTACTTTTTCTGTCCTGTTCACACTTCCCCAGGGGACAGCACAGTGCTCTCTTGGTAACCAGGCCATCGATGAAGACGCCAGGCCTTCGGTAATCACCTGAATTTACCTCATGTAATAATTCTGATTTGGGTCTTCCCTGGTGGCTAAGAGGTAAAGAATCCACCCTATAATGCAGGAGACATGAGTCAGATCCCTGGATGGGGAAGATCCCTTGGAGGAAGAAATGGCAATCAACCCCAGTGTTCTTGCCTGGGAAATCCCATGGACAGAGGAGCGTGGCAGGCTACAAAGAGTATGGTCGCAAAAGAGTCAGATACGATTTAGTGACTAAACCGCAACCAACATCGATTACAGAAGCCACCATCTTGCAAGCACTGACAGGTTCATTCAGATTTTTCCATTAGATGTTATGGAAAAAATCCAAATGAACCTTTTGACCAACCAATACTTAGGGAGTCATTTCTTTTAAAAAAAAAAAAAAAAAAACATTCTCGAGCAGGGCTTCACAGCTCTGGCACTACTGACGTTCCAAGTTGGATAGCTCTGTGTTGAGGGGATGCTCTGTGTATCCTAGGGTGTTGAGTTGTCTCCCTGGCCTCTCCTATCAGATGCCTGTGGCACCACGCACGTGGCTGACAACCAAATGTCTGCAGACACTGACAAACATTCTGGGGAGAGAGGGGCCTCATCCCTGGCTGAGAGCTGTTGATCCTGAGAAAAGTTAGATACTGGTGGTTAAGACTTCAATTCTGCCCACAGAATGCCTAACTGACCCATGCTTTGATTGAATTGCAGGAGCAAGAATGCATTTTTTCTAATATCTAAATATGTTTTTTGCATTTTTTATTTTGGTTCCTGGGTCGGGAAGATCTGCTGGAGAAGAGATAGGCTGCCCACTCCAGTATTGTTGGGCTTCCCTTGTGGCTCACCTGGTGAAGAATCCGCCTGCAATGCGGGAGACCTGGGTTTGATCCCTGGGTTGGGAAGATCCCCTGGACAAGGGAACGGCTATCCACTCCAGTCCTCTGGCCTGGAGAATTCCACTGAACTGCACATTCATGGAGTCGCACAGGGTCGGACACGACTTTCACTTTGCACTTTTATAGCCCATTAACAGTGTTGTGATAGTTTCAGATGAACAGTGAAGGGATTCAGCTACACGTAAACAGGTATCCAAAGGATGCGTTTTTGAGGGGGCTTGCCATGTGGCACAGGAGATCTCAGTTCCCTGACCAGGGATCGAACCCACACATCCCTTCAGCAGCAGTGCCCAGTTCTAACAACTGGTCTGTTTCAGGGAAGTTCAAGAATGCATTTTAATACAGTGTTTCCTAACCGGCACTTACATCTTTTCAGTTCAGTGGGAATATGCATTTCAAGCCTCTAGTAACATTCATGAACAACTCTTGAGGGGCTGGTGGGTCCATCCTAAGAGACTCAAGCTAGCTTCACTAGGTGATGGGCTGAAGTGAAACAGTAAGCAAAGTGTGGTGGGGGTGGAGGGACGGAAACACGGAGTCCAAGAAGAACTGGGGGAAGGATGAGGCTTCTCATGTTTGATCTAACCTTCCATCTGTGTCTGGTGCATGAAAACAGGAGCGCGCGACAAGAGGGCACCTTAGTGCTTTGGCTCCTTGCTGAGTGCCCTCCCACAGGCAGCCTTAAGTGCTCTTTCTTCCCATGCTGTGGCAGAGCCCAGGAATGAAATGGGAAGGATGGAATCTCAACATTGCTCTCACCCTGTCGACCACATGCCCCTCAGACTAACATAAGCCTATTGAGCTTGGAGGAATTCAAAATGACTTCCTACTTTTACCTGCCACACTGCAATAATATTTTCAATTATTGGTTAAACTGCAAATACCCCCACGAGTCATTTAAATAAATCTCACATGTATGAAATAGCCAATTGTGTTCTCAGAGTAATTCCCAGCTGTAAAAATAGACCCACACTGAATGTACTTTTTTCTGCAGCTAATTGAAAATACTGCACGTAGAATGCATGAGCGAAAGCCCCCAGGAGGAATTTCAATTCGCGTTCCCTGTTTTAGAATGTACAATCAAACGCTGTCTTAAAGTGCTCTGCGCATTTGAGTCAATACTGCTGCCTGAAGCCCCAACACTCCTAAATTTTCACACCAGGAATTGATGACCTGAGGTTTTTAATGCTCCAAGTGGCTTTTTAAACAATGGCTTTAAGACGGCTGTGTTTTCCAAGAATACAAACACTCCTGGACTTGATGGATTCAGACCTCTGCGGCCCAGAGAGGCTTCCCAGGTGGTGCTGGTGGTAAAGTACCCACCTGCCAATGCAGGAGACACAAGAGATGCTGGTTTGATCCCTGGGTCGGGAAGATCCCCTGCAAGACAGCATGGCAACCCACTCCAGTATTTCTGCCTGCAGAATCCCGTGGACAGAGGAGCCTGCCAGGCTACAGCCCACAGGGTCACAAACAGTCAGACATGAGTTAACTGATTTAGCACACACAAGGCCCAGAGAAAATCCCCCAGGAGGCAGCAATGAGTATTTAAACAAAATCCCAAAGGAATATTTAAGAGGATGACCACTCTATATTTACACCATCTTCCCTGGTGGCTCAATCTATAAAGAAACCGCCTACAATGCAGGATATCTAAGTTCAATCCCTGGTTCGGGGAGATCCCCTGGAGAAGGGAATGGCAACACACTCCAGTATTCTTGCCTAGAGAATCCCAGGGACAGAGGATCCTGGTGGGCTTCAGCCCACGGGGTCACAAAGAGTCGGACACAACTGAGCAACTGACGCACCACTCTATATTTATATGTTGTCTGTCGTGACACCCTGGCAAGAACCATCCAACCAGCAAAGTTATGCAAAGCTTAGAAACCATCTGAAGTGACGGGAAGTATAATTTCAAATTTGGCTTCAAACACTGAGGTTCTTCCTTTAGTCTGACTCCGTTTTTCTCGCTGAGGTCCCTGCTGGTGCTTTCTGAAGGAATTGGGCGAGGGACGGGGGAGCAGGGGAGGGGAGGTGTTCTAACTTGGTGTCCGCTTGGACATGGTGGTGGAATAAGACTATTGAGCCCTAGGCCTGCCTGTGTGGGATAAATCCCATCCCTGCTCTGTGACTCCGCCCTCCCATCAAATCAGTGATAGCTGCCCCTGCCCCCATCCTGCAGAATCCACATACAAGACACCATCCTGAGAGGTGACCTGGCAACTCTTCGGTCCCACAGAACTCTTCCTCATGGGACAGGCCTTTACACAAAGCTGAGGGAGAACAGGGATTTCTGGAATTAAAAATCAATGACTTACAACACTGTGTTAGTTCTCCGTTTCAGCTGTACAGCACTGTAAATCAGTTATACTCCAATAAAATTTTACAAAAGAATCAGTACCAGATATACAGAAGAAAAAAAAATCACTGACTTAATGAAAGTTCTCCTCACCCATCTCTAACCTCTGCTATAAGACACTGCAGTGAGAAATCATTAGGGACGGAGGAGGCTGGGCTTCTTTTTGTCATGAAGTCACAGTCGTCCCTTGGGCTCCAAACTCACTGTAGATGGTGACCGCAGCCATGATACTAAAAGAGGCTTGCTCCGTGGAAGAAAAGCTATGGCAAAGCTGCTGCTACTGCTGCTAAGTCGCTTCAGTCGTGTCCAACTCTGTGCGACCCCATAGACAGCAGCCCACCAGGATCCCCCATCCCTGGGATTCTCCAGGCAAGAACACTGGAGTGGGTTTCCATTTCCTTCTCCAATGCATGAAAGTGAAAAGTGAAACTGAAGACGCTCAGTCGTATCTGACTCTTAGTGACCCCATGGACTGGAGCCCACCAGGCTCCTCCGTACATGGGATTTTCCAGGCAAGAGTACTGGAGTGGGGTGCCACTGCCTTCTCCAATGGCAAAGCTAGACAGCGTATTAGAAAGCAGAGACATAACTTTGCCATATAGGTCCATACAGTCAAAGCTATGGTTTTTCCAGCAGCCGTGTAGAGATGTGAGAGTTGGACCATAAAGAGGGCTGAGCACCAAAGAATTCATGCTTTCAAACTGTGGTGCTGGAGAAGACTCCTGAGAGTCCCTTGGACAGCAAGGAGATCAGACTAATCAATCTTAAAGGAAATCAACCCTGAATATTCATTGGAAGGACTGAAGCTGAAGCTGACGCTCCATTCCTTTGACCACCTGATGCGAAGAACTACTCTAGAAAAGGCCCTGATGCTGGGGGAAAGATTGAAGGCAGGAGGAGAAGGGGATGACAGAGGATGAGATGGTTGGATGGCATCACTGACTCAATGGACATGAGTTTGAGCAAATTCAGGGACATGGTGAAAGACAGGGAAGCCTGGCGTGCTGCAGTCCATGGGGTCTCAGAGTCAGATGTGACGGAGCGACTGAACAACAAAGAATGTCTCTCCAGTTTCTCAGGACCGGTTATGTTCACCAACAGGGGAGCCAGCAAGTCACTGCGTGCAGGAGAGGGGAGAGCTCATTTATGAAGCTCTTGCTGTGTGCACAGCCCAGTGAATGCATCACCCTACTGAATCTCACAGGAGCCTTTTGGGTTTGAGCGGAAGTAACAAGAGATGCAGAGAGGCTGAGTCATCTGCCTCACATCACACAGCGAGAAAGAGGCCAGAGACGACACGGACATGCCCACCACCACGTGACGGACATTGCCAGAGGCTTCTCCCGGAGAGCGGGCAGAGGTGGTCCCGCCACTTGCCTCCCCCTGTCCACTCCCTCTGGGTCCTCTTTCACCCCCGAGTCAGAGCTCAGGGTTGGCGCTGATCCCTACCCCCAGCTTCGCCTCGCCTTCTGCTCCTGGATGCTGAGCAGTGTTCTGAGCACATCTGCCAACCCTCCGCCACGCTGCTGCAAGAGGCGCCCCTTCTTCCAGCATTAAAGTCTCTTTTTTTTTACGTTCTAAGTACCATCTGTGCTTGAATGCAAGGTGTCTCCCAAACAGGACAGTTCCCTCGTCCAGCGAGAGAATCCCAACACCTCCACCCCAGCGCCCCCGTCCCGCAAGTTCTGGTCAACATGACTAAGTATGTGAAATCACATATATTATGATCTAGAAATAGAACCTTTCCATTTCCACCTTCCGTGAAGCAATTTAATTTAGTTTTCCCCAGACATCTTCTCCACGCCTGTCATCGCTTTTTGAGTCTAACCATTTCCCTCAGCACATTATCTACTTTCCTTCCGAGCTGCCTGTGATACTGTACTTTTCAAATCCGTGTGTGACACTTTATGAAAAAAGTCTATCCGAAGCCATAAGAAGCCCCCCACAGATCATCAGAAGAGTGGCCCTCACAGACAAAACTATATCCACGATCCCCACAGCGTATTACTGGCTATGCTACATTTTAAAGTGACGCTTTGTGGCTTAGATAAAATTTGACCTGACAGAGTAGCTAACCTTCTCAGCAAACCCATTTCCTCTTCTTCTGAAGACAGGGTGATAGCTTGTGCTGTAGGTGGGAGTGACTATAAGACTGAAATGCAGTCAATGAAATGGGAGTAGAAATGTTGCCCGCAGGCCTGGCCCATCACGAACTGCCATATGCAATCTGCTGTGACCTTTCTGGTTCCACCAGCTTGATGCCGATCAGCATCATGCCCTCGAACCGACCTGTTAAACGAAGTGGAGCCACGTGATGGAAAGAGGCTGCGTCACTGAATCACCAGGTTGGAAAAAAAACACACCGATCTGGGGCTTTATGCAAGCGGAGAATAACGTTCCATCACGTCTGAGCCATGGCACATGTTTGGGTTTATTTGTTACAGCAACTAACATGACCGTAACTAACACGACACATTCAACATTTGGTGATTGTGAAACCATGACCTCAGGAATAATGACCAAGCCTGTATTCAATTTCTCTGCCTTTTAAAAAAAAATGCCTTTTCAACATGCAATCTCTCTAAGCACTCATACTAAGTACTGATAAAGGTGATTTCAGGCTTATGTGCTTCTGCCTGTGTTCTCATGAGTCTCGTCCATCCAGGGCTTTTGGTAAGCTCTGACCAATAAACACATCAAGATCTTTGCAAAATGGAAGATTCTGTAAGGACCGTAAAATAGAGCAAACCTCTCTTTGTCTGAGGGACAATTTCAGAAAAATTTTCACTTCACATTCACAGAGTTTTTGAACTAGGACACTCTTTTTCACAGACAAAATTCCCCCAATTTAGTGCCTTTGGGGGCTTCCCAGATGATGCTGGTGGTAAAGAACCCAGATGTCAATGTAGGAGATGTAAGAGACGTGGGTTTAATCCCTGGATTGGGATGATCCCCTGGAAGACAGCAAGGCAACCCACTCCAGTATTATTGCCTGGAGAATCCCATGGACAGAGGAGCCTGGAGGGCCACAGTCCACAGGGTTGCAAAGAGTCAGATACAACTGAAGCGACTGACTTAGCATGCATGCAATGCTTTTTAGTGACTCATTAAGGCATCTCCAAGGTACCAGTTTGGCATATCTGACACAGAAAAGAGCAGGCCTTGCTGCAATTTGGGACACTTTAGTGTCTTGAAGTCTAGAGTATTTACTGAAAGTGAAAGTTACATGCAAGTAACGCTTTACACTTTCCAAAGTCATACGTTAAAACTGTCATTTTTTTTATGAGATCTGATCTCTCTGCCATGGAGAAGTTATCTCCATGTATTTAGCCATAGATAGCCCATGAGAGACTAAATGGCCAACTTTTATTATGGATACAAATCAGTTAATAGCAATTCTACACAATTTAGGGCAAAATGGATTCTGTGGAGAGTAACCTGAAAGAAAAAGAAAGGGCCACATTACCCATGAGGGCCATCTGCATGTCTGTGCTTGTCAGCCACAAGCCAACACATCACACTGGGCACACTCTTACCTCTACATATACAGACACACGCACACAAACACACATGCATTGTAGCAACTGACATTTAAGCAACTCCTCTGCGTAAAAGGCTTTAGCATCAGCATGGCTGAGCCTCCCAAGCTCCTGGAAAGTGGGTATTACAGCACTCAATTCAAGGGGAAGGAAACTGAGACCTGGACACAGTCCATTTCTTGCCCAGCTTCCTGACCCTCAGGGAGCCTCCGAGTTCCTCACTCACAGAACATCCTAGGGCTGGTCAGGTGACCTAACTTGTAATATTTCCTATTTCCCTGTCTGTAAAACAGGAACAGTTCAATCTCTCTCTGCAATGAAGCTGCATCCTTATCATCTCCATTCTTTAGCTTTGGAACTGGAGCTCAGGACTGATGGCGGGGAGTGGGGGTGGAGGATGCAGAGAATATTTTGCAGACATAAAACTACTAAGCATAGAACAAGACACTTAATCCAGGTTCATTTGACTTCCCAAATCACCCTCATCCAGCCATGGTCTGTGGGTTCGACCACCATTGTTTAGCCTTGGTTGTTCCCTGAAAACACTGTTTCAGAATCAAAAATCTCTACTGAGACACCCAGATCTGGAGTGAACATCCCATGGGCAGCAATCTCAGAAGGCTGCTTCACACACTTGAACCTCAGTGTTCTCATCTGTGAAGTACGACTAATTTCCACCTTACTTAATTTCCATCTGTTTAGATTCAACAAGATTGTGTATAAAAGGTGTCCCACAGCACTTGACACCCTGATGACCCACTGATCTTTCACTTCATTCCCCGTTTCAAGCATCTTCTGGGCTCCTCTGTGTCAGGTACTGTGGAAGGAGACCAGAAGAATAAAAGAGACTACAAAATCCTGAAGATTTCCGAGTGGGGTGGAGAAGACACACACAAATAAGCAGAACACATGATAGAGAGTATCAGAAAAGTACATTTTCGCCAATGTATATATAAAAAATATCCTTCTTAAAGAAATTTTAGACTAATAAGTGATATACATGCATGAAACAACTCTGTTTTCACTAACTGCTGAACCAATTCACATTAGTATGACTAGCACTGGTCATGATTAATGACCTAGCTGCACAAGAAGAGGTTCACTATGAATACTTCGGCATCTTGGCCAATCTTCTAAGTTGCTACTTTAATTAACATGTCTTTAAGAAATGAACACAGGTTTGGCAAGACACGATATGAGTCTATCACTAAAGTAACTTCAAAGAGAAAACTTTTTAGAAAGAAAACTCTATAATTAAGTCATCATCCAGAATCTCCTTGGCATTTCCCAACTCATTGTCCAAGCAACAATTCAGGTTCGGGCATACACTGGGTGCTATAAAAACACATGTATATTTGCCAGTAAAAATTTTAAATCATACTAATGGCAGTTGAAAATATATTTCCTATCTAGGAATGTTGGCAATGGTTAATCCAACATTCACAGAACTCTTTCGTATAATGAAGGCATCAAATCATAATTAGATGACCGTGGGTTTTAAATATGTTCACCATGTACTTAAAATGGCTATTTTTGGATATATGGATATCACTGGATACAACAGAATGAATTTTTCACAGTCAGACAAACAAGAACAAAAGGGGAAGACTTTGGATGCTACATCTGCAGAAACCTAAATATTAATCTTTTACCTAAGATTACTTTTCCTATTGTGCAATTTATTCATTCTTCATAACTACAATAAGAAAAAAACCAGCACCCAGTCTGACAAGGCTAGCCTGCAATGTGCCCCTAGAAAGACCTGATGGTAATACTGCTGCTTACGTTTCCTCAAAGGTGGACTATAAGGGAGTTTATTTCATGCACCAGCTATCCTTTGCTCTGTGGCCAATACCGGAGGAGCTGGAAGCCTGTGGAAAAGACAGATGACCAGCTGATCACTGGGAATACTGTTCATGAGAATTTTACAGAAAAGGGGTCTGGAAACTAAGTATGCAAACACAGACAGCAAGTTCCTCATTCATGAGGTCAAAGGCACAATGAAAACACAGGTCCCAGAAGTGAAACATTCACACGGACTACTGTGACAAATAGAACCCCAACTCCATCTCGTGTCCTGGAAGTCAGCTCCAATCGAGGCTCTGTGCTCAGCACCTAAAGCATCCTCTCCAGTGCATCCTCACAACACTTAAGATGTGATTACCTTCATGCCCAGTTCACAGATGAAGAAACTGAGGCTTGGAGAAGTCTAGTAAATTGGCTACAGCCCCCAGACCTCCAACTAGTATCTGATATAATCTAGATACAGATGAAAGCCCATTCATCTCTACATGTTCCATACTCTTAATTACTACACTATACAAAGGAGGAGGAGGAGGATGGGGAGGACACATACCACAAGATATGAAAAACTCTAAAATAAAGTTAAATATAAAGAAAACCATGAAAACAAGTTAAATCTCAATGTTTTAACCTAAGTCTACACAGCTGTGGATTAGACATCCTTTAAAAATATGTCACCTTTGTCCTTTAGTTCAGTTTTATCCAGCTTAAACACATGTTATTCTCTTGGACTCTGGGTATATGCACTCTACCTTTTCAATCCAAAGGTCAGTATTAATTTTAGAGTGTGAGTCCCAGGAAAAAAACAAGTATCTAAGAAACAACTGGGCCCAGGGGCCCAAAGGAGTGAAAACATTACTTCAAAGATAACACAAAAGTATTAGCCTCTTTCCGTCTCTGTTTTGGCTGTTTTATTGAAGGACATTATACAGCAAGGAAAGAAGATAGTCTCTTCAAAGGAGGCCCGTGGTTGGACACGGGTTTCTCTGAGAGGTTATAAATATTGATGAGTCATAAATCTTTGGCGGTTCATAGTGTGAGCTCAGAGCTCACACGTTTACAGACCTGGGTTCAGGCTCTGGCATTGACACATACAGACTGTATGAGTAACCACGGACAGCTGGGCGGCTATACACTCTTCTGCACAACTGTCTGAATGGGAATGATGTTAGTATCTGTCCTACAAGTAGCCATGAGGCTGGAGGAGACGACGCTGAACCTCTGTCAAACCTCTGCGTACAAATACTAACCAGCATACTTCCCTCACTACTCCTCCTTCCTCTGACTGCAGGTTTTGACCATGTGACTCAGAACCTAGCCAATCACAGGCTCTCATTCCCCTGCCCATAGCCATTGGTCCAGGGAAAGGCACATGACCCAACCTGAGCCAATCAGAGTGCCTCCCTGGGATTTTTTTTCTGCCCTAAACAGCCAGGAAGCTCATCTTTCCTCTTTGATACTGAGGCTGTAGGGAGGTCAGCCTGAAGGTACCTGCAGTCGTGATTCAGAGACAAGACATGGTGGGAAAGAAAAGAGGTTCAAGGAGGTGAGTCTCTAGTTCCGGTCACTTCCAGGGTCAAAGCACCCTCGCCCTGGCTCCGGGTCAGCAACGTAAGCCAGTAGCTCCCCCCAGGCTCTCCGTGTTTTTGAGTCAGTTATTTTGATTACACTTGATCATACTTCTGCGCTTGTAACCAAAAGATCAGACAGTAATTAAAGTGCATATAATCTAATCAGTGACCAAATACTCAATAAAAATAATTTTCTCCTAAGTGGATTCATTGGTTAAAAAAAAAGACCAAAAAAAAATTTTTTTTTTAGTAGAAAAGGCAAACATGGCCATTATTTATACAGTATTTCCTCAAAAGAAAGAAAAATCTATTTTCATTTTCAGTCACCTTGTTCGTTTTCCAGTGGGGTTCATATTCAGTGTTAAACTTTCTCACCTGCCCATATTTACTTTCAAGATTTGGCCCATAAAAACTGGGGCCAAAAACAAATAGTTGTTTTTTTCTATAGCTGTATTAGTTGGCACTAAATGCAGAGGGTATGTGGGGGGTGGGGCACGGGGCGGGGACAAAGCACTGATGCTATTTTTATCATGCTCATAGAAATTCCCCAGGTTACTAGACTTCTCTCTGCTGTAAGGTGGGGGAGGGCATTACAAAAACAAAACAATATATTGACCAAGGTTTGCAGTCATTGTAAGAAATCCTTTCTGCTTTTTCATAGGATTTATTTCTGTTTTACATTAAAATGTCTCCATATTATCATTCTCCCAAGAATGAACTGATAAAAATAGAAAGGCACAGTGGGCTCCAATTTTCCAATTATCTTCTGAGGCAAAGGGCAAAGTCTGAGGTCAGACTGAGGCAGGAGCATGGGGTGTTCCTGGTCTCATCTTGAATTAGGGCATCCACCCCAACCTTTGAAGGAATTCAGGGAGGAAATGGGGATGAAATGTTTGTCCAAATGCATGAATTGAATTACAAATAGAAGACTGCTGAGGCTCAGTGGCCATCCCCATGCACAAAAAAGAGGCACAGAAGGAACGCCAACTTCTCTGGACTGGGCTGACATCCAGACCTGGAAATCTAACAGCAGAATAAAGGGAGAATCATTTACTGTGTAAATTGACTTGGCCTGTTGGGTGAAAGGTAGCATTTCTCAAAAGAGAAATAAAACTGTCCTAGTATCTCAGTGTTCTTAAACAAATTGTGAACTTAGAGATAAGAAATAACCTAAAGATGTAGTTTATTGCATCTGACTCCATTCCATACCTAAGGGTATTTTTTTAAACCCAATATTGATTTTTTAGATTAGACATGCAATCTACTCATGAGGAAAGATGATTCTGCAAAGAGAAGGAGGACACATTTATGAATGGAGACAGAGGTTTACAAAGAAGATCCCAGGATACGGGACTCAATGTATCACACATTTTTATAAATGCCTCCAAGTAGGAATACAAACCAAATACATCTTCCTGTTGGGCCTCAATGCTATTTCTGAGCCCTAAAGATCCAAACTGAATGATTTATTTGGTTTAAAAGAAAAAAATGAAAGAGAAGAATTTCATGCAGATAAATATATAACTGCATTTCAGAGAAAATTTCATCTAGGCCTGATATTTATGAGAAAGCTGGGTCAGAAAGGAAAATAAGCCAAGAAGTTAAACTGTTTTTTTTTTTTTTAATAAGACGTTTGAGATCACTATTTCAATATACCTATTGTATAGGTAAGGAAATTAAGATCCAAATGGTCAACTATATAAATATTTTATGGCACAGTGCAGACCCTCTCCCAACTCAGGCCTCCTTCCACTAAACTTAGCTTAAGACATTAGCCAAAAAACTGCCCTGGCAAAAACTGAAAAAAAAAATCATAACAACAAAAAATGGGTCAGAAAGAAGGCATGCTATCACCATCATCGAAAAGGTTAGTGGAAATAAGCTAGAAGGTCTTCTACCTTGTGGGCTTCCCTGCTGGCTCTGTGGTAAAAAATCCGCCTGCTAATGCAGAGGACATGGGTTCAATCCCTGGTCTGGGAAGATCCCCTGGAGAAGCAAACGGCAACTCACTATAATATTCTTGCCTGGAGAAACCCATGGACAGAGGAGCCTGGTGGGCTATGGTCCATGGGATCACAGACTTGGACACGACTCAGAGACTGAACAACAACAATTCTATCTTCTACACATTGTGAAATACGAAATATAGCCAGTGGACTTCAAGGAAGACAGAACGAAGCCAAAAAGGGTTCAAATGGGGATAAATGAAGTGAACACAGACACAGAAGCCTTTCTGTGTTAGACTTCCGCTTTTTTCTCAGTAATGTTCTGTCTTAGAAGACATGGTTGATCAAACATTCTTTTTATGTTAGGATATAGATTGATTAAGTGCAGAAGTACCAGCACCAGGGGTAGAGGTCTAGAGGCAGAGCTCCCCTTTAAGCCCAGAAGACAAGCACTGTTTCATAAAATGTGCAGCAAACTTATGAAAGATATGAAAATGGTTTAGTTCAACATCCATTAAATGCCTTTGGGTCATGCACCATTGCTGGTGCAAATGTAACCAGAACTGAAGCACAACTTCACACCATTTGGGAATCTGGTGGATAGAGCATGTTGCTATGACACAGTAACCACCATCAGAAAGGCATCCATTGGGTAGTGTACATGTGTGTGCACACCACATGTGCATCAGGGAGGACTGGCGGATACTACTGGTCTTCAGGAAAGACTTTTTGGAACAGGTGACATGAGACGTGAGTCCTGAAAAAGTGGAAGTTGGCCAGACAATGAACGCAGAAGATGGAGAAAGAGAATTCCAGGCAGAGGTCCAGTAGGAGCCAAGATAAGGAGGCAAGGGCAGCATCATGGTGTGGTAAGTCTGTAGGAAGTTCAGTTTTGCAAGAAAATAAAGTTGTGGTGTTGGAGAAGACTCTTGAGAGTCCCTTGGAGAGCAAGGTGATCAATCCAATCGATGCTGCAAGACATCAACTCTGAATATTCATTGCAAGGACTGATACTGAAGCTGAAGCTCCAGTACTTTGGCCACAGATTGAGGGCAGGAGGAGAAGGGGGTGACAGAGGATGAGATGGTTGGATGGCACCACCAACTCAACGGACATGAGTTTGAGCAAGCTCTGGGAGATAGTGAAAGTCAGGGAAGCCTGGTGTGCTGTAGTCCATGGGGTCGCAAAGAGTTGAACACAACTTAGCAACTGAACAACAATGCAGCAGGAAGGTGGGAAGGGACTGAAGAAAGTTTGGCCTTTGTCAGGTCATTAAAAATGGCCAGCAGCCTGGGGAGGTGCTGGAGAGAAGGGCACTGTGGCAAGTTGCCTGGCTGAGTGCTGAGGACTTGTGGGATAGGACTGCCCAAAGGGAGCTAAGTGATCTTGGGAACAGTGCATGACTCTGGGCACCATGTGAGATGAGCTCCGCCGTGTTCCAAGGGCTGAGGTCTTCTGGCTTTGGGACATTGAATTCAGCCTGCCCTGTCTCCTCCTGTGGTAATGGGGCAGGAGGAGGGTGGTGAGGTCTGTGGAAATGGTATATAAGCAGCAGAGACTGCATTTCAGTACAGGCAAGCCAACACCAGAATTATATATCTGCAACCCTCCATGGAGAGGCTCAAAAGTATTTTGAGAAATTCTGGTACAGCACCTTTAAACGTGAACAGAAAGATCACCTCTTCAATCTGAGATACTTACCTTGGGACACAACACAGCTACTCCTTCAGAATAGGGCTTTGTCCCCAAGAGGGAGGCGCTGAGTTTTCTCGGGAGGGACACAAACGGATTCTGACTTGAGGGCCCATGGTAAGTAGGCCCAGCAGCAACATGGACAATGGTTTGAAAGGCGTACAAAACTAGTGTGAAAGACCAGGCAGGAGAAGGTGCAGTCAGTCACTCAGGACTGCCCATGGTCATCCCCCAGCCTGTGGTTGCAGCTCAGAAGACCATGGGCGCTGGGAAGCTGCTGTAAGGGTTGGACCAGGGGTCCAGGGGGAGTGGAAAGCAAGCAGTCTCCAGTCTACCCGGGCCCTGGGAGCTCCATGCCAGCCACGGGCTGCTACATGGCAATGCAGGCCTCCTGTTTTTAAGAGTAGCTGTAAATCCAAGTGATAACTCAGCCTTTCTAATGATTAACTCAATTTCTGTAGACCTGTGTTCAGGCCAACATATGTCTGCCAGCTAGAAATGGCGCACTGGCCATCACTGTACCACTTCTGGACTGCAAAGCAGAAGCGGGTCACAGTGACTGGAGCTGAGGTTTAAGGGATTTCACAGCACCAGCACTAGGACTCGGTGACTGTCTGGATGTGGGGGGCTGGTGGGTGCTGGAGGAGTCTGGCGACCCTGGGAGGTCCCTGCTTTAGCCCCCTGGTGAATGGTGGCGCCATCACATAAGACAGGGGACAGGTTTTTGCTGAGGATGAAACAGGTATGGGGTGGATGATTAAAAACTAAAATCGCTTTTGGACTTATTGTGGGTTTTCTACCTCAAGAGCATGGATCAGCCCACTAGATTGGAGGGAACTAGCTGAAGCTACAATCTGGGACTTTGAACTGGTGCAAGTGGAAGCCATGGTAAAATGGTAACTCAAACACTCCTCATAGAGCTCAATATGGGTGAGACCTGAGCCCCAGGAAACCCCATGAGGTAGTGGAGTTGCCAGGGAGGCAGAAGGCAAACCAGGAGGAGATGGCAACTAGGGAAGAAGAAAAAAAGGAAAGATCCATACCCAGTCCTGCAGAAAGGTCTACAGGACATCCTCAGATCCTTCAGGAATTATGGTGTCTCAATGGGGAAAAAATGGAAACAGTGACAGACTATTTGCTTGGGCTCCAAAAATCACTGCAGATGGTGACTGCAGCCATGAAATTAAAAGACCCTCGCTCCTTGGAAGAAAAGCCACGATAAACCTAGACAGCATATTGAAAAGCAGAGACATCACTTTGCCGATAAGGGTCCATATAGTCAAAGCTATGATTTTTTCAGTAGTCATGTATGGTTGGACCATAAAGTAGGCTGAGTGCCAAAGAACTGACACATTTGAGCTGTGGTGTTGGAGAAGACTCTGAGCCCCTTGCACATCAAGGAGATCAAACCAGTCAATCCTAAAGGAAATCAACCCTGAATATTCATTGGAAGGACTGATACTGAAGCTGAAGTTCTAATACTTTGGCCACCTGATGTCAAAGAGCCGACTCACTGGAAAAGACCCTGATGCTGGGAAAGATTGAGGGCAGGAAAAGAAGGGGGTGACAGAGGATGAAATGGTTGGATGGCATCCTCAACTCAATGGACATGAGTTTGAGCAAACTCTGGGAGATGGTAAAGGACAGGGAAGCCTGGCATGCCGCAGTCCATGGGGTCGCGAAGAGTTGGACACAACTGAGCGACTGAACAACTCCTACTGTGGGGAGACTGGCCAGGTTGCAGAGTTGAGAGAAGGGGAGCCTGAGGAAGGGTTAACTCACTTAAGAAGACCTGGATACACAGGTGGTCACTGTAGCTGAGTTGGGGATGCAGGAACAAGGGAGGTTATGATGCTTTTAAAATACCATTAACATGTACATCCGTGGCTGATTCATGTCAATGTATGGCAAAACCACCACTATACTGTAAAGTAATTAGCCTCCAATTAAAATAAATAAATTATTTTTTTTAAAAAGAGTTCATAGGGAGTCATGAGGCACTGTCATATGTGTCTCTGTCTCTCTGATCTTAAGTCCCTGCCCATCCCCTGATTTTTCTTCTATTATTCTACCGTATTCCAACTCTATCAGAGCATAGTTATATTTGCTTTCTGTCTGTCTGCTTCCACAAGAAAGACTGTTTCAGGAGAGCAGGGACCTGCTATCTTTACCACACATCAGGGCCTAACAAAGTGCCTGGACACAACAGGTGCTTAAGATTTCTTGGATGTGGGTAACTGTGGAAAAGTCTGTGGGAAGGAAATGCGGTAGGACATGCAGAGACATCAATCCAGTGACTCCTGTTTTCCCAGCAGAATGGGTCATTAGTCACCTGCCAAAGGGGAAGGAGGGTAGGGAAGAGATCTCCTATGGTCAAGAAGAGTTGTGATGGGAGGACCAATCTGCAACCCGGAAGAAAGGAGCCTGCGGTGCAGAGACACTGAGATGCTGATTTCAAAAGCTGAGCAACTCTGGGTGAGGGCAAGACCCGGATGTAGAGGACCCAGTAGCAAGAGTGGGTGGAGATCCCTGGAGTTGAGATGGTCAAAGAAGCAGACATGGGAGCATCTTCTATGTGAACTGTGGGACTAGGGGAGGAGAGAAAGCCCACGGGACAGTCATCCATGCTGTGGGAGACGGACTGGTTGGCAGAGGACGGCTACAGAGATGGTAGCTAGGGCCTGACTGGGTCCCCACCTCATTTTCAACTCTGCCACCTCAAACAATCTCTGACTAGTATTTGGTTACTGACATGTGGAACTGAAAATTACTGTCCTTTAGAGACTGACTCATTTCTGTCCTTTTAAAATTACACTAATAAGTGAAGTTCATGGGAGATGAAATTTTCTGCATAGATCCATTTTTTAAAGAATAAAAAAAAGAAAGATGACATCTTGCTGACCTTCTAATTGCCCTGCACTGTACAATATTTTTGAACCACATTTCAAGCAAGAATCAAAACTCAGAGTTGAAAGAAACCTTACATGATTTCAGCTAACACCTTCATTTGCATGCCTGAAGAAAATTTTCGCTGAAATATTGCAAACAGCCCATAATTACTGATTTAGATATGCAGACAGCACTGAAGGTATCTTCAATTTCTGAAGTGTGCTTTAGATATACAGATTAGCAACACTTATATTTTTCCCAGTTATCAGTGTTCAACTTTCGATATAAAATCTCCAAAGTATAAAATTACAACATGGATTGCTCCTGAACAGTTCAGAGGGGTAAACTGCTTCCTGGCTTGAAAGAGGAAGTCAAATCTTCAAACACCTTTTTATGTTGATGCTAAATATAAGAATATAAATATAAAAATGCTCCCTGAGAAGTAGTCAAAGCAAGACACAGCAGCATTAGAGATTTCTCAAGAGAGACATAGGCGAAGATTATTTTTCGTTCATTAAAACAGTAAAACCTTTGAGAGCATCTTCCATGATACCTGAAGGTGGAGTGCTGCCTTATGTAATAGAAGTCGTCCCTCCGCACTCAGTTTGTAAGCAAATTAAACACCCAGTTCCCCCAGAATTTCTGAGTACTTTCACCTTACCTGTAGGCACTAATCAGTATTGCAAGTCCCACTGCGACAGGCGATTAAAAAAAAAAAAAAAAAAAGCAAAGATCTGCTCCACAGGGTTAAATCGGAGGCAGGAAACCAAAGGCTCTCCCCCAAACCACCCGTTACCCCCTCTCTGCTCAGGCAGCGGTAACAAGTAGGAGTCCGTAGGAGTCCTCCGTAAGAGGAGGTGCGGCAGTAAAGTACGGGGTAGGGGACGCCCGCGAGTACCTGTGTACCCCAAGTTCAGGGTCAGGGGCGCCCGACAGGACGGACCGGCAGCAGCCACGGCGGCCCCAGAACTCCCGGTCGCGGGCACACCTGGATGCCACCGCACACGCGGCCCCTTGGCTCCCCGCCCGAGTCCCACCCCGGCTCCCGGCGGGGCCGGGCGCGCACGCCGCCGTGGTCGAGGCAGCGCGGTCGGGCGAGACTGAGAAAGTTCCTCCGCCCGACGCCAGCGCCCCCGGGCCCCGCTCGCCCCGCAGCCTCCCAGCCGGGCGCAAGGTCACGACGCGGAGCCTGCGGCGCGCGGAGCTCCGGGACCGTCCCCGGCGCGGCGGGCAGCCCCGGCCGCTCCCCTCCCGCCCCTCGGGCGCCCGGGATCGGCCGCGGGCGCGCAGCCCCGTACTCACCTCCCCTCGCTCGGGATCCCCAGGTGGCGGCCGTGGGGCGCGGCGCGGCCGGAGCCGGAGCCGGAGCCGGGTGTTGGCGGGGCGGGGGAAGTCGGGGGAGGAAGAGCGGCGAGGAGTGAGGCGGCGGCGCCTGCACAAGCCGCGCAGCCTGGCAACCCTGCAGCGCGAGCCGCCGGCCACGGCGGCGGGGGCTTTATCGGCGGCCCGCGCGGCCCCCGCCCCTTCCTGCCGCCCCCGCCCCCGGCCCGCCCCGCCCCGCCTTCCCGCCGCCTTCTTTGTGTGCCGGCGGCCGCCGCGTCCCCGCGCCCGCACTCCGGGGCGCCCCCGCTGCCGCCGCCGTCCCGCCGAGGCCGCCCCCCGCGGGTTCCCGTCCCGGGGCTGCGCCGGAAAGCGCCGGGAGACGCGCCGACCCCGAGGTGCGGCGCCAGCCCGGGCCGTGCTGCACGTGGGTCGCCGGGCTCGGCGGGGGGTGTGGGAGGCGGGGAGGGACCCGAGGACTCGCGGCGCGTCCCTGGGACGCCGGGCGAGTCGTCTGGGCTTGTTCTCCCACCCCCCACCCCCCAGCCCGCCCCGGGAAAGACGGGGTGGGACGCCCCGGGAGAGTGCCTACCGTTCCGGGTGATGGGATGAACGGTGCCAGGTCGCGGCTGGGGAGGGACAGATCGCCGGGTGCCCCAGAGCCGACTTCTCCCGGCCTCGGGGACAGAGGAGCGGCCGCTGGTCGCCCTAGGCAATAGGCAGATGAGGGAATCCAGAAAACTGGATTCCTGCTTGTGGTGACAGCGTCAGGTACCCGCAGATCCCAGGGCATCCGGCCCTTCCCAACCGGCTACTACCGCCGATGGGACCTTGTGCGCCGCAGAAAGGCACAGACCCCAGAGGCTGGCGACAAACCACTGTCCCGCTTCCAGCTGTGTTACCCAGATCTCCCGTATTCAGCCCTCCTTTGCGTCAACTTAGGTTCGTGGGTACCCAACTTTAATGACATATAATTTATGTCGCCCTTAAACAGTGCGGAATCCTCATAACCAGGCCCACGGCCCCAGCTGTGAGGGGAAAAAAAAAAATGTAAATCTGAAACACATCCTTGAACTAAGCTTGCACGTACAGATGAGAGCAGCTTGGACTCTTAGAAGGGTTTTCACAGCCTCTCATAGAGGGAAACTATCTATGGGAGGTTTGGTCCTGAAACAAAAAGGAAACAGTTCACAAAGAGAAAACGCCTTTCACTGCTTTACTCTCATGTCTAGTATTTATATTCAGTTATATGCAGGATACAAATCCTTTTTCCTTGTTCCCTCTACCTGAAATGCTTTTTTTTCTCCCCATGGTCTTCCTCATGACTACTTCCTTTTACCTCGGGTTGCAACTCAAATGTCACCATCTCTAGAAAACCTTTCCTGGTCACTTGAGCTAAAGCCACTTCCTTCTTTCTCCAACCCATTACATTCTTCATAACTCTCATCATGATTTTTTTTCACCTGTTTCTTGGCTAGTTTTTTCCCCCATCCTTTCTCATTGGAATATATACTCCCAGAAAGCATGGAAGAGAAACCAGTTGAATGTGCTTTCTAACTCACCTAGTTCTTGTGCCTGGAGTCAGCACTCCATCAAAGTAGTTGCTCAATAACTATGCTTTGACTAGTGGGTGGACAATGCCAAATGACTATTAGCAAGGTTAGGTATTGCTCCAGGGACAGGGTTATCGCTTGGTCTCATCTGGCAGGGTGAGCTGGAGCTAGGAACAATGAGATGGAGGTGGAAGAGGCTAGAGGAGAAAGCCCAGAGGTGGAGAAACTGGAATTAATGTCTTCCAGATAGGAGTCATCTGGGGCACCGGGGGAGAAACAAACGAGAACCAAGATGTAGGTGAAGCCAGCTTATGAAAGCCTGCCTGATTCCCCCCATCCATTTCTATCTCCATCACTTTTGAAAACATTTTACTTATTTTTGGCTGCACTGGGTCTTTGCTGTTGTGTGTGGGCTTTCTCCACTTGTGGCGAGTGTGGGCCACGTCCTAGTGTCAATGCACCGGCTTCGCATTGCGGTGGCTTCTCTTGTTGCAGAGCACGGGCTCGAGGGCTCGCGGGCTTCAGGGGTTGTAGCTCGTGGGGTCAGTATTTGTGGCATACTGGCTTAGTTGTTCCCGTGGCATGTGGAATCTTCCTGGACCAGGGATCGAACCCGTGTCCCCTGCATTGACAGGTGGATTCTTCTCTGCTTACTCCATCACGTTTTTAAATTGAACACTTTTATTGAGATAATTGTGAGTTCACATTGCAGCTGTAGGAAATAACAGGAAGGTTCCTTGTATGCTTTGTCCTATTTGCTCCAAGGGTAGCATTTTGTGAAACTACTGTATAACATCACAATCAGGATATTAACATGGATAGTTTGATTCATGTCTCAAACACTTTGGTAACTACTTTCAATTTCAAATTTTTAGTAAAATTACTCTGATTTTTGAAAGAAATGAAAAAATATTATTTTAAAGGCTTTCCGTTTCTTGTTTTAATGGAATCAACTTTTTTTTTTAAAGTGAAAAATGTTTTATTTTCCCACTTAGAACATAGTGAGGGTTCAGATTCTTCATCTATAAAAGACAGTCCGAAATCTTTGGAACTTGTTTCTGACCATTCACTTCCCCGTTCTATCCAGTACTGTCGAAGGAACGTTTTGAGCAATACTGTACATGACTTGTCAATTCTGAAATCAGACAGGATGCAGTGTTAACTAATATGCTGAACTATGCCTAGCCACTAATGGGCCTTTCTCTCTCCTTGGACGTTGGATGAGACTGCCAATGAGTGCCTTCCAGAGGGAAGTAACTCAAGACAAAGACCCATTCTGCCAGTGCGATATGCTGGGAATATCAACTATGCTTGCTACAGAATGTGCATGGAGGCTGCTGGCCAGTCTCCCCAGTGCCAGCAAGAGGACATAGGTACAGTCTCCAAAGATTTCCGTGACACTCAAGTGACCAGGCCCGTTGACACCCATCATTAGGGGCTGCCCCAAAGAAGCTGTTTGTTCCTACCTCACTTGGTGCCCACAAGCAGCAGTTCCTCTGGCGTTTGACCCTCACTGAAATGGATTTTTCATTGGTGTGCATTTTCAATCAGCATTTCCCTCCTGTCTCTAACCTCTGTTTTGTTTGAAAAATCCAAATCGTTTAACGCTCCTACCCACTTCTTTTTTTACGACTTCACATTCATAGCAGGATTTCATTTTGTCCTTCAATTGTGTGGCTTGCCTTAATCCTCTGATAGAGCTTTAAATTGTTTATGCCTTAAAAAAAAAAAAAAAAAATTTTTTTTTCAAGTGACCTGGAGTTTAGCCAGCTCCAGCCAGTCTCTGAGTTTGGCTTTGTGTCCATAAGCCACAGTTGGGAGAAACGCAAGAAAATGCCCAAACAGAATAAAACAAATGATCTATTTAGTCTCGTTTCCTCTCTTGGAAGAGGTCCAGCTTTGAGTGCTTTGGAAGAAGATGAAAATCACCCCCCCACCCCACCCCACCTCCACCGTTCCCTCAAACACCCAAACAGTATGACCTTGTATTTAAATAAAAACTACCCTTAGCTCCCAATGGGTGATGGTGTTTTGTCTCGAAAACTACTGATGTTTCTATAATAAGATAATAATGGTTGCTCCTCTCCTATCTAACCCCTATTTAAAATATATTTCATCACAAGTCGACTTGTTACACAACTTCACAGATGCAAATGCTGTTTCGTAAGATGGTTTTAACCAGAGGCAAGGAGATTGGTTACAACAGTTCACTTAGACAATTAGTTTCTGGAGCTGTTGCATTGGTCTGATTTTTTTTTTTTTTTTTTTTTAGCTTATAATAGGCAATTGTCTTTTTATTTCCCTTTCAAGTTGGCTTTCAAATAAATCCAGTATCCTCTTGCTGTAACTTCTGAAACAATTCACACTTTCACATTGTCATCATTACTTTTCCCCAAGAGCTTCAGAGAAAAGACTTTGCTAGGTGCTGTGTTGAGGATGACTTGCTACTTATATTTGAGCAAAGAAAATGGAACACCTGGGGCACTGAGGGTCATTGTGATGCTCACCCATTAAAACAAGAGCCTAACTCTTCTTCCTTTAATCACTGAACATGGATGCCACGTCTCTTCTTTTATACTCTCTCTGCTCTCTCTTCATACCTGCATCACTGTGTCTCCCTCACCCATCCCTCCACCACCCTTCTCTCTCAAAAGTTACCAGTAACTTCCATTGCCAACCCTGGTGGTTTTCCATCATTCGTTATCACACTTGTTCTCTTGGCACCATTGAACTCTGGTGTTTTGTCCATTTTTGAAATGCCTTTGGCTTTTTTCTGTCTTCCAGTTCCTCAGCCAGCCTTTATCTTTGGCTCATCAAATCGTCCTCCTTCCACATGTGGGTGCCATATACTTGTCTGCCCTCAGCTGTCTCCTCTCCTTCAAATATTCTGTCAGTGGTGGGACCATTGATTGATTTGTGGCCACCCCCACCTACTCCCTTTCTTTTGATTGCCAAATCTGGTTGCCTTTGGAGAATTACCTCTCCTGCTTTATGCATCACCTTGTTGGCAATGGATTACAAGGTGTCTTTACTTCTTCTAGCCAAGAGATGGCCATGTGACCAAACTCAATGGATCCCTTCCCAGGACCCTGAATACTGAAAGGAGTGGGGAAAGTAGTTGGAACTGACTCATCCTAGTTTGCTAAGATTGTTTATGAGTTCTTCCCATCTGGATCTCCAGAACTGCCTTGGCCCCTGACTCTTCTGATTAGAAGTCCTCACTGGACTCTTCTTTAGTTAGATTTGGTTTCTGTTGCTTGTAACCAAGAATTCTTAACAGAGACATTCTAGATGCATGTAACTTTGCTTAGTTCTGGATGATTTCCAAGCCTGTATCTACAGATGGTCTTGACCCCTGTTCAGGTTCCTACTTACATTATCTTCAAATACCTGGCAGATACTTCTAACTCGTATCCCACCATCACCTCCCACCTAACATGTCTAAAGCCAATTTATTATCTCCCTGCCAAACCATCTCTTCCTTCTGAACTCCATAAGGCCGCAGTTCCCAACCTTTTGGGCAACAGGGAACAGTTTCATGGAATACAATTTTTTTTCCACAGATAGGGGATAAGAGGGCTGGTTTCAGAATGATTCGAGCACATTACATTTATTGTGCACTTTATTTCTATTATTATTACGTCAGCTGCACCTCAGATCATCAGGCATTGATTGGATCTGAGAGGTTGGGGACCCCTGCAATAAGGGTTTTAAAGGGATGACTACCATCTCAGTCACAGAAATGAGAAAGATGGAAATGAATTCGGACAACACCTCTTCCCTTTATTTATCCTATATCCAGCCATTGCCTGGATGGAATTAATAGCGTCTTCCTGACATCTCTCATATTTATCCCTTGCCCTCTTTTTTTCAGATTAGTTCAGACTCCTTTCACTTCATACCTGGACCACTCCAATATATCCTAAACTTTCTGCTTCCAGATTCTATCCACCTCTGCCTGCTTAATTTTTCTAAAGCACTGCTTCAATTATGCCACTTTGTTGCTTAAAATAGTTTCATGCTTATCACTAAGGTCCAAATTCTTTGGCTTGGGCCATCTTTTGTAGAGGTTGGCTTCATAAGTTCTGGAGTTAGAGTGCCTGGGTTCAAATACCAGTCTCATCAAAACTTTTTTTTTCAAGTAACTTAACCTCTGAGCCTCAAGTAATAGTATAACCTACACCAGAGTTATGTGAGGACCAGTTGGTCCATGAAAAGGGTTTAGCTGAATGTAGATAGTAAGTGCTCTGTAAAAAATCATTACATTGAAACCCTGCCACACTCTTTAACTCTAACCTACTTTGCTAACCTTATCCTCTTATTTTCTCTAATATGTTCATAAAGGCTTTACCAACGAGAATTACTCATCTTAAATTTATATTATAGTTTTCTACTATTGTGCCTTTGTTTGAACCATTCTATCTACCCCAAATACCTTTTCTCTCCACCTGTATCAATTTCTAGCCTTGTATTATGAACTATCCTAATCTTAATGTCTTAAAGTAGCCATTTTGTTAGTTCACAATTTTATGGGTTGGCTGGGCAGACTTCAGCTAGGATGGGTCATCTCTGACTCACCCAGTGTTGTTGGACATGCGCAACTGCAGGATTCAAAATAGTGCCACTAACATCTATGGACCCTAAACAGGCTTGGCTGGAACTCCATCTTCTCTCTTCTCCACCTTGTTCATCTTTATGGGCCTTTCCCCTCCTTTCATGTTTCAAGCTGAGAGGCTTCTTTCTACGTTGATTTTCCAGCAATACACAGACTTCTCTACATGATAGCGCAAGACTCTGAGAGGGTGAAACCAGAACTTGCAAGACCTCTTAAGGACTAGTCTTGGAATTTAGTACAATGTCGCTTCCATTGCGAGGCTTCCCTGGTAGCTCAGCTGATAAAGAATCTGCCTGCAATGCAGGAGACCCCAATTCGATTGCTGGGTTTGGAAGATCCTCTGGAGAAGGGATAGGCTACCCACTCCAGTATTCTGGCCTTTGGAATTCCATGGACTGTATAGTTCATGGGGTCACAAAGAGTCAGACATGACCGAGCGACTTTCACATACATACACTTCTGTTGCATTCAGTCACTTCTGTGACATTCAAAGTAGAACTATCTCAAAGAAGGAGGAATAGTAGACTCTGCCTCTTGTTGAGAGAGACAATAGTCACCTAGGGCTGCCATAATAATATATCACAGACTTGAACAACAGACATTTATTCTCACACAGAGATCTTAGAAGTCCAAGATCAAGGTGCTCTTAGAGTTGGTTTCTGGTGAGACCTATCTTCCTGTCTTGCAAATGGCTGCCTTCTCACCGTGTCCTCATGTAGTCTTTTTGTGTGTGTGGAGAGAGAGCAAGAGAGAGATCTTTGTTGTTGTTTCCTTTTATAAGGACACCATTCGTATTGGAGAAGAGCCTCACGCTTTTTTTCCTCACAGATATGCAGAAAATACCACTGTAATGACAGAAAGCAAAGAGGCAGTAAAGAGCCTCTTGAAGAAGGTGAAAGAAGAGAGTGAAAAATCTGCCTTAAAACTCACTGGTCCCATCACTTCATGGCAAATAGATGGGGGAAAAATGAAAACTGGCAGATTTTCTTTTTATTGGGCTCCAAAATCACTGCACTAGTGACTGCAGCCATGAACTTAAAAGACACTTGCTCCTTGGAAGAAAAGCTATGATAAACCTAGATGGCGTATTAAAAAGCAGAGACATCACGTGGTGACAAAGGTCTGAATAGTCAAAGCTATGGTTTTTCCAGTCCAGATGTCAGCATTGAACCATAAAGAATGCTGAGTGGTAAAGAATTGGCTCTTTCCAACTGTGGTGCTGGAGAAGACTCTGAGATTCCCTTGGACAGCAAGGAGATCAAACCAGTTAATCCTAAAGGAAATCAACCCTGAATATTCATTGGAAGGACTGGTGCTGAAGTTCCAATATTTTGGCCACCTGATGCAAAGAGCCAATTCATTGGAAAAAACCCTGATGCTGGGAAAGATTGAGGGCAGGAGAAGAAAGGGGTGACATAGAATGGAATAGTTGGATGGCATCACTGACTCAATAGACATGAATTTGAGCAAACTCCAGGGGACAGTGAGGGACAGGGAGGCCTGGTATGCTGCAGGCAGTAGGGTTGCAGAGTCAGACGTGACTTAGGCAACTGAAAACAATCCTAATTACTTCCTTGAAAAGCTTATCTTCAAATTAGCCCACACTGGTTGGGGCTTCAACATATGAATTTTGGAGAGACACAGTTGAGTATAAAACAAGAGAAGTGGAAAAATCCCTTTGCGAAGGACCCGCAGAATGGGAGGGATCAATTTTGAACTCAATTCACCATCTTTCTCTGCCACTGAATTAATAAGTTTCATGCTTCACAATTTCCCCCTCTCAGCCTAGCTGGTGTTGAGATCGCCTCACTCAGCACTCTTGCAGCTCTAAGTATGGGTTGTTTATGTCTCATGACCACATCCTGTCTTGGATATAAGCTTTGGTTTAGGCTCTAACTTCAAGGCAATCACCATTTTTTTCATATCTTTAAGTTTTCATGCAGTGCCTTGCACAGAGAAGGTCATAGTAAATGTTTGTTGAATGAATGTCAAGCATAACTAATTTTACCAGTTTAAAAAGTGACAGCCACTCACAGATAACACTAGTTTTGGCACCTGGGCAGTTGATATGCTTCACTGCTTCTTCCGTGTTCTCTTCTAGCTTCTGATGCCATTGCCTGGGGGTGGAACTAGAAGACCAGACACCGGGAACCAGAAGGCCTAGTTACTGTCCCATTCTGCCTCCTCTTAATTGTGTTTGTGAGCAAGTAATCTGATTTCTCTGAGCCTCAGTTTGAAAGAAGAATAGCAATGCCTTTTTAGGTTTGTTGTGAGAGGGAATATGATATTTAGCGGTAAGCATTTTTTGAAATCCAAAGAACTTCACAGATATTATTACTTGTATTACTCTGGTTGGGCTGCCATAACAAAATACCGTAGACTGAGTGGTTTAAGGGACAGAAATGTATTTTCTCTCTATTCTGAAGGCTGGAATTCCAAGATCGGGGTGCCAGCATGGTCAGTTTCTGACGAGACTCTCCCCTTTGGTTCTGGGTGCCTGCTTTTCAATGTGTGCTCACAAGACCTCCTCTTTGTGTCTGTGAAGGGAGAGAGAAAGAGAGGACTCTGGGTCTCCTCTTACAAGGAAACTAAGCATGTTGGGTCAGGGCCCCACCCTTACGACCTCATTTAATCTTAGTTTCTTCCATAAAGACCCTGTTTCTAAATTCTGTCAGACTGCAGGATAGGGCTACAACAGATAAATTTTGAGGGGACAAGCATTCATTCATAACATTACTGTTGTTTGGGCATCTCAGGTGGCACTTAGAAGTAAAGAACCCACCTGCCAATGCAGGAGACATAAGAGATGTGAATTCAGTCTCTGGGTCAGGAAGATCCCCTGGAGGAGGAAATGGCAACCCACTCCAGTATCCTTGCCTGGGAAATGCCACGGACAGAAGAGCCTAGTGGGCTATAGTCCAAAGGGATACAAAGAGTCAGACATGACTGAAGCAAATTAGCATGCACGCACTGTTGTTTTTTCTGGGAGAACACAAACATTCAGCCCACAACATTATTATTGTTAATTTTGAAACACGCAATTGATTGTTTTGGGTTTTTTTTTAAACATTTATTTATTTGGGTGCTCCAGGTTTTAATTGCAGCATGTGAAATCTAGTTCCCTGATCAGAGATCAAACCTGGACGTCTTTCTCTGGGAGAACAAAGGCTACTGGGCCCCTGAGGAAGTCCCACAATTATCTTCACTGATCTGTCTTGGTTCCTTGTTGATTCTGCTCTATACCAACTCTTCTGGTGTGCCTTCCATAGTGCCTGGCACACCATAGGAATCAATAGATAATAGCATTTATTATTGTTTTTCCAGTCCCTATGGACAGATGTTTGGGAAGGGGAAAGTGAAGGCAAGTGTTCTGAGATTTCCAGTTCTAAACAGAAGGAATGACTTTTTCTAGGTTCCCAACTTCACCAGGTTAGAAAGCTGTCTTCAAATGTTCAGGAAGAGCCCGGAGTTATCAAAGGTGACTCAGATTGCAGAGTGAGAATAACCAGGGTTTAAAATCTCAAGAATGGCTTCTGAGTGAAAAAGAAAAAAAAATGTTTTTAAATCACAGTTTGTTTAATAATCTCTGTAGCCAGTCACAGGGCAGGAGCTGAAATGCATTGCCTCTTGCCTCCATGTAGGGCAGTTCTTGCTGTCCCGAGCTCCCAGCATCTCTGTTGTGGAGAAGGTCCCTGTGTTCTACCCTCTTCAGCTTCCGCCTTATCACCTCTCCTTACACACCATTTTAGATTTAATGCAGATAAGCATGTCCCATCCTTATGAGACCTTGAGAAAAGACTGGTTCTTATTAAAGAAAAAGTCAGTTATTAAATCATACCAGGCATAGAGATCCATTGTCATTTTTAAAGTAATAATTCCATAAGGGACCACTGAAGAAGCCTCTGTAGTCTTTCCAAACTATGCTTTGTGCATTTCTACCCTAAAGGATCTAGGAACCAATGACTGAACCTCAAGGGAACCTGTAAGTGTGATCTTTGACTAACTGTATCTTTTAACACACACTGTTGATGCCTGTGTTATCTTAGCACTGAATATTTCTTCAAAGACTCCTAGAGTGAAGAAGGAACCTTACTGATCAACAGTCCAGCATTTCTTAAAGTATGATCCAAAGCAAGATCATCTTTGAGATTCTTATTAAAGTTGCACCTGGGAATCCATCTCAAGATCTATTCGTTCAGCAGCCATCTCAATATGAATTTTTTTTAACAAGCCTGTCATAGACATCACTTATACACATACATCTAAGCACTGATGTAGTCCAAGCCTTTACTTCTTTAAAAAAATGTTTAATTGAAGTATAGTTGATTTACCATGTTGTGTTAGTTTCAGAGGTACAGTACAGTGATTCAGTTATACATGTTTATATCTACTCTTTGTTAGATTCTTTTCCCTTATAGGTTATTACAAAATATTAAGTAGAGTTCCCTGTGCTATACAGTAGATTCTTGTTGTTTACATGTGTGTGTGTGTGTGTGCGTGTGTGTGTGTGTGTGTGTGTGTGTGAGAGAGTTCCAACCTTCTGACTCCCCTCACCCCTTTATCCTTTGTAACCATAAGTTTGTTTTCTGTGTCTGTGGGTCTGTATTACCAAAAGTTTTACTTTAGTTTTAGGTTTGAAGGATTTGTTAACAAAATAAACTACTCTGTACTCACAAATAAACAATTCCAATTTTTTATAGAAGATTATTTGACTTAATCTCAATGTACAGTCATTAAAAGGAAAGAAATAGAAACAACAGAGAGAAGTAATAGCATATACATCACCAAATTGTGCCGACCTACATCCAGAATTGAACAGTGCTGGGAAGTCCCTCGTTAACAGCAATCTGGACTCCCACGTAAGAAAGTGTCCTGGGAGGTGCATCCATCCCACAGGTGAGAATTTGAATTGCAGTTTGGGGGGCTTCCCCTTGTAATCTCAGGCCACAAACTGATATCATTAGTTTGCATGCAAAAATGCAGCTCTGGTTTTACATCTACAATGCTGTTTGTTTCACCTTGTGAGTCACACCATTTCTTAGGCCCTGGGCTAGGGGAGAGGGGTCCTGGCCAGACCCTCAGGGGTTTAAGAAATTATAGGGCCCACTCTCTTTCTTATCTAAAGTGCTGCCTGATCTGCTGTGCTTGCAGGCAGTCACAGAATCCTGGCAGTGTCCAGGCAGGTCAAAAGCAGGTCAGAGGCCTGCTCTCCTGTTTCTGAATTCTGAACAAGATTTTCTCCATTTTAATTTAACAGGGTCTATTTCTGTTTTGTAAATAAGTTCATTTGCTTCACTGTCTTTTAGACTTCACACGTAAGTGATATATATGTTATTTTTCTTTCTCTGCTTGATCAAACCCTTACTCCTGAAGACATAGTCCTTAGACTGGTGGTATTAGCATCGTTGAGTAGCTTGTTAGAGATGCAGAATCTCAGGCCTTATCCCAGACCTACTGAATCAGAACAAGATCCCCACTAGAGCCATATGAACGTTCAAATTTAAGAAGATTGCTCAAACTCACTTATATATAAGGCAGCTGGGATCTAAGAACCCAGTTGACTTGCCCAAGGTCACATGGGTAAACCATGGGGTCATATGGGTAACTGGATAGGAACCTATGCTTGCAGTCAGGAGGACCCCTGTTCAAATCCAGGCACCCCTATTTTCTAGCCTATAATTTTAGGTAAGTCCCTGAACATAGTACTAAACTTCCCATTATTCATTGTTAATGAGGTTTCATAGGTCTGTTGAATAGATAAAATGAAAAGCATGTTAAGAGCACCTGAAAATTTCTCAGAAAACAGCTCTGATGATCATTACTCTAACTTGGATTTCCTGATTCTGTGCTGCCTCCTGGGCATCCCATGTTGCTTGCAGGAAATGGGAAAAATAGTGCTTTGGATAAATTTGGTCTTTTTGAGACTATTCTATCTAATTTACATTCTGGGGTTTGAAAGAATGAGGACAAGGGTGGGGGCCCTCAAAAGGAAAGTGAACACAACATGATACAGCTGAAGATTTCTCAGATCCTGCTTTCCAACTCCTCCTAGCTTGGCCCTTCCCTCATGTCCAGCAGAGCCAACCACCCCCCTGGAGAAATGATCAGGTGGGTGAGGTGTTTGCACATTTCCACTGCCTTCAGGGGCTTCTCCCTTTCTTCACCCTCCTCTGACCCCCAGCATTCTCACACAGGCTCCCTACAGACTTCCTAAAGGGGTTCCTCCTCTTCCCATCTCCTGGAAAGCTCAATAAACTTAGGGTCTTACCCCAACACATCAAAAGTCACCTTCTCTGTGCCTCATTCCAGAGGATGGGCCAAGCAAGGTGATAAAGCAAATATAACACTTGCTTCATGCTAATATTAAGTTGCTTTGGTTGTATCTGACTCTTTGCAACCCTGTGGAATGTAGTCTTCTAGGCTTCTTTGTTGATGGGATCCTCCAGGCAAGAATACTAGAGTGGGTTGCCATGCTTTCCTTCAGGGGGTCTTCTGGACCTAGGGATCGAACCCGCATCTCTTATGTCTCCTGCGTTGGCAGGCAGGTTCTTTACCACTAGCGCCACTGGGGAAGATTCACTTCCTTTCAAATAATATTTGCATTTTGATAAGCTCTTTTCTTGTCTTAAACCCTAAATAGCGAGCAGTGTATTATCAAGTTGTTAGGGCATTTATATGATGCTGTAGGCTCATCTTATCTTCTCTACAGAGTCCTAGAATCAGTCATTTCTTGAAGGAGCCCTGATTCCTTTTAGTGGGGAGCAGCATTTAGAAACGAATATCTGGGCACCATGTGTGTTTGTTGCTGCTGAGGCATGGGGCATTGCCAGAGTCTCTGTGCTAAAGTTTTAATGCATAAGTTATATCCATATATATGATACCCAATGGCTCTGAGAGTGTCCCATCTCCTGCTCACTGTACATCTCCTGCTTGACCAGCTTCACCCACACTCTATTTACCTAACTGACCTTTCCTCTTAGTCGTAGAGCCCAATCACTGAACGCTAATATACTTGCCCTCGGCCCCAGCTGGTGATTGTTCTAAACATTAGATCACAACCATCTCTACTAGGATAGTTTATCACAGGGCCATCTCCTTCTGTTGGTTTCCCTAACATCAATTCTCTGTATAAATGGTAACCTCCCTCTCCCCCCTCCCACCCCCTCTCCTCTCCCCGCCGGTGAAGACTGCTGCCATGTCCTGCTTATTGTCTGCCACACACAGTGGACTGTCACTTCAGGACCTTGCTTCCAAAGTCTAAGCTCCTCCCTGTCCATTAAACCATTGATGTCTCTGTAACTGATTCTGGACTCTTTTTTCAGTCTTTTTTTTTTTTCTGGTTCCAGCAAGCAAGATATCTTCTCCCCCCCCCCCCAATTATTTTTATTAGTTGGAGGCTAATTACTTTACAATATTGCAGTGGTTTTTGCCATACATTGACATGAATCAACCATGGATTTACATGTGTTCCCCATCCTGATCCCCCCTCCCACCTCCCTCCCCATCCCATCCCTCTGGGTCATCCCAGTGCACCAGCCCCGAGCACTTGTCTCATGCATCCAACCTGGACTGGCGATCTGTTTCACACTTGATAATATACATGTTTTGATGCTGTTCTCTCAGATCATCCCACCCTCGCCTTTTCCCATAGAGTCCAAAAGTCTATATATCTGTGTCTCTTTTTCTGTCTTGCATATAGGGTTATTGTTACCATCTTTCTAAATTCCATATATATGCATTAGTATACTGTATTGGTGTTTATCTTTCTGGCTTACTTCACTCTGTATAATGGGCTCCAGTTTTATGCATCTCACTAGAACTGATTCAAATGTATTCTTTTTAATGGCTGAGTAATATTCCATTGTGTATGTGTACCACAGCTTTCTTATCCATTCATCTGCTGATGAACAGAATAGAAAGCCCAGAGATAAATCCACGTACCTATGAACACCTTATCTTCGACAAAGGAGGCAAGAATATACAATGGAAAAAAGACAACATCTTTAACAAGTGGTGCTGGGAAAACTGGTCAACCACTTGTAAAAGAATGAAACTGGAACACTTTCTAACACCATACACAAAAATAAACTCAATATGGATTAAAGATCTAAATGTAAGACCCAAAACTATAAAACTCCTAGAGGAGAACATAGGCAAAATGCTCTCTGACATAAATCACAGCAGGATCCTCTATGACCCACCTCCCAGAATATTGGAAATAAAAGCAAAAATAAACAAATGGGACCTAATGAAACTTAAAAGCTTTTGCACAACAAAGGAAACTATAAGCAAGGTGAAAAGACAGCCATCAGAATGGGAGAAAATAATAGCAAATGAAGAAACAAAGGATTAATCTCAAAAATACACAAGCAACTCCTGCAGCTCAATTCCAGAAAAATAAATGACCCAATCAAAAAATGGGCCAAAGATCTAAACAGACATTTCTCCAAAGAAGATATACAGATGGCTAACAAACACATTAAAAGATTCTCAACATCACTCATTAACAGAGAAATGCAAATCAAAACCACAATGAAATACCATTACACGCCAGTAAGGATGGCTGCTCTCCAAAAGTCTACAAGGAATAAATGCAGGAGAGGGTGTGGAGAAAAGGGAACCCTCTTACACTGTTGGTGGGAATGCAAACTAGTACAGCCGCTATGGAGAACAGTGTGGAGATTCCTTTAAAAACTGGAAATAGAACTGCCATATGACCCAGCAGTCCCACTCCTGGGCATACACACCGAGGAAACCAGATCTGAAAAAGACATGTGTACCCCAGTGTTCATCACAGCACTGTTTTTTCAGTCTTGAGGCTGAGCAAATAAGGGCTTGCAGGCCCGTGGAGTACATCCTAACACTTAGATGTGAAATAACCCACTCAGTGCCCCTTTAAACCTATATCCTGGACGTTTACTCTGATTTACTCATGAGAAAAGGTTTTCATGTGTTCTAGAATACATATCCTTGTAACACTGAATGCTTCTGACTCTTATTCATGGGAAAATACACTCTGTACCACACTACAGCAAGACAATTAGCTCAATAGAAATTTTATCTGACACCTATTAATATATCAAGATATATATTCGTATAATACATTCTGTACTCAGATCAAAATCTGGCAATAAGTCTGTAAAGTTGCCAACCAATGTGTAGCAATAGTGGTTTGTCTGTGAATGCCACTCCCCTTTCTTGCTAGCAGAATCTGAATTGCATTCAGACATCTATGTCTCTGATACCTAACTTAGAAGAAAATCCTCTTTAATACTGGCCTGCGATAATTTTATTCTCTTTGCCAATGCTTGGTTTAGAGGTAGAAATGATCTGGAGGTAAGTCAGTTGGCAGGAAGCTTCTGAAAAAGGTTGTCTTGATGATAAAAAGTGGTTTGTACTGAAAGAGGGGATCACTTCTATTTGTTGCCCAGAACTACAGCAATCACGCTGTGACTACGGGAGGAACTAAGTTACATGTTAGGATGGAAGAGACAAAAGAAGGACTCTGAGTCTTTGATGATGTCACTGAGCTGCCGAATTAACCAACTCAGGAGATGCCCTACCTAGGAACACCAAAGTCATATGAAATAATAAATAGCCCACATTGTCTTGAAAATTTTGAATTGTTCTTTCTTTCACTTTCAGCCAAAAGCATCATCATGAATACATCCTACTTTAGAATATTTTAAAGCAATTAACTTTTGGGGGAATCCAAAGCCTTTTTCAGAATTCATGCGTTAATTCACTCATTCATTTTAAATAAATATTTACTGAGAAATGGCAGCAAAAAAGAGATTGATCAATAATCACATACACACAAAATGAAAAACTGTGATAAGCAGTAAGAAAGGAAAGTATAAGAAACTATGTGAGGGAAAACTGGAAGGATATAATTTAGACTGAAAGGAGTGGTGTTAAGACTTCACTTAGCAAGTGATGTGTGTGAACAGAGGTCTGAAAGCAGGTATAGGAGGAGGAAGGCATAGGGATGGGGCACAGTGTATGCAAAGCAGCAGCATCATGCCCTGGAGGAAACTGAAGATCTATCTGATGAGGCTGAGAGGTTGCAGAAAGGAGTGGTACCTCTCAGACTGAAGACGGCTGCAGGCTCCAGATAACACAGGATAGGTCCTGGAGACCATAACAATTTCTCTCTTTCTTCTAAGAGAAAAAAAGAAATAAAATTATGTGCTCTCAGCTGTGCTTCCCTAGTGGCTCAGAGGGTAAAGAATATGCCATGCCAGCAATGCAGGGAACCCAGGTTCAATCCCTGGGTCAGGAAGATCCCCCAGAGAAAGAAATGGCAAACCACTCTATTATTCTTGCCTGGAAAATTCCATGGACAGAGGAGTCTGGCAAGCTACAGTCCATGGGGTTGCAAAAAGCTGGATATAACTGAGCGACTAAAACACACACACACGACACACACACACACAGTTGTGCAAGATGATACCTTTGTAGGAACTAGGTGAAGGGTTACAGGTGATTTCCCTCTAGTGCTTTTTGTTAATGGCATATCAATCTGCAACATAAATCTGCCCAAGCCTGCAGGGCCATGGCTTTCCCATGACCTCACCTTAAAAAAAAAAAATTTTTGGCTGCACCACACAGCTCGCGGCTGGGATCTTAATTCCCTGATCAGGGATCGAACCAGCACTCCCTGATTGGAAGTATGGAGTCTTAACCACTTGACTGCCAGAGAAGTCCCCAACCTCACCTTTTTCCTCCCACCTCTCTATGTACCATCTCTCCAAATATTCGTCTTGAATCAGGTTCACAAGAATCATGAGAAGTGCGCTGACAAAAGCAGAACACCCATGGAGAGCAGAGTAAAAGGGAAGAAATGAAGAAGCAGAAGCAAAATATTTCAGTGGATGAATGGGAGTGGAAGGGTGGAACCCTCTAAGTCAACAGGCTGCCCCCATCAGCTCTGCATTTTAAAAGATCATTCTGGCCCTGGTTTGAGTCTGCTGGTTAAGGGTGGGCACGAGCATAGGTCAGGATGCCCCTGGGAAGAAACAGCAGAAGCTCTGATGGCTCGGACCATGGCGATGGAGGAAGAATACAGGTGCAGATATAGTCCAGGGAAACAGTGATAGGATGGAGAAAGGGTGGGTGGAGAGTAGTGTCATCAAAGCCGTGGATCCCGTTTTCAGGAAAATGAACATTCACAACGTTTTATATAAATACAGTGACTCCTATTGCGGACTCCTGAAACTCTGCCTCAAGGGGCAGAGTTGCAGACTTTTAGGAAAAAAAGTACTTCCTGCATCCCTACTTCTGATAGCAACTGAGCAACAGCCAGGCTGATGTTATTCTTTGTGAGGGTTGCCCGAGCTGGTTCAGTGTTGCCTGACCTGAGTAAAGCCACTGGCTTTAACAGCCCAGTACCTGCAAGACCAGGGCGCTGCCTGTGAGGAGACTGGTCAAGAGGATAGCGCAGGAAGGGCTTTCATAACTTTTTTTTCCCCCAAAGAACAATGAGTAAAGAAGAAGTGCAGTTTCAAAATGGGAAAAGCCAGTGGATATCTAGGGGAATTCTGGGCAGAGGAGAGAGGAGGCAGGCCCCCAATAACAGAATGTCCAGGACAGATGCCGAGAAGTGGGAGGGCGTACAAGAGGGAGCAAGGTCACGGCAGGTCCCGTGACTTCCAGCCCTGCTTGTGTGGAGCCAGGCAGCTCACAGTGGCCCTTGTCCTGGTGGCCTATGCTAAGGAGCGCAGTGCCTGCCCCGCATCACATAGGGCTGGTCCGTCAAACCCGTCTTCTGTTTTGCAGCCTGTGTTAAGTGTTAGTCGCTCAATCATGCCCAACTCTTTGCGACTCCATGGACTGCAGCCCACTGGGCTCCTGTGTCCATGAGATTTCCAGGCAAGGATACTGGAATGGGTTGCCATTTCCTTCTCCATTGCAGCCTGTGTTATGATGACATATTCCAACTTGGTCCCCAAGGATGTAGGGACACCTCCACAGGCCTGTGGGGGGCGGGTAAGCAGACTCAGACTGGGCTAGAGCTGCAGGGACCGAAACAATTGGGAGTGACCATTTAGGAGATCCTGCCCAAGGAAGGTAGCTAGCCATCTTCACTATCAGGTAAGATTGGGTTTAATCAGGCCTGGCATTAGCAGCTAGCTGGTCCAGTTTGAAGACCAAGGGTACAGTAATAAGATGTCTGAGTAGTCATAGTAACTAGCATCAATGGTTAATACTTTGAATCCAGTGGGGGATACATTTGGGATGAAGCAACGTTACCGACAAATGGCTATTGGGTTGAGAACAGGGTTCAGCTCACTGGAGAAACAAGGTGGAAGGAAGGGGCTGAGCAGGTTTTTTGGATTCTAGTCCAGCAGGGAATGGATCAGGACCTGGCTGGATACAGTGAGGGGACACACACAGTGCTGGCTGTGAGCAGGGATGGAGGGAGTACACAGGTTCTGGTTCCCGCTCTGATCTTTTAGGTGACTGTTTATCTAGGCTCCGGGTCAGACACAAGTGTGGCCCTGCTGGTTTGGCAACTGGATATGTTGCCAGGCTTGTCTCTCATTGGCTCATGAGTACAGTTTGAATAACACCTACCAGGTAAAAATGGTCTTCATCCTGGGCCTGCCTGAGACAATCAGACTTCAATACTGGCATATGGATTTTTGCTGAGTTGTAACCCTAGAACTGCTCACCACTCCATTCATTACACTTTCCTCCCCGCAAGATTTCCCTTAGCCTGCCCAGTCCAGAAATTGTTCTCTTGGGGTGCTGGCCATTCACCACCCTCCTCCAGAATCCTCAGGCAGCTGCCCACCAGACTGGGCACTCCGTCTCCGCCTCCAGCGCAGGGGATCACCCTGGTATCACCCAGCCATTTCTAGTCCGGGTCTTGGAGCCAGATTTCCTGTTCTGAGTTCTGGCTCTGACACTTCCTATGAAGTAAAATCTTGAGTAGATTTCTTCACCCTCTGAGCCCTAGTTTCTTTGCCCATAGATGAGAAAAATAACCCTAGAGCAAGGGTGGATAAAAGGATTTCATGAGGCCATACATGTGAAGCACTTGACCTAAAGTCTAGTACACATAAATACTGCATGATATTACTATTATAGCACATGATTGGTTGGTCTGGTTGGTCTTAGAGCTGGTGCTGCCCACTGCCCTGGCCCTGGCTCCTTCTTATTTTGGCTTCTATCCTTTCTCCACCAGTCTAGAATGCTGCGATACTCTCAGGCCAAGGTGACTTAATGTGCCTTAGGGAAGTTCTGCCATTGCATTCATGTGAGAGGATATTCACATGTACATTAATATATATGCATGTATTTTTACAATTTTATTTATTTATTTTTGGCTCTGCTGGGTCTTCACTTCTGCATGGACTTTTCTCTATTTGCAGGGAGCAAGGTCTACTCTCTAGTTGCCATGCGAGGGCTTTTTATTGCGGTGGCTTTTCTTATGGAGCAGGGGCTCTAGGCTGCATAAGCTCAGTAGTTATGGAGGATGAGTTCAGTTGCCCCAAGCCATGTGGGATCTTCCCAGACTGGGGATTGAACCCATGTTGCCTGCATGGGCAGGAGGATTCTTTACCACTAGGCCACCAGGGAAGTCCCACATGCGTATATTGTAAAGGAAGGCTAGGGATCAAATTCCATCAGTTCAGTATGATTCTTCCTTTTTAAAAAATCACTTCCATCCTGAACGGAGAACAGATGGACCTCTACCCCTTCTGAAAACATAGTGAAGGTGACACCTCTTCTTTCAGAAAAGCTTGTTAAGGGTTGAGTACGTAGGATTGATGGGAGAAGATCATTTGATCCTTCAGCTTGGTTCACAGCAGGACTGGAATTGGTTTAAGAATGGTAAACATACAAGAAGATATTTGTAGGAAGGGCAACGACATGTTATTCTCCAGCATCGCTAATAATAACAGTATAAAAGTAAGTTAATTATAAGAGGCAAAAGTCATGGCATCTGGTCCCATCACTTCATGGCAAATAGATGGGGGGGGAAATGGAAACAGTGGCAGATTTTATTTTCTTGGGCTCCAAAATCACTGCAGATGGTGACTGTAACCATGAAATTAAGACATTTAAGAAATTGCTCCTTGGAAGAAAAGTTATGGCAAACCTAGACAGCATATTAAAAACCAGAGACATCACTTTGCTGACAAAGGTCTGTACAGTCAAAGCTATGAGTTTTCCAGTAGTCATGTATCAATATGAGAATTAGATCACAAAGAAGGCTGAGCACTGAAGAACTGATGCTTTCGAACTGTGGTGCCAGAGAAGACTTAGAGAGTCCCTTGGACAGCAAGGAGATCAAACCAGTCAATCCTAAAGAAAATCAACCCTGACTGTTCTTTGGAAGGACTGATGTGGAAGCTGAAGCTCCAATACTTTGGCCACCTGATACAAAGTGCTGACTCACTGGGAAAGACCCTGATGCTGGGAACGATTGAGGGCAGGAGGAGAAGGGGTGACAGAGGATGAGATGGTTGAATGGCATCACCAACTCGATGGACATGAGTTTGAGCAAAGTCTGGGAAATAGTGAAGGACAAAGAAGCCTGGTGTGCTACAGTCTATGGGATCACAAAGTTCAGACTTAGCAGCTGAACAACAAGAACAACCAAAGTCAGTTTAGGTACAAAGAAGAGAGGACAGAGATAGTTCTAGCAGAATAAGCTTAGAAAATACAAAACTTGGAATTGTCCTTGAAGTCACGTTTAAGATATAAAGTGCAGTGATGTTACCATAGGCAAGCACTCAATGTGGATCTGTTTAGTCTATATGGTCTCTCAGGGTGGTAGTAGTTATCATGGCATTTTTCCTCATAATGGGTAAATTTCCTTCTCCTTCACTTTTTTTTTTTTTTTATATATATTTGAAATACAACTTTACTCTGATTCTAAACAAAAAGGAATGGGAATGACAGTAACAAACAAGATTCCACCTCTCAATATTGTCATATGACTATAGCAGTCTCATATTTGAAACTCAAGGAGGAAACAGCTGTGTTCCAAAACACCTAAATATGCAGGTCCAAAACATGAAGGTACTTTTTTTTTCAACTGCCACATTCACTCCAAAGCCCATCCATCTCCTTCAGCATCCAAAGATTAAGCACATGTTCTGCTTAGATATATAAAAAAGTGGCAAACACACCGCACCACTGACATCACAGGACAGTTGCCTATAAAACTAGACTTCTGACACTGGGCCCCAGCTTCACTTTCTCACAGGTCATGATCTTTATCCAGGAGAGCATTTGTCTGAGCCACCTCTGAATCATCCTTGTACTATGCTGCCAAGGCTGGGTCTGTGACCACCTCTGGCGGGGCAAGAGCAGGCAGGCATGGTGACAGACTCCAAGTTAGGATCTCCAATCAGTTTCCTAGCAAGCCATAGGAAGGGCTTTTCAAAGCTGTAGTTACTTTTGGCAGAAATGTCATAGTACTGAAGATTCTTCTTTTGCTGGAAGACAATGGACTTTGCCTTAATCTTTCTGTCCTTGATATCCACTTTGTTGCCACGCAACACAATCGGGATGTTCTCACACACTCATACCAGATCTCTATGCCAGTTAGGCACATTCTTGTAAGTAACTCTCGATGTTACATCAAACATTATAATGGTACACTGAGTTTATATAATAGTCATCTCTCAGTCCACCAAATTTCTCTCGACTGGCTGGATCCCATACATTGAACTTAATCGGTCCTCTGTTGGTATGGAAAAAAGAGGATGGACCTCAACACCCAAGGTAACTATATTCTTCTTCTCAGATTCGCCAGTCAGCTGACGTTTCACGAATGTAGTTTTTCCAGTACCACCATCATCAACCAATACAAGTTTGAACTAAACTTGGGGTTCTCCTTGGGCAGCCATTGTGGTATTATTTCCAGAAGCATCTCCACACCCATCTGACTGAGGCCTCCTTCACTTTTTAAAACTGAAAAGTTTCATTATATCTTAATTGATGCATAGTTGCTGTATAATCTTATGTTAAGTTACAGGTGTATGATACAGTGATTCACCGTTTTAAAGGTTATACTCCATCTATGGTGGTGGTGGTTTAGTTGCTAGTCATCCAACTCTTTGCGACTCCACAGGCTATAGCCCTCCAGGCTCCTCTGTCTGTGAAATTTCCCAGGCAGGAGTGCTGGAGCGTGTTATCATTTCCTTATTCAAGGGATGCTCTCAACTCACATCTCTTGCATCTCCTGCATTGGCAGGTGGATTCTTTACCCCTGAGCCATCTGGGAAACCCCATACTCCATTTATAATTATCACAAAATATTGACTATCTTCCCCAAGTTGTGCAATATATCTTTGGAGCTTTTAAAAAAATTAAATTTAATGTTTTATCGGAGGATAATTGCTTTACAAGGCTGTGTTAGTTTCTGTCGTACAACAATGTGGATCAGCTATATGTATACGTGTATCCCCTCCCTCTTCAGGCTCCCTTCCATCTCCCCCATCCCACCCCTCTAGGGCATCTCAGAGCACTGAGCTAGCTCCCTGTGCTTCCGACTAGCTGTCTATTTCACATGCAGGAGTGGACATTTGTCAATGTGACTCTCGATTTGCCCCACCCTCTCCTTCCCCCATGTGTCCACAAGTCTGCTCTCTATATCTGATATCTTTTCTTGCTCTGCAAATAGTTTCATCAATACCATTTTTCCAGATTCCCGTATATATGCATTAATATACGATATTTGTCTTTCTCTTTCTGACTTACTTCACTCTGTATGACTGACAGATAATATTTAATCTGTATGATTGATGACATATTTATTTATTTGGCTGCACTGAGTGGGTCTTAGTTGCGTAGCACACGGGATCTTCAGTTATAATGGGCAAAATCTTAGTTGGTGGCACGTGTGCTCTAGTTCCCTGACCAAAGATCTAACCCAGGACCTCTGAGTTGGGGACACAGAGTCTTAGACACTGGACCACCAGGGAAATCCTGCTTGTAGCTTGTTTTGTACCTTATAGCTTGTATTTCTTAATGCTCTCCCCCTATGTTGTCCCTCCCTTGCTTCTCCCGCTGGTAACCACCAATTTGTTCTCTGTGTCTGTGAGTTGGCTTCCTTTTTGTTATCTCCTTCACTTTTCAATGTTTATGTGTGTTTTCACTTCCCCATATTCTCTACTCCCTTTTTCATTTTGCCTTTGTGATTATGTTGCTGTTGTTCAGTCTCTCAGTTGTGTCCAACCCTCTGCAATCCCATGGACTGCAGCATGCCAGGCCTCCCTGTCCTTCACTGTCTCCTCCACTCAGGTCCATTCAGTTAATGTTGCCATCCAACCGTCTCATCCTCTGTCACCCACTTCTCCTCCTGCCTATGATCTTTCCCAGCATCAGGGTCTTTTCCAGTGAGTAGGCTCTTTGAATCACGTGACCAAAGTATTGGAGCTCCAGCTTCAGCATCAGTCATTTCAATGAATATTCAGGACTGATTTCCTTTAGGATTAACTGGTTGGATCTCCTTGCTGACCAAGGGACTCTCCGAGTCTTCTCCAGCACCACAGTTCAAAAGCATCAATTCTTCAGCGCTCAGTCTTCTTTATGGTCCAACTCTCACATCCATACATGACTACTGGAAAATCATAGCTTTGACTACATGGACCATTATTGGCAAAATGATGTCTCTGCTTTCTAATACACTAAGTTCATCATAGCTTTTCTTCCATGGAGCAAGCGTTATCTTTTAATTTCATGGCTGTAGTCACCATCTGCAGTTGATTTTGAAGCCCAAGAAATAAAGTCTGTCACGATTTCCATGTTTTCTATTTGCCATGAAAGGATGGAACAGGATATCATGACCTTCATTTTTTGAATGTTGAATTTTAAGCCAGCTTTTACACTCTCCTCTTTCACTTTCATCAAGAGGCTCTTTAGTTCCTCTTCACTTTCTGCCATTAGGGTGGTGTCACCCTAATGTGTATCTGAAGTTATTAATATTTCTCCCATGAATCTTGATTCCAACCTGTGCTTCATCCAGCCCAGCATTTCACATGATGTACTCTGCATTTAAGTTAAATAAGCAGGGGGACAATATATAGCTTTGATGTACTTCTTTCCCTATTTTGAACTAGTCTGTAGTTCCAAGTCAGGTTCTAACTGTTGCTTCTTTACTACACATAGGTTTCTCAGGAGGCAGGTGTCAACAACCAACTGGCATTTACCAAGAGCATTGTCAATGGCTGAACAACAAAGGCATTTGCCATCTGCTTCTACAGAGCTTGAACCCCTTGCTGCAATAGCTGGTGACCTTCAACAACCCTTGAGGGAGTTCAGCATGCAGTGAGGCACTCTGTGCTCCAGGGAATCCGGTAGGACAAATCTTTAGATGGTTGGATGTTTTTAAGAACAGATTTTATTATCTTAATCTTTGCATCTCCTCATACCTAGAAAAGCACCAAGTCCCTTCATGGTGGCATCAGAGCCTCCTGACTAACAGAAACCTTCTGTAAAATGAGTGCTTCATGGCGTTGAACTCCCCCTTCACCATAACCTTATATATTGACTTTCCTCCACTGCCTCTTTGGAGCAGTCTCTCAGAGCTATCAGAGATGCTGCCTTCTGAGCTGTAGTCCTCATCTTGCCCCAAATAAAACTTAACTCGCAACTCTCAAGTTGTACATCTTTTTTTAGTCTCCAGTTATGGCAACCATGAAGGGACCCAGAGTGGACTTCCTTCCTTCCACTGGGCTCTGCGAGGAACTGGAACTTTGGTACCAGCAGCGGCCACTTGCGCCCATTCGCCTCCTCGGAGAGTGCAGACGAATTTGGCTAAGACTCTCCTGGTTCTCGAATCTCCCATATTGGTTGAGATTCTGAGTTTTATTTGGTGGTGGAGCAGGTTACCTGCCTCCTCCCGATAGAAAAGATACTGGTGGGGGTGGGAGGTGGTGCCCAGGTGAAACATCTGGGGCACACCCACTCATGGTTTAGACAATGAGTGGGGCTTGGTTGAAAGATACCAAGAAATTCCCACCCAGTCAAAAGATGCTGGGTAGGAGGCTGGCTGACAGATGGCAGGGGAATTGCCCACCCAGTGGAAAGGTACTGGGGAGGGGGGCTTGACTGGAAAAAAATCAAGAAATACCTGGGACTCGGCTGAAAGATGCCAAGGTCGCTCTGTTGTAGGAGACTCAATGGGATTGGCTAAGTGGTCAAGTAAGAGGCTGATCTGACAATTTTCCTCAATTTGACTGCCATTATAGAATTTGTCAGGATAAAAGTGAGGAAAATAGTTGAGAGCTATGCTCTGAAAGAAAGGGACAAGACTCCTCCTGGCCAGTTTCGGTTTTCTCAGGTGCCTGAGAAATTTATGGGAGTGGTGGAGGCCTAGTCCTCATACCATGCAGTGGTCCCGTAGGGAAACCCACTCATTAATTAAAATACTTGCTGGTATTATGGCCATAAGAACTGGCCATTCAGCAACCTGAGCAGCCACGGTGGTCTCAGATTGCTGGAGGCACGAGACACGTAAGAAGAGCTGAAATGCCTCTAGGGAGGCTCCAGGAGGAGCCTCACAAGCATCACATGGGCCCACTACACAAGTTCATGGTGTTTTTTATACCTGACAAATTCAGCTTAAAATGGGAAACAGAATTTCTCAAAAACAGAAACAAAGGGCTGTCAGAAAGCTAGCCTCTGACTAACACCCTGGCCAGATTCATGTACAATATGTACGGAGCTCATAACTTGCAAGTGCCTAGTTAATTGGAGAAATTATACTAAAAGAGATGTCAACCTAAAATGGTCAAACTGGGGTTCTTTTGATATTCTAAAATCGATATTTTTGCATACACAAGTAGAAAAGGCCGGCCGTGCTTGACTGGTATCTAGAAGCTTCTAAAACAGGAAATGAAAGAGTAAATTCTTCGCAGAAAATCAACAAGAAATTTCTTGAAACTATATCAAAACTGAAAAAAAAAAAAAAAAAAAGGCTGTTAGCACTGACTTTGCCAGGTCGCAGGTCTAGTCGAACTGGGAAGTCACATTTGGCATTTATGCCATTTGGCTTTTGATTTCTGGGCATCATATTACCATCTTTTGGGGGCAATCTTGCCACTTGGCTTTTGATTTCTGGGCATCTCTTTGCCTTTTGTTTCATTTGGAGTGTGACTCCTGGCTGGTGAAGTTCTGGTTTGGTTTGGTTTTGTTGGTTTGGTTTGAGTGGACAGACATCTGGAACAAACTGCTCAAGCTAATATGGGAATTGCTCACTGGAAGGTTCCACACTCCACCTGGGAACCCTTCGGGAAAAAAGAAAAAATTTTTGATGGCTCAATCTATAGCTGTGATCCAATGACAAGAAAAATGGTCTAAAAATATTAGATCTTTAGGAAAATGGACCGAAGTCCCTTATGTCCAGGACTTCCTCCTGTAATCAACAGTAGGGGACTGATCAAACTAAGACGGCTACTTCCCCAGAGGGATAATCCCTGCTGGGACCAATCTGCCCTTGTTATCAGCCAAGTCGAGCACTATCTATAGGTCTAAATTTTGTCTTTAAAACTATGGTCACAAAAAAATACAATTTTTTACAAAGTGGTCACAATATTCTTTAGATTCCAGAGGAAGCTTGAAGAAAAAAATATCTCTTTAAGAATTCTTGCCCTAAAAAAAAAAAGAAAGAAAGAAAGAATTCTTGCCCTGAGGAAATAACTTCTATACCTTTAGACCCCAGCTCTCTGGATCACTCATCTAGACCATCTCTAATTCCTGAAACCAAAAGGAAAAGAAGGGGAACAAAGCCTTTTAAAATCTTATTCCAACTATTTTTTATTCATAACTAAGTTTGGGAAACAAAGTTATAGGATCCCTTGTGTCTATTTGAATACATGTATGTCTCAGTGTGTGTCTTTGTTTTTTTTTTTTTTTTTTTTTTATAATATTGTTGATTGCTGAGGTCAGTTTGTAAATGAGCTCTAATTTAATTGGCCTTAAAAAAAATAAACACTTACAAATCAAATAATTCTAAATACAAGAGAAAGTAACCTAAATGAATTTCAGGTTCAAGTGAACTGGAAAATGTTCAGTATTAAATACCTGATATTAATGTTTGTTTGTTGATCTAAATAATGTAGACACGTCTAAGAGTAATTAACATTAAACAGAATATTTTCACTATACCTAATGTGTTAAATATCATTATATCTGTTACAAGTTTGTCAGCAAGGAAATTACCTCAAGTGAAGAAATTTCTAAAGCAATATAAGTGAGATATGAGCCTTTAGATAGACTCTATTAAAAGTAATCATGCTCTTTAGGAATATGTGTATAAAATAGTCTCTCCAGATTGGAGTAACTTGAACTTCTAAGCGTTGTGCTAAACTAAGTGTTGGAAGTCAATTGAATAGCTATGTCATTTCCAAATAAGATAAGATTTTGAAACATTTACTACTAAATACTGATTTCCTCTTACAGAGAAACTAAGGAGATTTAGGATTAAAAATAAATGATGTGTGGTGCCATCCTAAAATGTTCTCTCTAAGAAAATTAAGGTTTCAGAAATTATCACTGGTATTTATGCTCACCAATTTATAAAATGCTAATATGAAAGTCAGTTCTTGGTTGCTTAAGGGAAATAGGAAGTGTGTTTTCAGTAAAGAAGATATGGGAACTGGAATTGCATTTTATGAAGGGAAAAAGAAGTAAGCCTGACTTATAGGTGGCTTATTAGGATGGGGGTACACAGTAATGGGTACAGAAAGTGATAAAGTTTGTGAAAAGTGAACCATGAGGAAAGAGTTTTGTATATGGTTAGGACTAAGTTTAAAATAAAGTTAATTAAGTTTACCTTTTAAGTAAAGTAAGCTGGTGCAAAAACTTGAATTTAGCTTTTCTCTCTGTTAAGAGGACACCTTTTCTTCAGATACTGAACTGCCTTTGATAATAGATTTAAGTTTCTTTGTCTCTTAAATGATCTGTTCTGAAATCTTTATTGTTACTTTGGTGAAATGAATAGCTATTGTTTCACAATGACCTATAAACCTATCTGACTGAGTGTTTTTAACCATTTTGATATTTGTTGACAAAATTTCCTAAATCATTCTAATGAAGAAGATTTCTAGCTAACTTTGGGATGCTTCAGAGGGCCCCTGAAACATCCCAAAGAGAGATATTACACTAATTAGGTTCATTTTGTATACAGAATTACATGGGAAATATTGTCAAGTGAGTAATAAGTCTCAGGTTATATTGTATGGTAAATGTTACTAATATAGATATCCTAGAACCTGTATGGAGTTCCTAATTTCTGATATGTTTGGGTAAAATGTTATCAGGCATAATTCTAATTACTATCTCAAAATATTGTCATAGCACTAACCAAGTTTTGCAAAAATGCTTCCTCTTCAAGAAGATTTATAAAAAGGACTTTTGGATAAATACCAGTTTCTGAACTGGGTAAGGATTCTAATGGAAAACCTGATGACTTCACAAAGGTTAACAAAAGGACTGAATGAACTGGTGAATATGCTTATAACTTTTATGGTTTCTATCTGAAAAATTACTGATTTGAATCTGTGTTTTCCAGGTGTAAGGAAAAAAAAACCTTCCCCTCAAACTAATTATGACAGTAATTTGGTAAAATTATATTTTATAAACAAATTGAAGCATTTATCTTTTCTCTCTATCTGAACCCTCCAGACACTGGAAGCTCTTAGTTGCCAGGAACTTTATCAGATAAGTTAGGACGGTTATCCCAATAATAAGTACAGCATCTCAAGGAATTTTGGAGACCTTGAAAGGGAGAAATTTACTTATATCTGTTAGGCAAAATCTGTGACAAGCCTTTGGCATTACTTTTCTAGCCCTGAAAGGTTTTATTTTAAAAGTTCAGTCTGAGACTGTAAAAGTCTCAGCAAAGCAAACAAGTTTATGATCAATTATGGTTATATAAATCATCAGGCCAAGTTTATTGAGACCAGACCTATATTACAAACAGATTTTACCTTGGTTATATTTGGTAAAAATGATGATAATTTTAGGGAGAAAGAGATGTTTGAATGAATGTTAAATCCCAGTTTGTTCATGGAAGTCTGTATCTACTAAGACTCATTTCCTGGATAGTTCTTTGCTGTTAGGGTATATTAATGTAAAATTTAATTGAATTATTAAAGGCCACTGTAGGTTATTTCTGAAGCTTATCTCAGTAATCTGCCTTTGGATGAAGATCAGATACCTCACACATGACCTGCAACCAAGACTGGAAGAAGACATAATTTAAGAAATTGTCTCCAACCTGGATAGAAGGACCTTTCTATCAGGTACTCTTAACTAACTCATGCCCAGTGAAATTGAATGGAAATTATCTCTTGGGTTAACTCCCACTTTCAAAGGCCCCTAAGCTGGACTGGTCCATAGAGAGGCCTGCTGACCTCAGACTCACCTTAAAACAATGCTCCAACAGAGGAAACTACACTACACTAGGATGAGGAGAAGATGACATCAGAAGTAGGCAGCTTGCCCAAAATGCTGATCTGACTCGTGTGGTCATTTATGATGTTCTTGATTCCTTGGACCTATGCCTATCAATCAAATGTTTTCTATCATGGACATGAGTCTATGCTAGTTTAAAACTCAAACCAATTGTTTGGTTGTGGCCAATTACCTGTGTCTAGTACTTCTGGGTTACCTTGGTGGATTTCTGTACTCTAGGCCTCTGATTAGATACCCCCTAGGAAATTTATTTTTTTTATTTTTTCTATTTTTAATTTTTTTTAACATTTATTTTTATTAGTTGGAGGCTAATTACTTCACAACATTTCAGTGTGTTTTGTCATACATTGACATGAATCAGCCATGGAGTTACATGTATTCCCCATCTGGAAATTTATTTTAATTGCGTGTTCAGTCCTATTCTGCTTTCATGATATTACTAGGTGGGATCCTCTCACCTGGCAAATTAATAATACCTGCTCTGATGCTGGCCATAGATTTAAGTTTTCTGTTAGGGTCATTCAAACTCAATCAGAGTGACAAGCTAAGTAGCAATAAAAAAATTAACCTCTCATCTATTAAAAGGAAAATTCCCACAATTATGGGGTGGATCTGCATGGTTAATACCAGGCTATGGTCATTTAAGTTTAAAAGCTCCTCTATGTTAGGAAGGGTTAAATCATACTAAAAATGATCAACCTGGCAATTATGAGACAAGACTGGGTGCTTTATGAGCTATGTCTATTATTACCCTTAGAGAGAGTGATTGGTATAGAACTCAGTGATTGTAGCACTAATTTATAGCCTTCACATCTACAGGGGTAGATACGAAGGTGTAGCCTGGGAGTCCCATAAATTTAAGGTCATACATGTTAACAAATTAGAGGTAACCCCAACCAATCTACCATTGGTATGATCGTAGTGGGTCAAGGATCTGTATTCTACTGGTATGACCATTTAGCACTTTGTGTGTGTGTGTGTGTGTGTGTGTGTGTGTGTGTGTGTGTGCACGCGTGCTTTCAATGGGGTTAGAGGATGTTGTCAATATCTAAGCTGAAACTCCAATACTTTGGCCACCTCATGCGAAGAGTTGACTCACTGGATAAGACCCTGATGCTGGGAGGGATGGGGGCAGGAGGAGAAGGGGATGACAGAGGATGAGATGGCTGGATGGCATCACCGACTCGATGGACATGAGTTTGAGTAAATTCCGGGAGCTGGTAATGGACAGGGAGGGCTGGCGTGCTGCGATTCATGGGGTCGCAAAGAGTTGGACACAACTAAGCAACAGAACTGAACTAACTGAAGCCTTAACAACTTTCAAAAGCTTTAAATGACAGTAATCGGGCTATTAGCCTATTGAATTCTGAAATCTCTATGATGAGAAAGGCATTGCTACACAACTGCAAGGCCCTTGACACCTTACAGGATCTCAGGGAGATATCTGTGCTATAATTCAAACTGAGTGCTGTATTTTCACACCTGATAAATCCTTTAATGTAATACATTTGAACCACAGGAAAAATCAGGTTTCTGCTTTAAGTGACCCATTCCCTAGTCTTGATGATCTTTATTAAAAAAAAAAAACTGGTTTGGTTTGGGAGGCTCATGGTTAAAATATTTGCTTTTAATTCCACTAATGTTATTAACTATGCCATTTGCATTTTGCTTGTTTCACAAGATTATTATTTCTTGTGTTACCAAGTGTATGACTGAGCCTCCAACAAAAATGATGATAGACTTGAAGCAGTTGATCAAATGTATGGTTGGTATATGGTCAATGATTGTAATAGTATAATTCTAAGTGTGAAAAGATGCAATGAGAGTGAATACTTTCCTGGACCATAACTAGAAGACAGGTGTCCAGAGATCTTTGACTATTAAGACCTAGTCCAGTAATAGCACATTGAGTGACTTATCAACCAAAACCTTCTTCAGAACTGGGAACAAGCCTTCCCAGCAATGTGGGACAAGATGGTTATGAAATGCCCCCCAAAGTATGGTTGGATTTATGACCAAAACGGGCCATGTCAACTACCAACTGGCACTTACCAACAGCATTGCCAATGACTGAACAACAAAGGCATTTGCCATCTGCCTCTACAGAGCTTGAACCCCACGCTGCTATAGCTGTTGACCTTCAACAACCCCTGAGAGAGTTCCGGGTGGAGTGAGGCACTCTGCTCCAGGGAATCTTGTGGGGACAGGTCTAGAGAAGCACCAAGTCCCTTCATGGTGACATCATATCCTCGCGACTAACAGAAACCTTCTGTAAAATGAGTGCTTCATGGCATTGAACTCCCCCTTCACCTTGTATATTGACTTTCCCCCACTGCCACTTTGGAGCAGTCTCTCAGAGCTATCTGAGATGCTGCCTCCTGGGCTGCAGTCCTCATTTTGCCCCAAATAAAACTTAACACAGAGCTCATCTTTTTTTAGTCAACACGGTTAAGGTGGTCTGGTATTCCCATTTCTTTAAGAATATTCCACAGTTTGTTGTGATACACACAGTCAAAGTTTTCAACAAAGTCAGTGAAGCAAACGTAGATATTTTTCTGGAATTCTTTTGCTTTTTCTATGATCCACCGGATGTTGGCAGTTTGATCTCTTGTTCCTCTGCCTTTTCTAAATCCAGCTTGAACATCTGGGAGTTCTCAGTACCCATACTTTTGAAGCCTCACTTGGAGAATTTTGAGCATTACTTTGCTAGCATGTGAGATGAGGTCAATTGTGTAGTAGTTTGAACATTCTTTGGCATTGCCTTTCTTTGGGGTTGGAATGAAAACTGACCTTTTCTAGGGCTGTGGCCACTGCTGAGTTTTCCAAATTTGCTAGCATATTGAGTGCAGCACTTTCACAGCATCGTCTTTTAGGATATGAAATAGCTCAGCTGGAATTCCATCATCTCCGCTAACTTGTTCATAGTGATGCTTCCTAAGGTCAACTTGACGTCACACTCCAGAATGTCTGATTCTAGGTGAGTGATCACACTGTCATGGTTATCCAGGTTCTTAAGACCTTTTTGGTACAGTTCTTCTGCATATTCTTGCCACCTCTTCTTAATCTCTTCTGCTTCTGTTAGGTCCATACTGTTTCTGTCCTTTATTGTTGCTCATCTTGCATAAAATGTTTCCTTGGTATCTCTAATTTTCATGAAGAGATCTCTAGTCCTTCCCATTCTATTGTTTTCCTCTATTTATTTGCATTGTTGACTTAGAAGTCTTTCTTATCTCTCCTTGCTATTTTTTGGAATTCTGCATTCAAACAGGTATATCTTTCCTTTTCTCCTTTGCCTTTCACTTCTCTTCTCTACTATGTGTAAGATCTTCTCACACAACCGTTTTGCCTCTCTGCATTTCTTTTCCTTGGGAATGGTTTTGATCACTGCCTGCTGTACAGTGTTACGAACTTCCGTCCATAGTTCTTCAGGCACTCTATCAGATCTAATCTCTAGAATCTATTTGTCACTTCCGCTGTATAATCATAAGGAATTTGATTTACCACTGAATGGCCTGGTGGTTTTCCCTACTTCCTTTAATTTAAGTCTGAATTCTGCAAAAAGGAGTTCATGATCTGAGCCATAGTCAGCTCCAGGTTTTGTTTTTGCTAACTGTATAGAGCTTCTCCATCTTTGTCTGCAAAGAATATATAAACAGTCTGATTTCAGTATTGACGATCCGGTGATGTCCATTTATAGAGTTGTCTCTTGTGTTGTTGGAAGAGGGTGTTTTTCTCTTGGCAAAATTGTTAGCCTTTGCCCTGCTTCATTTTGTACTCCAAGGCCAAACTTGCCTATCATTCCAAGTATCTGTTGACTTCTTACTTTGGCATTCTAGTTTCTATGATGAAAAGGACATCTTTTTTTGTGTTAGTTCTAGAAGGTCTTGTAGGTCTTCGTAGAACTATTCAGCTTCTTGGGCATTAGTGGTTGGGGCATAGACTTGAATTACTGTGATATTGAATGGTTAACCATGGAAATGAACCAAGATCATCCTGTCATTTTTGAGATTGCACCCAAGTACTGCAGTTCAGCCTCTTTTGTTGACTATGAGGGATATTCCATTTCTTCTCAGGGATTCTTGCCCACAGGAGTAGATATAATGGTCATCTGAATTAATGACTATAGTAAGATCTTTTTTATGCCTAATTAAGCTGAAAGCTAATACCCTCTCTCCCTTCACATATTTTACCTCCCACCTTCACTCCAGGCCTAGTCTATGAATTGTTCTTAATGGTATCTTAATCTTGATTGGCTTCCCTGGTAGCAAAGCTGGTAAAGAATATGCCTGCAATGCAGAAGACCTCAGTTTGCATCCTGGGTTGGGAAGATCCCCTGGAGAATGGTTAGGCTACCCACTGCAGTATTCTTGCCTGGAGAATCCCCATGGACAGAGGAGCCTGGTGGGCTACAGTCCATGGGGTCGCAAAGAGTTAGACACAACTGAGTGCTAAGCACAACAGGTAAGTCTGGATGTAGAGCTGAAGATGATAGAGCAATGGGAGGGAGATATTTACTTTAGGTTTTATTCAGCTTTCCAAAGTCTTTTGGGCGTAGTTGTCTATGTAGACTTCTGATGTTTGAGTTCTCAGCACCTGCTTTTTGTTCTTCAGATTATGGAGCCCTGATTTTGCTTTGGGGGACCCACCTCCTTTCCTTCTATACACACCATTGGATGTACTCCTTTTGGATCTGAGGCAACCTAGCCCTCCCTTGGGTGAGATTAAGTAGGTGTCACAAGTTAGGCCAAGTGTCTTCCTGGAAATGGAATCATAAAGAAAATTGGCACAAAAAGACTGAAAACAGCTGGAGGTTGTTCATCAAGACAATGACAATTTGAAGGGGTGATGTATTAAAGAGATTCTGGCACCTCATACTTGGAGCTACTCCGTTCCTTGTCTTTTCAGTAGTCTGTGGGGGCTTTTTATTTGTTCATTTTAGCTTTTCTTTTGATTATGAGAGCCATCCCATATCCTTCTCAACAAGTTCCTTTTTGGCTTAATTTAGTTACAATTGACTTCTGTGCTGTAAGCACAGAACCCTCAAAGACACTCCAGTACACTGTTCTTTAATAGATTATTAAATATTACAAAACAATTCCCATATGTCCTTTTAAAAAACATCTTTTCTTGCTTTAAGGCACTAATAAAAATGTTGATTATTGGCATGGAGATAGTTGTAACATTTTGGGGAAGTCACCAGATGGTGACATTACATATTATTTCCTAATCCAATTTATCTTGAAATGTGTGTTTGTTAAATCTTGAGGAAATGCCTTATCATCATTATTATGTTATAGCTCTGCTTTAAAGAAAACAAGCTACAGAATATCCTGTGGGGATAGAATTTGGATGTGATGTAAGCAGTTCTTTGGCAGTATCTCAGAAGTATGTACTCTAACTTCAAAAAATTTATGTCTGAAAGCAAACAAATATCCTCAGAAGGGGAATATTTCCTAAGTGGATGAAGCCAATATGTAGATTTTATTACAGCTCTGTCAGGAAGCAATGACTTATACATTGCTGTTGCTCACACATAAACCTTTCACAGAATATGATAAATGCTTCTTTGATATGTAGGCACTACTCTCAGCAAAACCCTCAAGCAGTGGACTCTGACCAGAAGCCATGTATGTGATAGAAAAGACCTTTGGATTACATAGAAAATTGCAGATTAAATTGTTATTCAATATAATAAGTAGGGGCTAGCGAAGAGTTTTACATTTGTCATAGGAAGTCCATGGGTACTTATTTTTTTGACCAGTTATTTTGGTAGATCAGATCAAAAAAAGAAGGTGATGGTAACACTGAAGTCAGTGCTGCTGACTATGAGAAACTCTCATTGGTAAATATCAGCTTCTACCAGAAGGGAACAAAAAAAATTTTTTAATTTATTTTTTTTTAATTGAAGGATAATTGCTTTACAGAATTTTGTTGTTTTCTGTCAAATCTCAACATGAATCAGCCATCAGTTCAGTTCAGTCGCTCAGTGGTGTCTGACTCTTTGCATCCCCTTGAACTGCAGCACCCCAGGCCTCCCTGTCCATTACCAACTCCCGGAGTTTACTCAAACTCATGTCCATCGAGTCGGTGATGCCATCCAGCCATCTCATCCTCTGTCATCCCCTTCTCCTCCTTCTCCCAACCCCTCCCAGCATCAGGGTCTTTTCCAGTGAGTCAACTCTTCCTATGAGGTGGCCAAAGTATTGGAGTTTCAGCTTCAGCATCAGTCCTTCCAATAAATACCCAGAAGAAACCCAAGAGAAACCCAAGTAAGACGGCAGGTGTTGCAAGAGGGCATCAAAGGGCAGGCACACTAAAACCATAATCACAGAAAACTAGCCAATCTGATCACAGGACCACAGTCTTGTCTAACTCAATGAAACGAAGCCATGCCGTGTGGGGCCACCCAAGATGGATGGGTCATGGTGGAGAGGTCTGACAGAATGTGGTCCACTGGAGAAGGGGATGGCAAACCGCTTCAGTTCTTGCCTTGAGAACCCCATGAACAGTATGAATCAGCCATAGGTATACATATATCCCCTCCCTTTTGAAACTCCCTCCCATCTCCCTCCCCATCCTCCTCCAGGTTGATACAGAGACCTGCTTGAGTTTCTTAGCCATACAGCAAATTCCCGTTGGCTATCTGTTTTACATATGGTGATGTAAGTTCCCATGTAACTCTCTCCATATATCTCACCCTCTCCTCCCCTCTCCCCATGTCCAAAAGTCTGTTCTCCATTGCTTCCCTGTAAGTAAATTCTTCAGTACCATCTTTCTAGATTCCATATATACGCAGAATGGCATATGAATAACAGAATGACATATGAATTTGAAATTTTTTATGAGGATTTTCTTTTTCTCTTCTGCTTCTGGTTTTGATTTCTCTCTTTCACAAATGTTATCAGGTAGCTAGTACTGTGTAACAACCACTCCAAAAATGAGTGGCTTAAAACAGCAAACATTACTTAGCTCATCAATTTGTTGGCTGGGTGGTTCTTCTGTTCTCGGCTGGACTTGCTTATGCATAGGTGATGGGTTCATGGGCTGGCTGCTGGCTGGCTTTGCTGATATTGGCTATACTCTCACGTGTTTGGGAGGTGGAAATGGCAACCCACTCTAGTATTCTTGCCTGGAGAATCCCATGGACAGAGGAGCCTGGCTGGCTCCAGTCCCTGGGGTTGTAGAGAGTCAGATATGACTGAGCAGCTAACACTTTCACTGTATGTTTGCCTAAGATGTTCTCATATGGAACAACCAGGCTCTCCTCTACTTACGTCCAGGCTGAGAGAGAGACAGAGAGAAATGGCGGGGGATGGGGGGTGGGGGGAGTTGGCGGCGGCACAGGGTGGGGGCGGGGAGGGGTTAGAAAGACAGAACAGGCAAGCAAGGTATTTTTGAACTCTAAACTCAGAATTGGCACATAGACCCCTCTATGTCCAGAAGTGGAGATACAAAATCACATTGCAAAAGGTATGGATACAGAGAAGCATGAAAAATTGTGGCCATTTTTTATTTCTCACACTTAGGAATGTTGCAATGCTGCTAGTCTGGTTGTCTGTGTGTGTCTGTCTGTCGGTCTGTCTCTATGTGTGGTGTCAAATGAGAAGAACGGATGGAAAGGGATAGTGGACCAGAAAGGAGGGCGGAAGAGAAGAGAGTTCATGTGGGTTGAATGTCAGAAAGAATTTTGGGGATTTGGTAAATGAGAGGCTTCCAACAGCCTCAGTGTAAAAGAGAAATAGGTGTAAGAGGAAACAGGATTTGGATACGCATTCCCATGATTTAAGAACTTGATTTCTTGATATTCTATAAGAGATGCAGTAAAGAATGAAATTTCTATTATGTAATCTTGTTGGCTATTGAGCTATGCATTTTTAAAATGCAACTGTGTAAGGCAAAGCACTGCGGGGGTCCCAGGACTCATTTGGATTAAGCATTTAGTCTTCTAAAGGAAGATCTTTTTAAAAAAAAAAAAAACAGCTCTACCAAACTTAAGGAAAAGTAAAACATTGACTCTCTGCCCCCCTCCCCCGTCCCTGTCCCCTGGGAGGACAATCAATCACATCTTGATGTTTAATATTTCCTGAGCACTCTCAGGTTTAGCAAGTCAAAATTTTGAATGAATGTGGTGTTTTCTGAAGACTTTGTGATTTGAGATTTTTCAAATATCCATGGGAATGTAAAGAAATAATGTATTGACTAATTTCTAGGAGCACAATGCTGCCAGTTTATTTGAACATTTGACAGCTCCTCTGAGCCCACACACTTTTCTTCACCCATTTCTATAATAATGGTGTTAGTGCTTAAGATCTGTAATACCTACAGAATGAATGGGAAATGCCCTGAAAGTTAGACTAACCTGTAATTCAAATCCTGACTAGCTACGTGAGCTTGAGCACATTTCTTACCTGACTAAACTCTTAACATGAGGATAGCAATCCTTTTGCATACATTTGTAGTAAGGATTAAAGATAATGTATAATCAGTGTTAAGCACATACATGTTTATTTTTGACGCGTTAAAAAGAGTCTATAAACCAGCCCTTATTGAACCAATGTCAAGATTATAGGATTTCCCAAATTTGGTCAAATAAGCTTGTTTAAAGTCCAGTATCATGAACAAACAAAGACCCCTTTTATTCTAGTCACTTATAAGAGAAAACCAAGGGTGTAGCTATGAACTTAGGTGTTGGTGTTAGGTTTTATATGCTATGCCACTGAGGCCATTTACAAATAAATTGATCATCAGGTATAGTTTTTATTTTCTGTATAATTATTCAAGATCTCAGGGTACTTACAATTTACTTGGTGAAAAAAAAATAGAAAACTTTAAAATACAGTGAGTATTTAATGAAATGCTTAAACTTGGAGCTTTCTGGCCTTCAAGGAGAAATCAATAAAGGCTTAAGAGGATCTTGAAAATGAGGCAAGTTTCAGGGTATAGACATGTCAAAGATAGCATCTGAAAGAATGCCTGGAGGGTAATGTAGACCAGAAAGGCAGGTAAAAGTTAGAGATATGAGTGGGTGCAGGCTGATCTGGTGGGGAAAAGTAGATGATGGAAGGTTTTGAATGCCTTTGAAGACTCTTGTTGGGGCAAAGGCTATATTATCACTACAATTTCTGAACAAGTGGAAGACATCCTGAAGATTAATGCATGGCAGGGGCCTCCAGATTCTTGAGGCAGAGCCTGGAATCAAGTGTTGGTTGGCAGGAAGTCAGGCATATAGCGACAGAACCCTGCCCAATGTAGTGGTGATAGGAGCAGGAAGACATCACGGAGACTCTTCACTATTGGAGTTTTGGAGGGCAGTGGAGTTTTGGGTTCTCCTGGGCCCCACTTAGTCAGCTGACCACCAGTGTGACCCCGGCTCAAATCCCTGCTATGAGTAAAGATTCAGAAGGCAAAGTCTGTCCTGTTGGGTCCTGTCTGACGAACTCAGCATCCCTTTCCTAGTTGTCAAATTTGCAGCTCCCCAGGTACCTGCCTATTACATGTTTCCAGCAATGCCTAGTCCTTCAAGTGCTAGACAAATAGGAATCAGAACAGTGGGCCTCACCTGGCAGTTGATACAAGAGCTACAATTTTCTTTCTATCTGGACTCTAATAAAACAGAAGGCAATTCTCTCCCTATCCCCAGGCAAGGGACAAATAGGAAAGTGGAACATGGGATGAAATAACATGGGTCATTCTCTTAATGACTATCGTTCATTTTTGCCTTCCCTAGATTGCTAATTATAGATAAATTGGTCCTCAGGCCAATTCAGGGAAAAGTGAAGGTCAAATGAATCCTCTAATTCAAGAGTCAGCTAGACTTCTAATGCTATACTTTTCTAACAACTAAAGGATGAGAACTTATATGTTTTAAACAAATGATTTCTACTTTGTCCATTCATCTAACTATGGACACTTAGGTTACTTCCATATCTTAGCTATGGCAAATAATACTGCGGTTAACATTGGGGTACATATGCTTTCTTTCTTTCGGGGGTGTGCTGAGTTTTTGTTGCTGCATATGGGCTTTCTCTAGATGTGGCGAGCAGGGACCACTCTCTAACTGTGGCACTCGGGCTTCTCATTATGGTGGCTTCTCTGGTTGTGGAGCACAGGTTCTAGGTGGGTGTGGGACTCCTAGACTCTAGAACATGGGCTCAATAGTTACGGCGCATGGGCTTAGTTGATCCTCAGCATGTGGGATCTTCCCAGACCAGGAGTCGAACCCATGTCCCTTACGTTGGCAGGCAGATTCTTAACTACTGGATCACCAGGGAAGTCCTGCATATGTTCTCTTCAGGTAAACACCCAGAAGTGAAATCGCTGAGTCATATGATAGTTCTATTTTTAATTTATTGAGGAATCTCCATACTTTTTTCCATAGTGGCTACTCCAATTTGCATTCCCATCAATAGTGCATATGGTTCCCTTTTCACCATATCCTTGTCAACACTTGTTATTTGTAGACTTTTTGATGATAGCCATTCTGAAAGATTTGGGGTGATAACCTCATTGTGGTTTTGATTCGCATTTCCCTAATGATGAGTGAGCATTTTTTCATATGTCTGTTGGCCCTCTCTATGTGTTTGCAAAAATGTCTATTCAGGTCCCTTGCCCATTTTTTTTAACAGGGTTGTTTGTTTTTTGATGTTGAGTTGTATGAGCTCTTTGTCTATTTTGGACATTAACGCCTTAGGGGATATACCTTTTGCTAATATGTTCTTCCATTCAGTAGGCTGCCTTTTCATTTTGGTGTTAGCTTCATTTGCTATGCAAAAGCTTTGTGTATATATGCATATATAGTACACATTCACAAATGCACACATACACAGTGGAATATTAGTAGCCATAAAATATGAAATCTTGCCATTTGGGACAATATGGGCAGATCTAGAGGGTATTTTGCTAAGTGAAATAAGTCAGAGAAAGACAAGTATGATATGATCTCACTTATATGCAGTATCTAGGAAACAAAGCAAACAAAACAAAATGAAAACTGATTTATAGATACAGAGAATAAGTGGGTGGTCGCCAGAGGGGAGTGGGGTGGCGTGGGGATTATTAATATTAAAGAGCATTAAGAGGTACCATCTCATCTCAATGGACATGAGTTTGAATCAACTCCGGGAGCTGGTAATGGATAGAGAAACCTGGTGTGCTGCAGTCCACGGGGTTACAAACAGTCAGATATGACTGAGTGACTGAACTGAACTGAAGAGGTACAAACTTCCAGTTATAAAATAAATAAGCCACAGAGATGGAATAAACCACATTGGGAGTATAGTCAATAATGTTGTAATAACTTTGTATGGGGGCAGATATCTGGTTACCAGACTTATTGTGGTGAACATTCTATAATGTATGCAAATATTGAATCATGACATAGTATGCCTGAAACTGGCATAATATTGTATATCAACTATATTTTAAAAAACACTTCCATGTTTCCAAGTTGGATTTCAGCAAGGAAGAAAGAAGGTAAAAGATTCAACTGGAGAAACCTAAAAGGCAAGGTAAATTCCCTTCTTGTTTAAGTGTTTTCTTATGGAGAGGGTCTGTCATAATGTGAGAAGGAGAGGATGAGAGAGAGTATTTTCTTGAAAGAACACAAATATTAAAATCTAACACTTAAATATTTACCTGCAAATCATATCTGGGCTTCCCTGGTAGCTCAGCTGGTAAAGAATCTACCCGCAATGCGGGAGACATGGGTTCGATCCTTGGGTTGGGAAGATCCCCTGGAGAAGGGCATCGCAACCCACTCCAGTATTCTTGCCTGGAGAATCCCCATGGACAGAGGAACCTGGTGGGCTGCAGTCCATGGGGTCGCAAAAAGTTGGACACAACTGAGCAACTAAGCACAGCACACAGATCATCTCTATAGAAATCAACAATTTAAAACAAACTGTGGTAAATTCCTAAAGAAATGGGAATACCAGACCACCCTATCTGTCTCCTGAGAAACCTGTATGTGGGTCAAAAAGCAATAGTTAGAACATTACAGGGGACAACTGACTGGTTCAAAATTGCGAGAGAAGTGCGATAAGGCTGGATATTGTCACCCTGCTTATTTAACTTATATGAAAAGCACATCCTGCAAAATGCCAGGCTGGAAGACTCACAAGCTGGAATCAGGACTGCTAGAAGAAATACCAACAACCTCAGGTATGCAGATGATACCACTCTAATGGCACAAAGTAAAGAGGAACTAAAGAGCTTCTTGATGAGGGTGAAAGTGAAGAGTGAAAAAGCTGGCTCAAAACTCAGCATTAGAAAAACTAAGATCATGGCATCCAGTCCCATCACCTCATGGCAAACAAAAGGGGAAAATGTAGCAGCAGTGACAGATTTTCTTTTCTTGGGCTCCAAAATCACTGTGGATGGTGACTGCAGCCATGAAATTAAAAGACACTTGCTCCTTGCAAAAAAAGCTTTGACAAACTTAGACAGCATATTAAAAAACAGAGACATCATGTTGCCAACAAAGGTGCATATAGTCAAAGCTCATGTAAGGGTGTGACAGATGGACCATAAAAAGTCTGAGCATTGAAGAACTGATGCTTTCAAACCGTGAAGACTCTTGAGAGTCCCTCAGACAGCAATGAGATCAAATCTGTCAATCCTAAAGGAAATCAACTCTGATTATTCATTGGAAGAACTGTTGCTGAAGCTGAAACTCCAGGACTTTGGCCACCTGATGCTAAGAGCTGACTCATTGGAAAAGACCATAATGCTGGGAAAGATTGAAGGCAAAAGGAGAAGAAGGCAGCCGAAGATGAGATGGTTGGAGAGTGTCACCAACTCAATGGACATGAACTTGAGCAAACTCTGTGTTATAGTTGAGGACAGGGAAGCCTGATGTGCTGTGGTTCCATTGGGTCGTAAAGAGTTGGACACAATTAGAGACTGAACAACAATAATAAGCCATTGATATTTATTTATTCAACAAATAGTTGCTAAGGATCTATCCTGTGCCACACTCTGTCCCAGCAATGAAAAAAAAATGTCAGTAAATGAAACAAATCCCTATTCATGTGGGGTTGACATGGCAGGTAGAGAAGCTGGACAAAAGCCTTACAAAAATACGCTTTGTCAGGTGGTCCTAAGTGTTAAGAAGAAGAGTAAGTCTGGGAATGGGAGTGGAGAGGGATGGAGTTGATGATGGTGACCTACTCTTTTAGGCAGAGTGTCCAGGGCAGCCCTCTCTAATGCGATGCTATCTGAGGGAAGTGAGGAATGGGACCATGTAGACTGGGCCCAGGGAAAGGGTGGTCTGTGTGGAAGAATCACCACATAGGATAGTCAGGTAAAATATAGGATGTCCAGTTCAAGTTGAACTTCAGATAAAAAACCAAATTATTTTTAGTATAAGTATGTCCCCAATATTGCATGGGACATATTTATACTAAAAAAAGTTATTTGAAAATCAACTTGAGCTGGGCATGCTGTATTTTATTTGCTGAATCTGGAAAGGCTTGTTGGTCTTGAGGAATGAGTATACTTGGTGTTTTCAAGGAACAGCAAGAAGGCCCAAGATATGAGCAAGAGGAAGACTGATAGGAGATGAGGTCCTTTAGGTGGCAGGTGGCTGGGTCACAGGGAGTCTTTAAGCTACTGTACTGACTTTGGCCTTGGCCTTTGAGTGTGATAGGATAGCAGGAGACTTTGAGCAGAGAAGTGTCATGATTTAGTCACTTTTTTTCCAAATGCTTAATGAATTTCATTCTATGCTCATTCAAACAAATTACTGAACATCTACTAGATTTCCTGAGCTAGGACAATGCTAGGATCCTGTCCTTACACTTAACAAAGTAGGCAAATAACCATATAGATGTTTGGATCGGTATAGGTGGCTCAGCCCAGAGTACCATTGGTAGATGAGTTACCTGGGCCAGAAAAGTCTGAGAAGCATTTTGGAAGAGGTTGGACTAAATGGCCCAGGAAGGATGGGTGGAAAGGATCATATTCTGCTCCCCCCATCCCCCCCGTTTTAAGCCTGTAGATGTTGTCCTCTAAAATGTGAAAGGAGCTCCAGGGAGCCTTTTAGCTTCTGCACCCAATGGCCCCTAGAGACAGGGCTCCCCGCTACATCATACAGAACAGCACGTTCAGAGGCAAGCAAATCATAGGAGGAGCATCCATCCCCACGTAACAGGTCAGAGGACCAGAACTCTGAACAGAGCCAAAATGGATCTTCACCACACTGACACACCACATGCACAAACCTTGTCTGGACTGAGACTATGCACCTCAGTAAACCATTTTATAGGAAAAAAAATCATTACTTTTTGCTATGGAGTCCTATCTCTGTTAGCACCCAGGAAAATTCCTGGTGCCCCAGAGAAGCTGAAAAATGTTTGTGGAATAAATATCCATCTTGTTCATCAATTTGCAGAATGCATTTTGAAATGCTTCCAATAGAGTAATCAGCTTCTTCAATTAGCTCTAATTTAACTCTTTTTTTTTTTTCCAGACTGCCTAAGTGAGTACAGAAGAGATTTCATCTCCTTTGGCTTATCTGAAATGGCCAGAGAACCTCAGAGAAGAGTAATGCTTGTGGTCTGGAGCCAGGGGACCAGCGCTGAGGATCTCCTGGTTCTCAAGGAGGGGTATGCCTCTGCCAGTCAGGGAAACGCAGTCAGTGTAGGTCCTCCACAGGAGAGCCTGGGTAGGACTGGAGGACTGATCTGCGTGCAAACTTCTTTATTCTTCAGTAAAAAGCTATTTTAGGCTTCCCTGGTGGTCCTATGATTAAGAATCTGCCTTGCAATGCGAGGGGCACTGGTTCGATCTTTGGTCCCAGCAGATCCCACATGCCACAGGGCAACTAGGCCTGTGTGCCACAACTACTGAGCCCACACACTGCAACTATGGAAACCCAGGCACCTAGAGCCTATGCCCTGCAACAGGAGAGGCCACAGTGATGAGAAGCCTGAGCAGGGTTGCCCCAACTAGAGAAAGCCCACGCGTAGCAATGGAGACTCACCACAACCAAAAAATAAATAAATCTTCAAAACAAAACAAAAAGGCTCTAATAAGGCAATGGCTACTGCCCTTCTCTGAAGAATGCCAAACACATTCAGAAACAAATTGACAGAGATTCCCTATTTTCATTTCCTAAGCCTGCTATGACAAATTGCCATAAACTGAGAGGCTTAAAACATCAGACAGAAATTGATTCTTTGCACCGTTCTGCAGTCCAGAAGACCAAAACTCAGGCGTCAGTAGGGCTGTGGCCCTCCAGTCTTTAGGGAAGAATCCTTTCCTGCATCTTCCATCTTCTGGTGGCTCCAGATGTTCCTTGACTGTGGCAGCATCACTCCCATCTCTGACCCCACGGTCACATTGCCTCCTCCTCCTCAGTCATAAGATTCTCTATCTTATAAGGATATTTACCATTGAATTTAGGGCCCACTCAGATTCGTATCTCAATATCCTTAACTGACTTACATCTGCAAAGACCCTTTCTCCAAGTAAGTTCACATTTACAGGTCCCAGGGGTTATGATGCAGTCATATCTTTTTTGGGGGGGGACATCATCCAATCCACTATGGGGCTCCTCTGGTGGCTCAGGGATAGAGAATCTACCTGTAATGCAGGAGACTCAGGAGACACGGATTCAATCTCTAGGTCTGGAAGATCCCCTGGAGGAGGGCGTGGCAATTCACTTCAGTATTCTTGCCTGGAGACTCCCCATGGACAGAGGAGCCCGGTGGGCTACAGTCCATGGGATCATAAAGAGTAGGACACAACCAAAGCGACTGAGCACGCATGCATGCATGCATCCAATCCACTATACTCTCCCAAACACAAAACAGGGAGAGGATCAAGAGAAAATGAAATTGTATGAATAAAGTGAGAACGTGTAAGAAGGTTACTGTTATTGTATAATATGTGCAAATGCAGACAGCAGCAAGTGTTCTCATTGCCTCACCCGTAAACCCCAGCATCCACCATTCCCACATACCTATGGCTTCTAACTGCAGGCACCTCTCACACTCTGCCTAAGTATTCCCTCTCTTTGCTGGATTGTGTTTGCTCCAGAGCAGGTGAGGCAGAACTAAAATTACCAAGCAATTAATGGTCTAGGGAAAGGATTCAGCAGATGGCAGAGATTAGTTGGGGGCAAATGCCTCAGCTTCCTTACTTTTCTTTTTAAAAAATCATTTATTTATTTATTTGTGTCTGTGTTGCATCTCTGTTGCTGCATAGCCTTTCTCTGGCTGCAGTGAGCACGGGGCTTCTCTTGTGAAGCGTGGGCTCTAGATGCTTGGGCTTCAGAAGTTTCAGCATGCGGGCTAGATAGTCACTATGCGTGGGCTCTAGAGCATGGGCTCAGTAACTGTGATGCAAAGGTTTAGCTGCCCCTGCAGCATATGGGATCTTCTCGGACTAGGGATCAAACTGGTGTCTCCTGCATTGGCAGGAGGATTCTTAACCACTGGTGATTCTTAACCACCAGGGAAGTCCTTCCTTACCCTTCTTGAGGAAAGCGAGTTCTACCCAGCCTTTCAGAGGTCCCTGGTGGGACTGAGTCCTAATTGCCCACATCATTAACTTTCTTGTTGACTTCCTTTTTTTCTCCATCTCACATCCTTTTTCCCCTGTGAGTGCTTCCTGGGATCACCTCCCCAGTTATCTACCTGCATTCAAATAACTAGACTCAGGGTCTGCTTCAGGGGGAACCCAGCAGAAGACACATTTAAGCATATGTGCTTTCATTTGAGAGCTTATTATGCCAAACACTGTGCTAACAACTTTATCATATCTAATTTACTCAGCAGCAGCAGCCATTTGAATGCCACATTCTTATTATCATTTCACAGATGCAGAAACAGAAAGTAAGCATCTTGCTTACAAGTTCACAGGTAGTAAGTAGTACGCGGAAAGCTGGGATTGGAACTAACTCTATGGAACTTCAAAAGCCACACTCTCCTTAAACCCTTTGTGATACTTGATTTTTATATTCAAGCTCCTGTCTTAGGTTCCCCAGGGAACAAACTGTGAGTTGGAGGTTGGTCAGTAAAAAGTTCATTGGGAAGTGTCAGCCATATCAGTACTCATGGGAGATGGTGAGTTGGTCAGAGGAACACATTGGACCGTAACACACTATAAACAAGACTGAGTGTTAAAGAATGGATACTTTTGCACTGTGGTGCTGGAGAAGACTCTTGGGAGTCCCTTGGACTGCAAGGAGGTCAAACTAATCAATCCTAAAGGAAATCAACCCTGAATATTCACTGGAAGGACTGATGCTAAAGCTGAAGCTCCAATCATCTGGCAACCTGATGCGAAGAGTCAACTAATTGGAAAAAACCCTGATTCTGGGAATGATAGAGGATGGGAGGAGAAGGGGATGACAGAGGATGAGATGGTTGGATGGCATCACCAACTCAATGGACACGAGTTTGAGCAAACTCTGGGAGATAGTGAAGGAGGGAAGCTTGGCATGCTGCAGTCCATGGAGTTGCAAAGAGTCAGACACGACTTAGCGACTGAAGGACAACAGCAGTCACAAAGACCTCACCCCGTTTTACGGGGAGCTCAGAAACTGAGATGGCCCTTCGTGTCGTCCTGCCGTGAGGCAAAGGGGTGGTTATTTACATTCTCCTAGGATTGTCCAGTCACTGCACATGGGCTGCCAGTGAGAAGGAGGCACGGTTTTGTGTGAAGTGGCTCTCCTTCGCAGAGGACACTTTCTGGAGGACGACTCATCTGAAAGGCCACTGCTGTCTACATTGGCAGCAACAGGGGGCGAGGATATCAGGAGCTTGAGGAGGAGGATCTGGGTGGAACCCTAACACGTGCACGGCTGTTTCTCCTCTAACTGCTTGGATCCACTGTTTGTCATATAATAGATCCTGGGGATAACTCTCCTTGGATTCTCTGAATCTATTTATCTAGAGATACTTACAAGAAAACCGTGAGTAGGATGAACTACGGGTCCCATCCCTTTAGCTCATCTCAGAGCTGCAACTAATTTGCCTATTCCAGATTTCTCTCACCCTCAGCTGTCACTCCTGCTGGTTCAGGTGGGTTGCTTGGTGGGATGACCCAGACCCCCCGCCTTGAGAGATCTGAACATTGGTCAGTCCACCCTTCTCAGGCTGAAGCTGCTACATTTACCCATTCACTATCAAAACTGGGCACAGGATTACCAAGAGAGGCTCAGCTGGGTCACCTGGGTACGAAATATAATCTTCCTTCTGGAATAGCAGCCTCATCTCCTCTGAATATCAGAATCAACCACTCCTGCCTGGGTAGAGGCAACTTGTTTTGGCTTCTTGTCTCTTGGCACAAGGAGTGGGTGCAGCCCAGTAGCTTAAAGTTTAACGGGACCCTGGCTTTGCCCCTTGGCGCATGTGTTTCCATCCTGGGAACTAGGACCTTTACATCCATAGGAAGCAGAGTTTTAAAGACCAAGAGCACTTCACTGGTCTTGATGGCTGATGGGACCACTCCTACTTCCGCCCATTGATTCTGGATACCTGTGTTCTACCTTCTGGGGGCCAACATTATGGAATGGAGACTGATTTAGAGTAAATGCTGAGTCCTGGCGGGGTGGAGGGTAGGGAAGGTAGCTCCCTTTCAGGGTATCTCCTTCAAGATGGTGCCTTAATTATACCTTATAAAGTCCATTCTATTGCTCTATCAGGCCAGCAGCTTCAGAGTGGCATAGTAAGTCATGGGACCAGTAGAGCCCATGGTCATGTGATCCCTCAAACACCTCTGTGCTCTAAAGTGGGTTCTTTGATCCAACATGACATAATGCAGGACCCATGTCAGTGGATCAGATGCTCACACAGTGTTGCTGGCTGAGGTCCTGTGGGAAGAAGAGGCCAACCCAGACCCCGTGAACTGTGTTTATACGTCTGTCAGAGTCAACTACTGTCCCTTCTGTGGTGGAGAGTTCGAGGTAGTTCTCATCAAGAGATGGTGTCGTGTAAAGCATTTGAAACAAAGGCTTCAGTCCATCCTGCAGGGCGCTTGGGGGAAGGCTGGCCCCGTAGGGTGGTCTTAATTTAAGGAGAGAGGGCTGACACTTTACACTCACTTCCCCACCAACCAGTCATTGCATGCTGGCGGTCCCCGGAAAGGTAAAGACTTCAGGACAGACAGCTGTTTTCAGCTGCCGCGGATTCCCAAAGAGCAACCCAGCTGAACGCCTTCATTTCCAGCCGCCCCAGCAGCTGGGGAAGGAGCTGACAGCATAGCATCTACTAGAGCTCATTTATCTTCCATGAGTGAGACTGTGTTTGCCACTGTTTTTCTTCCCGGGAGAATAGATTGGCTCTGAATGGCCCTTTCTCAGAGCAGTTAGCAGATTGTTGGAGGTTTTTAGAAGGAACTATTTCAGTGGAGTGTTGGGAGGAGGTAGGAATCCAGGCATAGAAGAAATAACTCTGAAAAAAGGAAACTAAGCTAATGACTCTAAACATCTCTTACAAGAAACTTTGTTGAAAAGAGGGAGTCTGTAGATCTGGGGAGAGTGAGTTAGAATATCTTCCTTCCCCAGTAAGTGCACTTCCAAAATAGATGTCTGGGGTTGTGGGGGAAGTTTGGGCAAATTTTTTCCTTGTGATAAACTAATTAGTCCTCAGGGGAACCAAGTCTGTAGTCCCAGTTTCGTTACTTCCATTCCAGCTGAATTGGCTGGCTGGAGAGCAACCAGGCTTCAGGCAAGCCGCAGCAGTTAAATCCAGGATTATCTGGGAGGTCAAGATATTGACTGAGTCAGACAGACAGGATGGGTTTACATACGCATTATCTACAAAACATTTATATCATAGCGTGTGAGGTCTGATGCTAGGGAGTCTAGTGGGGTTTGGCCGAAACTTTGAGGAAGCAATCCTATTTATGCCCAAAAGGGAGAACAGATTTATTTTTTAAAAAGATGAACATAAGTGACTCTGGGATATTTTAACGGAACAAATTTGAAGAAGGATGATAGATACAGATGCAATCAGAAGTTTCCATGTTATCAAAAGAGCAAGTCCAATGCAATTGTACTTTCTGGGCCTCATTTTTGCTACACATCTGCTTAGTGTATAAAATATTGAAAACCAAGCTCATTACGCAATAAATATAACTGTTGGCCCGTATCCTTCAGGCCTGCCAGCCTTGTAGTTGCCCAGCCTCAAGACAGAAGAAAGAGCCTGAGATAGCGACAGAGACACCAGTGTTTTAACAGATAGGGGGTCTTACACGTCTGATGCAAAGTCCTGGGGCAACAATGCTCCCACAGTGTGCATCGACAGCAGGCAGGACACAGAAGAAGGCTTCGTTACCTGTGGGAGAGGAGGTTACCTTTTATAGGGGAACTGACGTCAGGGTAGTTCATCAGCTAGCAAGGAAACCAGCAGCGGGGGGGAAGGTCTTTCACAGACCTTCAGGTTAATGACCTTCGCAAGGGTGGATGGTTCCCTTTAATCAACCAGCAGGTGGCGCTCTTCCGGTCTGAGGGACAAGTAGCAAACATATCCATGGAAGTACCGTGTAGGTGAAGCAGGGACTGTTAAAGCAGGAATGTACAGATAGCAAGAAAATAGCCATCTTGAGTGGCCTGACCATATAACACCTGATGCGAACAGATGGGATTCTCATCTGCTCACGAATCGTCTGAATAATTTCCTAAGTCCTATATTTGATTTTTTTTCCCCCTTGCCAGGAAGCGCTGCTCTCAGTCTAATCAGGAAGCCAAGTCAAGCTGGTTTGAGCAGAGCTACGAGTATGAAACGGAGCAATTCTTCAGCTTCAGTCCTTCCAATGAATATTCAGGGTTAATTTCCTTTAGAATTGGCTGGTTTGATCTCCTTGCTGCCCAAGGGACTCTCAAGAATCTTCTCCCGCACCACAATTTGAAAGCATCAATTCTTGGGCTCTCAGCCTTCTTTATGTTCCAACTCTCACATCCATACATGACTACTGGAAGAGCTATAGCTTTGACTATATGGACATTTTGTGGGCAAAGTGATGTCTCTGCTTTTTAATACACTGTCTAGGTTTTTCACAGCTTTCTTTCCAAGCAGCAAGCGCCTTTTATTTCATGGTTGCAGTCACTGTCTGCAATGATTTTGGAGTCCAAGAAAATAAAGTCTGTCACTGTTTCCATTTTTCCCTATCTATTTGCCATTAAGTGATAGGACTGGATGCCATGATCTTAGTTCTTTTAAATGTTGAGTTTTAAACCAGCTTTATTATATTGAATTGAATGAAGAGTTGAACCAGGTATGTGTAAGAGTCAAGCATGGTTTATCCTTGGACATCTCAAGCATGTCCTTTATCAGAGAATAGTCTGGATTGGCCTCATGCTCAGCAACACTGAAAACACCTTTGTATACTCAGAATCTTTTTCTTATGCCCCTCCAAACACTTCTCATGGCTATCTCTTTTTCTTCCTTCGGAGATCTGAGCTTAAATGCCTCTTATGTCTAAAGTTGGGAGCTATTATTTGATAGGCAGCTGCTGTATCTAAAGTAGATACTTCCCTGTTTTTCTCTTCCATCCTTTTAAGAAAAAATTTTTAAGAGCTTATAGCCTAATTTGTAATCATGTTGGCGCTTTCTAGGTGCAGTGGTAAAGAATCCACCTCCCAGGGCAGAAGATGCAAGAGACACAGGTTCGATCCCTGCATCAGGAAGAGCCCCTGGAGGAGAAAACAGCAACCACTGCAGTATTCTCGCCTGGAAAATTCTACGGACAAAGGAGCTTGGCAGTCTACAGCCCATGGGGTCACTAAGAGTCGGACATGACTGAACACACGCATTGTAATCGTCTTATTTATGTGTTCCTCTATTTCACCCAGCTGGATGTAAGCTCCATGAGGGCAGTGACCAACTGTGCATTATTTCATAGTCAAATCCCAGTGCCTGGTACCTTGTGATCAGCCAACAAGCTCATGCTGATTGAATAAATAATAACAAACAGGTTTGGTTTGAAAAGGATGTGAAGGCAAAAGCAGGGCTTCATTTTAGCGTCAAGGCACAGAGTTGGTCTTGGTCTGTTATTAACCAGCTCCCTAACTTTGGACACAGCTTTCGGTCTCTCTGGTCTTCACCTGTAAAATGTTCAGCCTGACTCTGCAGTTATATGACTAGAACTGAGACAGACTGGAGACATTTTGGGCTTTTACAAGTGTGCTGGTTTATACTGTAGCCTCACCTCAGCAGTTTCTCTTTCTAATTGATTCATGTACCTTATTTTTCATAAAGCAGTTTGTTCTGACCCAAGGTGTATCTACAGCCAAAACTGAAAAAATCCTTATTGGAAAAATACATCCATGTAATTAAATTCCAGGATTCATGATTTCCCAAACCACTTTACAGAGAGGATATGGCCCATCAGTGTAGAAATTTCCAATAAAAATTCAATCAAGCAGTAGGGGCCACCATTCAAAATGGTTACAAATAACATATAGGAAACTCAAAACTTTTGTGGTCTATTCAAAATATTTCACATGCTTGAAGCAATGGCCTTATTTACTAAGGCATCAACAACCTATTCTTTCATGTTAAGAACAAAGATATTGAGAAATCCCCTTGGCAGATTTGTTGGTGGGGACAAAGGCATACTATTACCACTATATTTATTCTTTGACCACAGAAAAGTGGTCATCAGGGTTCAGAAACACATGACCCACACATGAGTTGCCAGTTGAACCTCGGTTTCAGGTTCTTTTGTATGGGTCAATGTCACTTTCATTAGCACCACAAGTAGAAGGAAGTCGGGTCTGATTCTCTTGGTTTCTGTGATATCAGCAAGTCTTTCTGGGGTCGAGATGATTTCTAGGACCTAGCTATTCATTTCATTACCCTTAAAACTCTAGTGGTGGCTTCCATGGGGGCGGGGGAGAGTAATGTAAAGCAAGTCCCGCATCTATAATGGTTAGTAGCATTATTTACATTTTCCTGAATAAGTTGCATTTAGGTGACTTTGTGGCATAAATACTACTTAGATCACCGAACTACTGAGGTGGAGAATTAGGTAACAGGGTAGAGGTGAGCTCAGCTGCAAGGACTCAAAAGACCATATCATCTGGGAATGGCTGGTCTGGAAATGAGATGGCCTAGATAACATCACTGACTCAATGGACATGAATTTGAGCAAACTCCAGGAGATAGTTGAAGAACAGGCAAGCCTGCCTGCTGCAGTCCATGTGGTTGAAAAGAGTCAGACACGACTTAGCAACTAAAGAGCAACAACAAGGATACTGTGGCCAGGCTACTGTGTAGAGACTTCATCCATGGAAACATGGATGACCTAGTGCCTTTATTAATAGTGCACTATGATAGAGTCTTTAGTTTGGATTCATACTCAGAGAGTGATTAAATGCATTGCTGTGTTTTAAGAGGGATTAGTAAAAGCCTATAAACCAAGAGGGCATGTCCCAGAAGAAGCAGACTTTGTTTTTAGAAATCTAAATTCCGTTGATATTGACTAGACAGTTCTTTGAGCCAGTGGTAAAGGATGTATTTATTCAAACCTCAGATTCAAGTCTCCATAAGATCAAAGAAAAAAAATGTTCCAACATGTAAGTTAACACACTTTGTACCCTTGTTAAGACTTCCCTGACGGCTTAGACAGTAAAGAATCTGCCAGCAATGTGGGAGACTGGGGTTTGATCCCTGGGTCAGGAAGATCCCCTGGAGAGGGGAATACCTTGGTTAATCTGCTCCAGGAAAAAGTAGTTCCCTCCAGCCTTCCTCTTAGAACTCATCAAGATTAGGAAGTCTTTGCCGCATTCTCCTTTTTCCCATTCAACTGTACTTTTTGTTTTGCACACCAAATGGCATGTGGAATCCTAGTCCCCAGACCGGGGATTGAACTTGCACCCCCTGTGCTGGAAGCATGGAATCTTCACTACTATAGACAGCCAGGGGAGTCCTTCTCCTTCTTCTTGTGTTTTTCCACTTTGCTCTCTCCCGTATCCCAGAGCCTTTCATGAAAATTTCTCCAGCGTGCTAGACTATTTGCCTTTTCCCTTCTTTACTTTTAGTCAAGAAAAATCTATTTTCTCTCAGCCCCAGAACCTTCTAAAAGTGTGAATTTTAAAGATTCCTTTCCCTTCATGAACAGCTTATAGGAAATATGAATATAGATAGGAAATACAGGGTGTCCATTAAGGATAGAAACATAGATAATGTTATGCTATTTCTTTATATACGGAGGGTCTCATAGAGAATATTTTACCTATTTACTTTTTCCCCAGACTCTACGGACACCCCATATATCTCCCAAGTCCCCCAGCTTCCAAGGCTGAAATCTATGATGGGAGTTTGAGGCTTTGTTGTTGATGCTCAGTTGCTAAGTCCTGTCTGACTCTTTGTGATCCCATGGACTGCAGCACGCCAGGCTGCTCTGTCTTCGCTATCTCCCAGAGTTTGCCCAAATTCACGTCCATTGAGTCGGTGATTCTATCTAACCATCTCTTTCTCTGCCGCCACCTTCTCCTCTAGCCTTCAATCTTTCCCAGCATCAGGATCTTTTCCAGTGAGCCAGCTCTTCGCATCAGGTGGCTAAAGTATTGGCACTTCAGCTTCAGCATCAGTTCTATTAAAAAGTTATTATGTTAAGCTGTTCTTAGTCACATCAACAGAGTGTAGGAGTTTATTTGCTCCTTCCTAACAGCAAGTTTTGCCAGGGCAGAGAGTGGGCAACATATAGTGAAATGGAAATTGGGAGATGGGAGGAATCATACAGGATGGTTAAGGCAGAGAGGCTCTGGTCCCCTTCTGCCACTCCATCTCATCACCTTCTCAGTTTCTGCCAAAAAGAAATGGTTGGTGCCTAGTAGGTTATATTCTCCCTACTTTTCTCAGCCTGGCTAATAACCAAGAAGTCCTAAATTACTTCTTTCTTCGGGCTAACTGTATTCAGTTATTTTTCTTTTTTGTTTTGTTTTTGACTTTTTATTTTTTATTGGCGTATAGCCGATTAACAATGTTGCGACAGGTTCAGGTGCTCAGCAGAGTGACTTAGCCATACATATTCATGTATCCATTCTCCTCTAAACTCCCCTCCCATCCAGGCTGCCACATAACGTTGAGCAGAGTTCCCTGTGAAACCTACAGAGTTCCCAGTAAGACCTTGTTGGTTATCCATCTTAAATATAGCAGTGTGTGCATGTTCATCCCAAATTTCCTAACAATCCCTTCCCCTACTCTTCCCCTTGATAAGAGTCATTTTTTATTCTCTACAATGTGCCAGGCATTGTGCGAGTTGCTGGATGTGTGTTAGCAACTGATGCATGTCCCTGCTTTCATGGGTCTTACAATCTAGGACTAACAGGAAACAGGCAAAGAAATAAATAAACCTGTAATCAGGTGTGATTAGCCCCATGAGGGAAGCAAATGAAGCTCTGTGATCGAGAATAACAGATAAGTGACCTTTATTATATATCAGGCAAGAGAGCTTCTCTATGGAGGTGAAAAGAAAAGGGAGAAGGGACATAGATGTGAACAGGAAGATGAATGTCCCGGAAAGGGAAATAGCAAGTGTGGAAACCATGACTCAGAGGGCAAGCTGGAATTTTAAGAAGAATGTTCAACCATGAATCACTGACTCTACCTAAAATCTTCAGCAAATGTTTTCATGCATTGAGTATTCAATCATAAGATGATTTATAGTTGTCACACCAGTTGACTAGTTTCTGGATTGGGGAATATCTGAGTAAGATAGAAGGATAGTATTTTTAAATATTTTTTTAACCTTATTTTAAGCAACCGAATACTAGAGCTGTGGGGATTGGGTTGAGAGGAAATTCTTGAAGTCTAAATCAAACATAGGAGCTTCCCATTTGATGCTAGTGGTAAAGAATATGTCTGCCATTGCAGGAGACTCAAGAGATGCAGGTTTGATCCCTGAGTTGGGAAGATCCCCCCTGGAGTAGGAAATGGCAACACACTCCAGAATTTTCTTGCCTGGAAAATTCCATGGGCAGAGAAGCCTGGCAGGCTACAGTCCATGGGGAAACAGAGTCAGACATGACTGAGCCCAAGCACACAAGCACACAAATGAAGCAAAATTTTTCAATAGAAACATTTTTAAAATGTTTCCTTTGAATTCTAGGCACTTTGTCTCACCAAACCTCTTTTCATTGTTGACACATTTTTGAGTGTCTGGGTCTCAAGTCTCCAATCCTCATGCATCTCAGAGAGAGGGGGATAGCTGGGGAAGGGGTTTTACAAATGTGGTACAAGATATCACAAGTGCTAGGAGTCCTTAGCAGTGCCTTGCGTAGGAAGAGGAGGCTAGCTGAGCTGAAGTTCCCTTCAGCTCTCCAGTGCTATGGTTGTCAGGAAGCCAGTGTCTTTTGTATTAACCATCCCTTGTGTGTGTGCCTGTCAGACTCTCTCCTTTTGGAAAACTGTCCCTTCCACCATGATGGTGGGACATCAGCCATGTTTGTCTTGACCTAGGGTGGGCACGTGACCTAAGACTGGCCAATCAGAGTAGCTCTTTACTCTGGTCATGTTGATTGGTGTAGCCATGAGCACGTGACTCAAGCAAGTCCCACCAGAGCCCTTCCATGAGATTTTTATATTGGGAATACTGGAAGATAGTCTCTTTCTTCCTCCAGAATCAGAAGATAGAAAGACAAGGTATGGTTGGGGCCATGAATAGATGTCTTCAGGTCAGATGGAGAAAGGGCCTGAGACTAAACCCGAGCAGTGGTGAATGGGAAGATGAAGAGGGAGAGAGTTCAGGTGTCATAAACTGAGCCCCACATCTCACTATCCTTGAAGCAAGATGCACATATCAGACTTCCCAGCCAACACACTGTCTTTTTGACTGAAATGCTAGTTTGAGTTGCATCTCCATCTCTTGCAGTCAACACAACTTTGAATTTTTTTTTTCATTTTCACCAAATCTTGATAGAAAACTTAGATGTAAATTCGTGTATGTGTTCCATCTAGCACCAAACATTGGCAGCTTCTCATGGAGTACAGTTAGGTAGCTTTCCTGGACTCCCTCAAATTTGTAACAGAAGACTTTTAATTCTTCAAGCGCAGATTACCATCCAAAAAAAAAAAAAAAACCAAAAACTCAAAGCATTTGTTTGCATCTGTGATAAGAACAAACAGTAATAAGAATAAGTTGCTTAACAGGAATTTAACTTTATTACAACCTTCTTACCTAACTGGAAGTATAACTTTCAGACAAAGCTCTGTTCTCATCCATAACCAAAAAACCTATTTTTCCCCTTAGGTTGGGAAACAAGCAAAAATATTTGTTTCTCTTTCTTGGAATTAGAAAGAAAACTCATAAGCTGCCGAGGTTGGTGACCTGTATTTGTGCCTTGCGCAAACTGCTTCCACTTCTTTCTGAATGTTGAGAATAGTGGGGTTGTTGTCTGGTCATTTAAACCAATCCTGAAGATGAGTCATTAGATTTAAACCCCAGGAAGTGAAGACTCAGAGGGAGAGGAGTTGAGACTGTGACCTCCTTTTCCATCCTTGCTCAGTGTAGTGAAGAAAGCAAATCTAACCTGTGGATAAACTGGAAACCCTGGAGGGGTCCTAACTTCAGACCCACTTCTATCATGTGTAAGAAACTAGATAATAAAGTCTGTTAGCCTCTCTCAGTTTCCTTACTCAAATGAGTAAGAGTTCTCATGATAATTCCATGAGAAATCTTGACCTGATGAAGCAGCCATCAGCAGATATTTTTAGTGATCTTAACACACAAAGGCTCGAAATGCCACTTAAGGTGCAAATGGCGAGTCTCTGGGGGAAAATAACCACTGAGCCTTGGAATCCTAACTGTATTTCTGCCCAGTCAGGTGGGTCTGGGAAGTCCGAGAACTCTGTTTTACAGGGTGGCGTTCCTTTTCTTCATCGCCTTTAGCTACTTAGTGAACGTGACCCAAATGTCATATCATGATGCTCTGGGGCAAGTCAGAAACTATTCAAGCTGGAAAAAATGTATTCACTTTCCAGATGAAGACAGAGTGACTCACAGGAGTTTTGAAACTTGCTCAAGGTCTCATAAAGGTCTTATAATGTTTAAGCTCAGTCACCGGGGTTGATGCTGAAGTATTAAGCATTTGTCACAAATTCTGCCCAACAGAATGCATTGGCTTTTTTTTTTTAAGTATGTACCTTACAATACTGGTGAATAGAGGTTCTGGGCATAGATTTTGCTAGACAATTGAATTTAGGAAATAACATGTATCTTTTCTTGAAACATCCTGATGACGCAGATTCTACAGTAAGAACTACATTTAACTACATTTATCTGAGGGTTTGGACTTTCTTTACCGAGGTGACTCAGTGGTAAAGAATCCTCCTGCCAATGCAGGAGGTGCAGGTTTGATCCCTGGGTCTGGAAGATCCCCTGGAGGAGGAAATAGCAACACATTCCAGTATTCCTGCCTAGGAAATCCAACGGAGAGAGGAGACTGGTGGTCTACAGTCCATGGGATCACAAAAGAGTTAGACACAACTTGGCAACTAAATAACAGCAACAAAAACCAGCATATTAAATGACAAACCTAGATGGCATATTAAAAAACAGAGACATTACTTTGTCAACAAAGTCTGTCTAGTCAAAGCTATGGTTTTTCCAGTAGTCATGTACGAATGTGAGAGTTGGACTGTAAAGAAAGCTGACCAGTGAAGAATTGATGTTTTTGAACTGTGGTGTTGGGAGAATACTCTTGAGAATCCCTTGGACATCAAGGAGATCCAACCAGTTCATCCTAAAGAAAATCAGTCTTGAATATTCATTGGAAGGACTGATGCTAAAGCCGAAGCTCCAATACTTTGGCTACCTGATTCGAAGAACTGACTTATTAGAAAAGACCCCAGTGTTAGGAAAGACTGAAGGCAGGAGGAGAAGGGGACGACAGAGGATGAGATGGTTGGATGGCATCACCTATTCAATGGACATGAGTTTGAGCAGGCTCCAGGAGTTGGTGATGGACAGGGAAGCCTGGTGAGCTGCAGTCCGTGGGGTCGTAAAGAGTCGGACACGACGGAGTGACTGAGTTGAACTAAACAACAATCAGAGAATTTGTCCAATATATTTGACCAAGAAACACTTGTTGTGTGGAACATCCACCAACTTGAGATCAAAAGCGGCAAAGATTGATGTTAGCTGTTTGGTGTTTGTTTTGCCACAAGAACTCAGTCTCCTGGGTACATTTTTCACTTTGTCCTGAGATTTATTGGGCCAGTTTAGATTTTATTGAAAATGCTAAATTAAAAATTAAATATTCCACTGAAGGAAAAATTGAAGCATATTGTTTCTGGTATTTTTATAGCACATCTTAGGAAATACTAAAGTACCATAACCCAGTGAAAGTTAGCCTGTGGTTCTTGGAATCAAACAATCTGACAATTAACTATCTGAGTAAACTTGAAATATGAATCCATGAGTCAGGATGAACAAACCAGCTCTGCATGGGTGTGCCTAACAGACGAGAAGTCATTAATAACCCTATGTGGATCTATTAGCCAACGCTACTGAACATCTTCCAGTGAAATTGCTACATCTCTCTAGAAATCATTTCAGATGCCTCAGGCAATGGCATAAGTGAATAAAAATGAAAAGGAGAGTGGTAGGAACCATGTTGAACTGGAGAGTACTTGATCACTTAAAAGCAAAAAAATTAAAAGGTTTTTATCCTATGTCTTCCAAACAAAACTCACCTAGGGGCGGTATTAGTTCCATGAGATATCAATGTACAGCCCTTGTCTTGAACTGAGAGATATGCATGTGTGCTTGCTTGCTTAGTCACGTCCAACTCTGCGACCCCATGGACTGCAGCCCCCGCAGGCCCCTCTGTCCATGGGATTCTCCAGGCAAGAATACTGGAGTGGGTTGCCACTGAACCGGAGATGGAACCCGTGTCTCCTGCATTGCAGGCAGTTTCTTTACTGCTGAGCCACTGGGGAGGCCCCGAAACGGAGAGACAAAATTTAAGTAATAGCAGCCAAAATGATCCTAGAAAACAGTAACGTTCTGCTCTCTGGTAGGACTAGGGAACAGAGCAGATGGCTTATCAACATCATGACTTCTGATTCATGATTGCATGCCATGAGTTTTATCTTACCAACAACATGCAGATTTGCCATTTCCATGAAACTGGCAGAGGCGAAAATGTATTTAGCATCCCAACGTGACTGATTATTACTGATTCTCTTAATGATTCATTATTGCAACCCACTCCAGTATTCTTGCCTGGAGAATCCCACAGATAGAGGAGCGTGGCGGGTTATAGTCCACGGAGTTGTAAAAGAGTCAGACACAACTTAATAGCTAACATTAATGATTCAGAGGACACTAAAAGTGCCCAGTGATGCTTTGAGCAGCAGTCTCATTGTATCAGGGAAATTCAGAGGGGGACACAAGGAGGGATTTCTCACTCGAAAATAAGAGTAAATACTCCTAGGGAACTTGCTGCGATTAGGTTAGATCTTTAGAATTTGCTGGCCACAATTTAGAACAAGAGAAGACTGCTAAAAGGTGAATGAAAGGTTGAAAGTCAGTAACCACATGAAAACGTAGCAGGACACGGGCTTATCTAGTTTGTAAGAGTTGTCAAGAAGCGGCTACCTAAAGCGGGTTTTCAAGAGAGGAAAGCTAACTTCTTTTCGGAAGAGGTTTTTAAATCAGGATAAATAATCCTATCATCATTGATGGTGAGAGCACCTGCCTTCCTAGATGCAGAAAAAGCCACAACCTGTGTTGGTGGCATTCTGGTTCAAGAGCATTACCAACTCCTCCTCTAGGAGTTTCTGAACACGGGAAAATGGGAAAATCTCTTTGTTAATTCTCTAGGGGCAACGTTGTTTCTTCTCTAGCCTCAGAAACATTCCCATAAAGCCTGTTACTGTGCCATACCAAGTGTAGGCACTTCATGTCGCCCAGGAAAAAAACTGTGTTCACTGGAAGAACAGTAATACTGGCCAGCATTGACTGACTCTTTGCTATATAGGGGTAAGGCACCAAACTGGAGCTGTGTGTGTGTGTGTGTGTGTGTGTGTGTGTGTGTGTGTTCCTAGTTGCTCAGTCCTGTCTGATTCTTTGGGACTCCATGGACTATAGCCCGCCAGGCTCCTCTGTCCATGGGAATCCTCAGGTAAGAATTCTGGAGTCTGTTGCTATTTCCTTCGCCCGTGGATCTTCTCAAGCCCAGGATAGAACCCAGGTCTCCTGCACTGCAGGCAGAATCTTTACCATCTGAGCCACCAAAGGGACTCTACAAAATGTCATTAATTCTTACGGTGACCCTTATTTCTTAGGTAAGGAGACTGAGCCTCAGAGAGGTTCATACCTCCTCTATGGTGACATGACAAAGATACAAGTGACAGGGCCAGGATCATATGCTTTTTCTTTAATTGCAGTAAAAGTCACATAATATAAAACATGCTATTTTAACCATATTTAACTGAACAGTTCAGTGGCATTAGGTACATTCACATAGTTGTATGAATGTACAATGAAACTCTCACCATCATCCATCTCCTGAATTCTTCATCTTCCTAAACTAAAACTTTGTCTCCATTGAACACTAACTCCCCATGCCCTCTTCCCACCCTCTCTACCTCCCAGCCCCTGGTATCTACCAATGTACTCTCTGACTGTATGAATTTAACAAGTCTAGGCATTTCAAATAAGTGGAATAAAACAGTATTTGTCTGCCCCTAATGTGTATAGGGGCTTCCCTGGTGGCTCAGATGGTAAAGTGTCTGCCTGCAATGTGGGAGACCCGGGTTCGATCCCTGGGTGGGGAAGATCCCCTGGAGAAGGAAATGGCAACCCACTCCAGTACTCTTGACTAGAAAATTCCATGGACGGAAGAGCCTGGTAGGCTACAGTCCATGGGGTCGCAAAGAGTTGGACACGACTAAGCAACTTCACTAAGTCACTAAATGTGTTTTGGAATGTGTTTTTAAGGTTAACTTAAAATATGTTCTACAAATAGATTGTACCTTCTACTTTGCTATATAGTAGTTTCTCATTGGTGGTGGTGGTGGTTTAGTCACTAAGTTGTGTCTGACTCTTGAGACCCCATTGACTGCAGGCTGCCAGGCTCCTCTGTCCATGGGATTCTCCAGGCATGAATACTGGAGTGGGTTGCCATTTCCTTTTCCAAGGTTCTCATTAGAACCTATTAATATTTGCAAAGCAGAAACAGAGATACGAACATAGAGAACAAATATATGGATACCAAGGGGGGGTGTGGGGGGAAAGGTTGGGAGATTGGGATCAGTATATACATGCTTTTGTGTATAAAATAGATAATTAATCAGAATTATATGCTTTTCAACATACTCTGTAATAAGATATGGATTTGCAGAAATAGAGGTGTCTGGGGAACAAGCAGGATTTGGGGAGGGAGTTGCTGGAATCTATAGAAATTATTGTGATTTGGGAAGATATGAATCAAGAAGAGATTTGAAGATGAATGAAACAGGGCTTCAGAGAGAGGAGGAGCACTGCAGAATTACAAGGGCACAATGCCATTCATCTTATCTGAGCTTTAAAACCAAGTGATGCACATATTTGGCCATGTGACTGGGACCCTGCTGAGAACTTGGGTTAAGAGCATGTAGTGGGTTAAAGGAGAGTTGGACCATAAAAAAGGCTGAGTGTTGAAGAACTGACACTTTTGAATTGTGGCACCAGAGAAGACTCTTGATAATCCCTTGGACTGCAAGGAGATCAAACCTGTCAATCCTAAAGGAAATCAACCCTGAATATTTGTTGGAAGGACTGAAGCTGAAGTTGAGGTTCCAATACTTTGGCCACCTGATGGAAAGAGTTGACTCACTGGAAAAGACCATGATGCTGAGAAAGATTGAAGGCAAAAAGTGAAGGGGGTGGCAGAGGATGAGATGGTTGGTTAGAAACACTGACTCAATGAACATGAGTTTGAGCAAACTCTGGGAGATAGTGGAGGACAGAGGAGCCTGGTGTGCTGCAGTCCATGTGGTCGCAGAGTTGGACATGATGACAATGGGTTGAATAGTGTCCTCCTAAAAAATATGTCCAAGTCTTAAGTCCTGGAACTTCAGAATGTGATCTTATTTGGAATAAGGGTCTTTGTAGATGTAATTAAAGTAGAGTTCTCCAGTTAAGATCATTAAACCCAATGATGAGTGTCTGAAAGAGAAAAGAAGACAGAGAGATACAGAGCAGAAAGCCATGTGAAGGTGAAGGCAGATATTGGAGTAATCTGTCCACAAGCCAAAAAATATCAAGGATTTTCACAGCCACTAGAAGCTAGGAGAGAGGTACAGAATGGATTCCACCTCAGAACTTCCAGAAGGAACCTATCTTACTGATTTCAGACTTCTGGTCTCCAAACCATGAATTATTTCTCTGTTTTAAGCACCAAGCTCATGGTAATTTGTAGTGACAGCCCCAGGAAACTGTCACATTTGTCGATCTGTTTCCACAGAGTTCCACAGAGCTCTGGTGTCTCGCCAGGGTCAAAGGGTATCTTCTGAGAAATGGCTTCATGATGGAGAAATAGAGCTGAATGCTTTGGTTTGGAAGCTAGAAATGGGTCCTGTAATGTGACCTCTTGGGGCTTCCCAGAGAGCAGTGGTAAATAATTCTCCTGGCAATACAGAAGATATAATAGACGCAGGCTCAATCCCTGAGTCAAGAAGTAGGAAACGGCAACCCATTCTAGTATTCTTTCCTGGAAAATTCCAGGGATAGGGGAGCCTAGGGGTTACAGTCTATGGGGTTGAGAAGAATCGGACACGACGGAGCACACACACACAGATACACATACACACACACAATATGACCTCTTAAGTGGTCAATTTTATTTTCTTGCTGCAGAATTTTTCTAAACTGGCACTAAAAACAGATCATTAGTTTGAATTCTTCAACTCCTCATCTCGATTTCTCTTCAATTCTTTCTGTGACCTGGCCTTAAACAATTTATTCCACATCAGTTTCCTGGTTGTAAACCAGGACTGCACCATCAGCTGCTTTACTCAACCACTGGCCAGAGAGACTGAGCAGTCTGAATTTAAGAAATGTCACAGACGTGAGCAGTACTAAGCCCAAGGAACTGGTATCATTGCTGTTTCCAAGTTCCCTTGTCCCAGAAGCTGTTGCAGCCTTAACCTTTGGTGTTGCAAGTTAGTGATGATCCCCCTTAAAGGGTTAATAATCTGGCATCAACATATTCCACCACAGATTCATAACATAATGTCTCAGCGGGCACCGTCAGTAAGCCTGTCATGGAAACAATGGCCCAGAGCTTTTAGATGGTGCTCTGAGATATACTGTTAGTGAAGGTTCAAAACACACGTCACAAGTCTGTAATGAGCTAAACCACTTTTTCCCAGTGGACATGTCTATCTAACCTGTGCTACGCTAACAGGTTCCTGTGGGTAAGAGACACTCAAATACAATGCAAATATATGAACAGGTAAGAAACACGTCCCCCATACTCAAGACTAGTCTGTGCAGTGTCCAGCATCACCTAGCACCATCACACTATTTCATTTCCTGTTCCATTTTGCTGTCATAGGGTTTAAGTAAGGTGTTGTCCTGGCAGCATTTCACCTGTGCTACGTTTTGAAAACATTTGCTCTCTTTGCTGGTAAAGGCAGGTAAATGTGATGCTTTCAGTAGGTGAAGCAACACTGCTCTTTCCACCTTCATCAATGCTAAAAATTCCTTCTTACTGTTTCACTCAAAAATTTTGGCAGGTATTTCTCAATAGTTTTTTGGTGCAGCAGCACTTATAACAGACAAAGTTTTTCTCCATTGAGCATGTATTCTGGTGGGGAGAGCCAAGCAGCACACAAATAATAAAGATATGTATAAGATCCAGGTGATAAAGGGCTGTAAAGAAGAACTAGGCAGGACAGGTGGTTAGAGGCTGTTGATAAGCACTTTCTTCCATTTGGACTGCCATAACAAATACCATAGGTTGAGTGGCTTACACAAAAGAAATTGATTCTCACAGTTCTGAAGGCTGGAAAGTCCAAGGTCAGGGCACTGGCTGATTCAGTTCCTGGTGAGGGCTCTTTCCTGGCTGGCAGATGGCCACCTTTTTGGTGTGTCTTCACATGGCAGAGAAAGAGGAAGTGCTTATAAGAACGCAAATCAGATTCAGTCTCCATTCTTATGACCTCACTTAATATTATTTCCTTTTCCAAATATAGGCACATCTGGGGTTATAGCTTCAACATGTGAATGTTGAGGGGACACAATTCAGTCATAGTGGTGGGATGATGCAAGTTGCTATTTTATGTAGGATGGCTGGGACAAGCTCCCCTGACATTTGATCTGAGAGATAAAGAAGTGAGGCAAGGAAACTTGTGGATAACTGGAGAATGCTTTCCAGACAGACAAACAGCAAAGGCAATGTCTCTGAGATAAGAAAGTGCTTGAAAAACAGCCAGGAGATCAGTGTGTCTGGAGTGCAATGAGCCAGAGAGAGAGTAAAAGAAGCTGGATTTAGAAGCGCTCAAGGGTTGGAGCAGGTTGTGTATTCCTTTGCAGACAGTGGTGGGACCCTGAGTGGTGGAGCAGTGTGATCTGACTTAAGTTTTAGGAAGATCTCTGTGCTGCTGCTGGTGGTTCTCAATGTATTTCTCTCTTGCTTCCTGTGGTAGTGACCCTCCAATGATGTCTCACAAGAATCCTTTCCCAACCTGTACACATACATCTCTTCTCGTTTCAAGAAGCAGAACCTATTTCCTCTCCTCTTGAATCTAAGCTCATATAACTGACTCTGGCAAGAATGCAGGGGATGTGACATTATTGGACTGCTGCCCCCAGACCTAAACAAAATGGGTCCTTTCTGCTTCTAGCCTCTTGAAACCCAGCAACCATGCTGGAGGAGCCCAAGGCACATGGAGACACCACATGGAGGAGAACCATGAGGCTGTGGTCTACAGCCCCAGCTGAGATGCCTCCCAGACAGCAGTTGGCATGGTCATGGGTCAGTGCCATCTTGGACGTTCCAGCCCAGCCAAGTTCCTTAATATCTGCAGCCCTAGCCAGTATCATATGGAGCTGAAGTGTCACTCATCAGAGCCAGTCAATCCACAGGATCATGAGATAACAGAATAGCTGTTGTTTTAAACTACAAATTTTACAGTGACTTGTTATACAGCTAGAGATAACCAGAGCACCCCCTCTCTCATTTTTCCCTCCATCCCTCCATTCTTTATTCCTTCCTTCTCTCCTTTCTTCTTCTTTCCTACTTCCTTTTCTTCTTCTTCTTTTCTCTCTTATCTTTCTTTCTTCTTCTTTCTTGTACACCATCTCTGTTCACTCTGTCCTCCTACATTCAGCCCACATAGAAGGGATATAGGCCAAGCTGTTATGTCTAAGGAAATATTTAATAAGTAAGGGATGTAAGTAATTAGTCCATGAGAAGGACGCCTACCTACATGTCAGAGAATGGAAGGAAAAAGGTCTGGGGAAAAAGGTAAACATTTAAGTAATGCTTTTTTTCTTTTTATTAAAAAAACTGAGATATAATTGACATATAACAACACTCACTTATTAGCCCACAGTGTTACAGATCAGAAGGCATGGTGTGTCTGGGATTTCTGAAGAGTCTCAAAGGGTGAAATTAATGCATCAGTCTGGTTGAGCTCTTATCTGTGGGCTCCAGGGAAGAATCCACTTCCAGGCTCATTCAGATTATTGGCAGAACTCAGTTCCCTACAGTTGTGGGGCTAAGCTCCCCATTTTTCTGCTGGCTTTTTGGCCAAAGGCTGCTCCTTCTACAAGCTGCCCACATTCCTTGCCTCATGACCTCCTCCATCTGCCAGTCAACAAGTGTGCATGGAATCCTTTCCAACTCCCAATCTTTCACTTTCTCTTCTGTGATGAGTTGGAGGAACTCTCTGCCTTCAAATAGCCCAGGTGATTAGGTCAGGGAGGGAGGACAGAGGATGAGATGGTTGGATGGCACCACCAACTCAGTGGACATGAGTTTGAGCAAGCCCCAGGAGATGGTAAAAGAAGAGGGAAGACTGGCGTGTGGCAGTCCATGGGGTTGGAAAGAGTCGGACACGACTCAGCAACTGAACTGAACTAAACGGAACCCAGATAATCTCCCTACCTCAAGGTCAATTATGGTATGAATGTAACCTAATCATGAGAGTAAAACGGATCATATTCACAGTCCCAGGAACTAGGCAAAGGTACACAAGGCTTGGGGGAGAGGACTGAAAGGACTCTCTTATAATTGTGATGGTCAGTACCACATCTTTGTACATGTTAGAGTTTTGCAAGACTTGGTTCTCTATGGAGTAGAAAGGTCAGACAATGAAGCTACTTGACTGTGAGCTGACATGCACAGAGACTTGTTTTTCGACTGAAGGAGGAAAGAGGAGAGCTTTTGTTTTGTTTTATCTATGTCAGTGGGTTTCCAAGAGTGGTGGAAGAGACAAAAAGAACAATTCAGCTCACACTTCCCATTACCCATGTGAATTGACTGTGAATCCTGGTCATAGCTCTGCATTCAGGAGATTAAGTGGTTTTTTTAAAAAAAAATATTCTTTTAAATAAAAATTTGATTTTTAAGGAAATATCAATGACATTTTATAAATCCCAGCTAAGGATGGGAATTTTGGAATTAATTTCTCTTTTACCACCTTCTGGGAGATATTTTTGATCATTTCCCTTCCTAGAAGTTGCCATGAAATGTCCACAAACTTATTTTGCTTTGTTGCTTGCTGATAATTTGCATCCCAAGAAACACATTTCTTTGTCTTTTTCATCCGATTGTTTAAAAAGTCTGATTATATTATTCAGCACTGCAGACTGCTGCTTTCTAGGTACCAGGAATCTTTTTGAAGACTTCGGTTGGTTTCTTTATTTTAAAGAATGTCCAGATATCAACAGAGGAGAATTACCCCCAGGGTAGCTATTTCAGAAGTAGACACATTACCTAAAAGTAGACAAGAATAATTTTTACATTAGTGATAGCTAAGGGTCTAAGGTTTAATGATGTGTTTATGTCAAATGTGCTTCTTGGTCATTCTAAGAACAACTTCACCGAGAATCACCTATCCCCTGACTTTATTATTAGGAGACATATTGCAATGTACTCTCACAGATAAGAGAATCATGCCATTTGGATGGGAGGCTGAGGATGGGGGTGTAGTCTTGCCCAATCCAGGCAAAATTCATATTGTGAGGAACACTGGCTTTCGCTATGCTTCTCAAAATAGCTAAGCTTACTCCCACCTCAGAGTCTTTGCACATGCAGCTCCATTGCCCGAAATTATCTCTTCCCATATCTCCGAAGGGCTCAGTGATTTCCATCGTTTTGGTGGGTGCTCAGGTACCACCTTCTCCAAGAAGCTGTCCTTGACCTTCATATCTAAAATGGTTCCTGTCTCCTTTTCTCATGTTACATGATTTCATTTTCTTCATAGCACTTGGGAAAGCATTGTTATATATATCCTTTGTAACCTGTTGTTGATGGAGACCTTTTATACTATTTTTAGATAGCTGACTTAGGTTCAAAACTGAGGACAAATCATTTGTTACATACTCCTGAATTCTAAAAATTGGCATAAGAAATCAGGGCTGGCCCTTCCCTTGGGTCTATCTAAACAGCTGCAGAAAATGGCCTTGTTAACCCCAACAAAAGGGTAGGGAGAGTTTCTAGAGAAAAAAAGCAGCAGGAAAGCAAGCAAAGGACCGCTGGCTTTGTGTAAGGATGAGAGATTACTTCCTCCACCTCTGCCATGACTCCGCCCAGCCAAGTGACCCTGGAATCTCCAAGAGATTTGCTTCTGGAGTTGGAGTTGGGAAGACCACACCTGCTCCATGGAGAGAAGATTGGCTGAGCTATCAGGTGGGCAGGTTGACCCCGGTGCAGCTGTCTGAGTGCAGTGAGGGAGTTACTGGACAAGTTTAACAAAGATTCTGGGGAGCCTGGGGTCATCAGAAAACAAGGAGAGCTTGTTGTGACTGCTTCTCACCTAGAATTATGCGAAGGTAGGATGCTGAAGCTGAAGCTCTGATACTTTGGCCACCTGATGCAAAGAGGTGACTCATTGGAAAAGATCCTGATGCTGGGAAAGATTGAAGGCAGGAGTAGAAGGGGGCAACAGAATATGAGATGGTTGGAGGGCTTCACTGACTCGATAGACATGAATTTGAGCAAACTCTGGGAAATAGGGAAGGATGGGGAAGCCTGGTGTCCTGCAGTCCATGGGGTTGCATAGAGTTGGACACAACTGAGCAACTGAACAACAATAAAAGATGCTTAATGGAGCAGATGGGGTGCAAAGATTGAGTTTGGACTGTGGTCTGGTGTACCTGGAGAACTAATATTTCCCATGGCTCTTAGAAGGCCTGGAAAAGGATCGCAGGGTTCTTTTTGCTCCGGGTCAAAGGGCACAGAGGTTGCAGGAAAGAACAGAGTTGCACTTTTGACCAGGTGACAAAAGAAGTGATGCCCACCTAGAGATCATTGGAAGGGGCTCAGTGGCCCAAAGTACATGCCCAGAGTCCATGATGAGATTCCATCATTTACAGACTATTTGGTCTAGCAGATGTTTTTCTAATGAAAATTTACAAAACCAGCTCAGTTAAAAGTAAGATATGATAGTGACAGAAGGCTTTAGCACTGCACCATCAGCTAGAAGCTTTGTTTGCCTAGGGCAAAATATCTAGTCAATGTCTGGCATTTCTTGATGACCATTTCATTATTTGGAAAGAATTCTAGACATAGTAAGACACATGTCCAAGATATTACCAAAGCAGATATTTTTATAAAAGTGAAGAAAAGATTCTAAACAAGAGTATGATTCAAGAGGGAAGGGCATTTCTAAAAGTGCATGATGCAGAAAAGGAAGTCTATAAAAACACCCCAAATAGTCCCCCAGGGAGCTATAGAGGGAGTGCACATTTTAAAAGGTCATATACAAAAAAAGTGAATGAGCCAGAGATAACCAGGAATGAAAGCAAGAAATGTGTTGTGAAAGCAAATGATTGGGCTCAAGGAGCACTTGTGAAAAGGGAAGGAAACTGAAGTCGTAAGATCTGTTCTCAGAAGAGAATATGGGGGAAATGGCCCAGAACAATGTTTTGGCAAGATAGTGAATGTTAGCAGGTAAGAGAGATGTCAGAATTTCCTTGGCCCTGTAGGGGGCAGGGATGAGTTGGGACTGTCATACATACACTACTGATACTATGTATAAAATAGATAACTAATAAGAATGTACTATATAGCAAAGGGAACTCTGCTCAGGGCTCTGTGGTGAACTAAATGGGAAGGAAATCCAAAAAAGAGGGGTTATATGTATATAGCTGACACATTTTGCTGTGAGGCAGAAATCAGCACAACATTGTAAAGCAACTATACTCCATAAAAATAAATAAGATAAAATATACATCCCTTTAAAAGAGGAATTTCCTTGCTCCTGCCTTCTTTAACCAGGGCTAATGGGCATCAAACTGGATAAGTATAGAAAAATCATCACTGAAAGAGACTTGGATTTTAAATAAATGGATAGATCTATCAAGTTACTGGATCAAGGAAAGAAAGTATTCAATTCTTGCCAAAGTTATGTATGGAGTTTATAAAAATTCTAATTAAAGTCCCCATGGCTATATGTTCACCAAAGCATATGTTCAAGAATGATTATAGCTGCACAACTCATTACAACGAACATTTGGAAATGATCCAGCAGAATGTATAAATTGTGGATTCCCACAATGGAATACTATACAGCAATGAGAATCAGCAACTACAAATTACAATTGGGATGAATTTTGCAAACATAACGCCACCTGATGTGAAGAGCTGACTCATTGGAAAAGACCCTGATGCTCAGAAAAATTGAGGGCAGGAGGAAAAGCAGGTGGCAGTGGATGAGATGGTTGGATAGAATCACCAATTCAATGAAGATGAGTTTGAGTAAACTCCAGGAGTTAGTGAAAGATGGGGAAGCCTGGTGTGCTGCAGTCCATTGGGTCCCAAAGAGCTGGACACAACTGAGCGACTGGGCAGCAACAACAATGGAGATGGATCAGGCAGGTTGAGGAAGTATGGCTCAGCTGGTAAAGAATCTGCCTGCAATGCGGGAGACCTGGGTTCGATCCCTGGGTTGGGAAGATCCCCTGGAGAAGGGAAAGGCTGCCCTCTCCAGTATTCTGGCCTGGAGAATTCCATGGACAGTACAATCTGTGGGATCACAGAGTCAGACACGACTGACTTTCACTTTCACTTGAGGAAGTATTAATTCTGTGAATATTTGAGTGTGTGCCTGTGATTTGTATACTTTTCTGTGTGAACGCTATATATTAATAAGATGTTTCTTCTTCTGCAAGTGAAGAAACATTTCCATGAGCTTCTGTATTTCAGACTTACTCTTGCTTACCCGCTTTGAGGAGCTGCAGTCCAATTTCCCCTCGACACTCAGAACCAGTCTCCCCAGACAACAGTAACTCTTTTCTTTGCCGGATGATTCAGAAGCATGAGGAACCCAAAGTGACCAGGTGACAGTCTTGATTTCCAGTTCAATGAAATCATTGTTGTGTCTACTGGTGGAAGCATTGCTCTCTTTGGAACTAAGACCTCTAGGCCAGCAGAACATAAGGTCAAAGAGACAGAAAGCAAAATTTTTGCTAGTGTATCACTAAGGGTAATGGTAACTGGTGCCACTCCCATCTGACTTCTTGATTCCTGGACTCTTAAACCCTGGTTATGGGAGAAACAGCACCATATGCTGAATGTTGGTTCAGAGCATACACAGCCTTCTGGAGAACTAGGTGGCTAGGGATTGCCACCTTGCTAATGCTATAACTGAAATCATCCTTTTGTTTCCTCACTTTGTCCTTCAAAATTCAGAGCAACCAGCCAACCTCATTATATCTTAGCTCACCCAAAATGTCTAAAAGTATTTGAAAATGTTCAAATGCTTGAAAATACAAAAAGTTCTGTGTGATTGACTCTCCAGAATCATGCCTATCCTTGCTTCTAATAAGTCCTTAGTTAGGACTTTCAGATGGTGATATTTTGCAGGCCGTTCTTGCCAGATCACATCATAAATGATTAGCACTTAATGTACAACTTAAATAGAGTTGTACAACCACAAGGAATTCAATTCTGTAACAGTAAGAGAGCTAGGGAGAGGTTTCCAATCCTCAGATAAGAATCACCGCCTTTCTGACACCTTGAAACCCACTCAGGTTTGTGAAATGCTGACCTGCAAAAACTGTAAGGTTGTGTTTTTTTTAAGACACTAAGGTTTTGTTGTGCTTAGAGTGATGCTAAGCTTTGTTGTACAGCCATAGAAAATTAATACAGTAAGAACTGCTTGGAAAATTTTGAAAAAAAGGAGTATTAAGGAAAGCTTTATTATTTGAGATTTTAAAATTCCCTTTAAAAGTTTGATCATCAAAACCATGTTATTCTTAGCAACAAAAGCTGATGAAGATCACCAGAAAAGAGCAAGTAGTTCTGTAACCAGTGGAGCATGTACGTATACAGATAGAGTACCAAACATAAGAAAGTGGTTTTTAACATTGTTGGGAAAATTGACTAGATATCTGGGAGATAATGGAGTAGGAAATGGCAACCCACTCCAGTGTTCTTGCTTGGAAAATTCCATGGACAGAGGAGCCTGGCAGGCTATAGTCCACAGGATTGAAAGAGTTGGACATGACTGAACAACTGAGACCCTCCCCTCTGCCAGGGGGTAAAATTAAATTTATAGTCTTACCTTATAGCTATGACAAGAATATTAAAGGGTTAAATCTAAGAAGTAAAATTGTGGGAAAAAAATAGAGCTGGAGAAAGATTTGCAAGTGTAAAATATGGTGCCATATACCATATGCCCTAGTAAAATTCAAATTCCTAAATCTAGTAATTCTACTTCTAAGAAAGCATTCTCAGGAAACTCAGAAATGAGATAAAGATTTTTAAACAAGGATTTTTCTTTCAGCATTATTTATAATTCCAAAAAATCAAATAATAGAGGAATGTTTAAATAAATTATGATATTGCGTGTGTGCTCAGCCGTATCCAACTCTTTGCGACCCCATGGACTATAGCCCACTAGGCTCCTCTGTCCACAGAGTTTTCCAGGCAAGAATACTGGGGTGAGTTCCCATTTCCTTCTCCAGGGAAATAAATTATAATATAGTGTTGATAATATAGTAGTATGTACACATACTACTTTTTTTTAAAAAGTCTGAGTACATTAGGCAAAACATTTTTTACTGAAAGTATTTATTTGCTTATACTAAGATGTTAAATGGAAAAACAGGAAAAGAACTGTTAAATTACTTAAATATACCATGTTTATATAGAAAATTCAGGAAATATATTAAAAAAGAAAAAAGTATAAGCTATTATAATCTCACCATCCAGGGCCAACCACTGTTACCATTTTATTAAATATATTTTTTAATGCATGTACCCATATTTAAGTATAACTTAAATAAAATGATAATAATGCCTTATACAGTATTTTGTAACTTACTTTTCACTAAACAATATATACATATTTTATGAAAATAAATTTTAATCTAAAAATTTGACTAGCTGCATAAATTTTCATTTTACGCAAGTGATGTATTTAATCATTTCCATATTGTCTTCTTTTTAAAATTTTTCTTTTGCTCTAACATTTAATGGTGTGAAGATCAATCTGATAACTAACTCATAGACTTAAAAAGTTACTTTAGGGTTTTTTTAAAGCCAGGAAAATAGTAAAAGTGTTATGATTTGTAGTTAATATGAAATTATAAACATATATGGGCTCTAACATAATGAGCTCTAAGATGATAATTTAGTAAGAAGGTTACTTTAGTTTTAATTTCTAAATGTATGATAGCTGCTTTCAAAAATGTTATAGAAATAAATGTGTGTAGTTAAAAAATGAAAGATCCCAGAAGGGTTACTAAGCAGCCCTATGCAGAAGGGTGAAGCTTGTTTACTAAGTCAGAGTGAAAGAGTGGTGATCCAGTTCTTTTGCTTTAGAAACCCTAAAGTTAGGATGTAGAGAGTATTTCTCTAGGGTACCATCTTCCATATAATGGTCTTAGTTCTCTTGAATCTTCCATTCAATCAAGAAAAGAACTCCTTGTTAGAAGGGTAAATTAATGCCTCTCCTGGGCACCTGTTCCTGGGGTGATGATTGGCTTAACCTGTTAGTCTATAGACTTCAGTTGTTCCCCTGTCATGACCCACCCTGACCCTCTGCTGTACTTTGAATCCCCAGATTCAAGCTTTCCTGTACCTCTTGAAATCAGGCAAATCATTACCCTTCTCAGATGCCCACCCATCTCTCTACTTGTTATTGACCACAAGTTCCTCCACTTGAATCATCCACAACTCCCGCGTCTGCTTTCCATTTTTCTAGTAGTTTATCAAAATCTTAAATCTATTGATGGTCTCGCCTTTCTTTTCTTTGTTGTGAGAAGAAACACAAATACCTATTACTATGCTAACGGCATAGTACCTGTTGTTGCTGTGGCTATTATTAATCCATTGCAATAAATTTAGTGCGGGCAGAGGTGGGAAAGGAGACAGATGCACTGGTCTAATACACCACTGTGGAGTGGAAGCTACCTACTTGTTTTGTTTTTTAATATAACTTTATTTTTAAAATTTTTATTGATGTATATAGTTGATTTACAGTTTTGTATTAGTTTCAAGTATAAAGCAAAGTGATTTAGTTACACACATATATGTATATACACATACATATATATTGAAGTGAAGTGAAGAAGTGAAGTCGCTCAGTCATGGCTGACTCTTTCTGACACCATGGACTGTAGCCTACCAGGCTCCTCCATCTATGGGATTTTCCAGGGAAGAGTACTGGAGTGGGTTGCTGTTTCCTTCTCCAGCGGATATTCCTGACCTAGGGATCGAACCCGGGTCTCCCACATTGTAGGCAGACGCTTTACCGTCTGAGCCACCAGGGAAGCCTACATATAAAAAAATAACATATATATTATTTTTATTTATTTATTTTTGTTTTTTAGGCCACACTGTGTGGCATGCAGGATCTTAGTTTCCTGACCAGGGATTGAACCCATGCCCTCTGCAGTAGAAGCACAGAGTCTTAACCACTGGACCTCCAGGGATGTCCCGATGTATTCTTTTCAAGATTCTTTTTCATTATACGTTATTACAAAATACTGGGTAGAGTTCCCTGTGTTATACAGGGGTCCTTGTTGGTTATATATTTAATACTTTCTAAATCAAAAGTGAAAGTGAAAGTTGCCCAATCATTTCCGACTCTTTGCCACCCCATGGAGTATACAGTCCATGGAATTCTCCAGGCCAGAATACTGGAGAGGGCAGCCTTTCCCTTCTCCAGGGGATCTTCCCAACACCAGGGATCGAACCCAGGTCTCCCACATTGCAGGCGGATTCTTTACCAGCTGAGCCATAAGGGAAACCCAAGAATACTGGAGTGGGTAGCCTATCCCTTCCCCAGTGGATCTTCCAGACCCAGGAATTGAACCGGGGTCTCCTGCATTGCAGGAGGATTCTTTACCAACTGAACTACCAGGGAAGCCCCATTTTATGTATAGTAGTGTGTATATTTTAACCTACTTGTTTTAAGTGTGCTTGATTATCAGCTCTAGAATGTGTACTTAGCAAGTTAATATCAATTTCTTCATTTGTACATTGAGTGTAGCAAAACATGCCCTATCTATTCTTTAGATGAGATAGAAGGAAAATATCTTATGCATGCCAAAGGACTCTTCAAAGCACAAAAGCTACACACAGCCAGGGTTTCTTTTATTCCTTCAGTCTTCTTCCACTTGAAATATTGTTATTTCAGCTCATAATCTGGCTCATAAAAGGTTTCTCAAAGAATATAGACTCTCTTCTAAACTTATTTTATGCTAAACAAAACATAATATGAATTTTTAATGGTCAAGCAAATTTGTCTTAAAAGGTATTACTTTTTGGATCACCTTTTATGGTGCTATTTTCTTTTATTATTTCAAAATGTCGCTGGCCTTAGTGAAATATTATAATAGGCTAGAATATGCCAGGCTTTCATTTTCTCCAATAAGAAAACCTATTAGCAGATAAAAGGAGAATAAAAGTACTTGCGAAATCTTTAATCCATGTGTTAATTGAAAAAGTAGTTCGATTTCCTTGTTGCTGTCAGGTTGTTAGGGTCATGTTGCAGCTCATTCATCAGCCTCCAAAACACGAGGAAATGTGGACTGACTCAAGCAACTTGACTCCTGGTGTCTTCACTCAATGGAACTTTCCTATACTGCCTTGCCCTGTGCATTTTAGCTGACCTAAAGGCAAATGAAAAACGGCGAATACAGGGCTTCCCTTGTGACTCTGATGAAGAATCCACCTACTAATGCAAGAGGCAGAAGTTTGAACCTAGGTTCAGAAAGATCCCACATGCTGTGTAGCAACTATGCACCGCAAATATTAAACCTGTGTTCTTGGGCCCTTGAGCCGCAACTACTGAAGCCCTGAACCTAGAGCCAATCCTCTGCAGCAAGAGAAGCGTCCACAATGAGAAATCTGTGGATTGCAGCCAGAGAGTAGCCTCCATTCCCTGAAACCAGAGAAAAGCCCATGCAGCAATGAGACCTTAAAAGAGAAATAAAATTATTTTTTAAGTGGTTTAAAAAATAGTAAATATAACTAAGCTCTTATTCTTTTCCTGTGACTCCGTGGAGTTCACTTTTTGATGATTAATAACACTAAGACAACTTGCCTGTCGGCATGCACAGAATTCCCTGTCCAGTCATCAAGCAATCAAGCTGCATACACACAATAGACTTTCATCACTATACTAATACACAGTGTTGCTATTAGGCCAGAGATTAGAAGGAGTACAGAATGCATCCATTACTAGAAAATGAAGGATTCAGTTCCCATTTCCAGGCCCTCAAATTCTGCACTTGAACATCATGATTGCACCATAGACTGTTACTCTAGGATTAACCCAACTTGCTTTTATATCAGTTCTGCCCTTCATTTCTGGTTGAGGGATGGGGAAACTGAAATATATTTTTAGAAGGTTTGCAATGCTCATAGATCATGTACCTGATGGTCATAGATCATATACGTGGTAGCAGCAAACACAAGAATGAATGGAAACAAGTGAGGCTTCTGGAGGTTTAGGCTCAGAACTGGCCCATTGTTCCTTCTGCCACACTCAGTTCATCAAAGTAAGTCAACAGAGTAGCCCAAATTCAAGATGGAAAATAGACTTCCCATCCTTATGGGAAGAACTGCAACACCACATTGCAAGACTGCAAGTGGTGTGGATACAGGGAAGAGCGGAGAATGTTAGCCACCTGTGCAAAGTTAAAAATCCACATCAGGGAATACGTTTTAAAATGCAGATTCCTAGGCCCTCCCCCAGATATCATTGTCACTCTTAAGACCAAATGAGCTTATTCTGTTTAATACTACTCCCGTTCAGGGCTCTCAGAAAACCTGGGGAACTTTCTAGTCTACTCTATTGATTAGGGAAATTAAAATGGAGGAAGTCTTGTTCAGGTTTCAGAAGCGGGAGAGCTGACCTCTGACTTAGCTCTGACCTGCCTGGACACTGACCGGATTCCATGCCTGCTTGCAAGTACAGCAAGTCAGGTAGCACTTTAGATAAGAAAGGGAGTGAGTTTTGGAATCTCTTTAAGCCCCTGTAGGTCTGGCCAACCCCCGGAGTCTAAGAAGTCTTGTGAATCACAAGGTGAAACAAACAGCATTGTAAAAATTAAAGGAAAACTAGAACTGCATTTTTGCATACAAACTGATGATGATATCAGTTTGGGGCCTGGGATTATAAGTGTGAGCTCGCAAAGCTACAATTCGAAGTCTCACACTTGGAGTGGACACACCGCCTGGGACCCTTTCCCAATTAGGACTCCAGATTGCCGCTAATGAGGGACTTCCCTGTGCTGTTTAAGTCTAGATGTAAGTCAACTCAATTTGGTGATGTATACCCTGTTACTTCTATTGTTTCCATTTCTTTGTTTCCCCTAATGACTGTATATTGAAATCAAGTTAAATAATCTTCTATTAAAAATTGAAGTTATTTGTGAATGAGTGGTTTCTTTTGTTAAATAAATCCTTCAAACCTAAATGAAAATAAAACTTTTGGCAAAACACCATCTCATCAACCTCTTCCCTCTCTAAGACAAGAACGCAGGCAAAGATTTCTCATAGCCTATTTTCTGCAAAATAAGATAAACCAGACTGATCTTTTTCATTCCTTTTTAAAATACGGGATGCTTCAGGGAGAGATTATAGCTCCACAGTGTTTGTGTACCAATATTGCTGGCCATTTGGTCAAATTTAGCCTTCAGAATATGGTGCTATTCACCCGATGACAAAGTATTTCCAAAGTCATTCCCTTAACAAACATTTAATGGGTATCTGTTATGTACCAGGTTCTATAAATATAAAGATATTAAATACAGCCTTTTTGTGTAAACATCAGTTTTATTAGTAGAAAGAAATTTATTGCCAGAAAACTTTACAGGAGTGACTTAGAATTAGTGACATTAAGCAAATAATATATTTTATTATGTATCTACTTGAACTAAACATTGTCAAAAGCCTTCATCCTGGAAATTCAGGTAATGTTTGTACTATAAGAGTACATATTAAAAAAAGAATTTAATGTTCAGATTCATTATTAGCACCCTTAAAATTTGTTTTCCTGTGAGCTTTTTCTTTGTTGGGGCATCTTGGTTGGAATTCAGTCTAATAAAGAGTGGAATAGATCTTAAAATTATCAAAATTCACAGTGTGACAACAGGTTGAAGAGGAAATTTTATTTTTTGGCAAGGGCATTGGTATAGATTAGACCATTTCAATGTTTAAACTTAATGAGCTGTATCAGTGGGTCTCTCGTATATTTCTGAGTCTATATTAATGACTCTTAAATAATGAGTTCTTTCTTTCCTCTGGGAAACTTTTTCCTGAGTGTCTGTTAAATGTGAAGGGCTTAGGATACATCAGTAAACAAAGCAGAGCTCCCTGCTTTTGTGGTTCTTAGCTCCAGTGTATTGAAATCCAAAGGATTTCCCCATCTTTAAAGGTTCTCAGTGCTGGTAACAGTACCTTATCCTTAAATGAAAAAATAAATTTGGGGGGGGATTACTGTGTTAGAAGGAGTTGCTCACTTTATAGACTTCCTCCAGAAGGTTTTGATTTTGGATGATATCAATGCCACCTCCCCTGAAAAACAACCTATTTAAATTATGGAGTGCTGGAAAATAAAGATAGGAAATACTCTCCGAGGAGTCTGGTGACCTGAGAGTGTCTGGGGAGAAGCATGGGAATTTGGGTATTCATGGTTCCCAGAGAGTTCTGCAGAGCGGGAGGCGGAACAGGGAGCCACCCGGGCCAGACAGCCCTGCTCCAGCTGCGCGGCTCCGGCCAGGCCAGGGCCCACAGGAAGCCGAGGGCGTGGCTGGCCAGGGCTGAAGGAAAATTCCAGAGCCCAGAGGAGGGCCTGGGGGACATCACAGTGTCTTCAGCCTAGGCCTCTTTAAACAAACAACCACCAAAAACCTCTCTGAAAATAACAACAGAAGTCACTCCTACAGTGGGATTATTCAGAAGGAAAATAAAACAAATAACATGGAAGGAGTTTATTTGATTAAAAAAGAACACCAACCGAAAAAGGGCTCCTGTCCTCAGGCCTTGTTAATAAAGGAGCCGTTAGTAAAAAGATATTGAGAGGAAGCAGGAAAGAGGCGGTGGACCCAAGGGAGCTGCTGTTTGGGGGAAAAGCCAAGTTCGGATGAAGCGGAGGCTATGGAAGATGGTCTGGGAGGAACTGGCCTCGAAATGATGGCCAGGGAGCGGAGCAGAGAAAGAAGGTTCTGAGAGGAATCTGAGAAGCTTGACTTAGTGTGTGGTTTGGGCCTGAGCACAGTCCTGGCCAAGGAGCCAGTGAGGTTTAGGAGTTTGTCTCCCTGACAGCCACATCCATCCTTCCCCACGCCCTTCACAGTCACTGCCTCACGGAGCAAGGCATGGCTCATTTCCACCAAACAGCTGCCCTAGTGTCTATGGCTTAGTTTTTCTGCTCCTTTAGGACCCTCGGAGCTTGAACCGCTCAATATATATTTGATATATTTTAATATATCAGATTGATATATATAAATTGATAAATATATATATTTAATACACCAACATGTATATGGGCTTCCCCGGCGGCTCAGCAGAAAAGAATCAAGAATCCACCTGCAATGCAGGAAACACAGAACATGCAGGTTCGATCCCTAGGTTGGGAAGATCCCCTAGAGGAGGGCATGGCAACCCACTACAGTGTTCTTGCCTGGAGAATCACATGAACCAGAGGAACCTGGCAGGCTACAGTACATAGGGTCGCAGAGAGTTGGACACAACTGAAGTGACTGAGCATGCACACACGCATATGTGTATATATAGGTTTGCCAGGTGGCCTAGTGGTAAAGAATCCACCTATCAAATGCTGGAGAAACAAGAGACATGCGTTCTATCCCTGGGTTGGGAAGATTCCTTGAAATAGGAAATGGCAACCCACTGCAGTATTTTTGCCTGGAGAATTCCATGGACAGAGGAGCCTGGCAGGCTACAGTTCATGGAGTTGCAAAGAGTCAGACATGAGTGAGTGACTTAGCACACACATATATGTATGTATGTGTATGTAAACATATATGTGTATGTACAAAGGAGCTTCAGTCATATCTGACTCTGAGACCCTATGGACTGTAGCCTGCCAGGCTCTTCTGTCCATGGAATTCTCCAGGCAAGAATACTGGAGTAGGCTGCCATTTCCTTCTCCAGGGGATCTTCCCGACCTACGGATCAAACCCCGCATATCCTGTTTGGCAGATGGGTTCTTTAACAAATAGCACCACCTGGGAAGCCCATACATATGTGTATCCTTGCTTAATAGACATATAGCACATAGCTTATATGATGTTTTACAAATAGGAAATTCATTATTTATACTATAGTACGGACCTGTAGGTGCAATGTACATGTACATAGGGTGAGAAAATGCTCTGAGGCCAGAACTGAACCAAGTAATCAACCAGAAGTGAGATCACAAAATTAGAAATATCCTAATAAAAAAGGCAGGTATCAGATACATAGCCCTACCCTGCCCCACACTTAGAAAATGAAAACCTGGAGGACTGCAGCGTGTGTTCATCTCCATTTTAAACCGGGTTGCTTTTTACCAGGCCATCCTACTAACCACCCCCTTGGTAATTACAGCACATCTTAACTCATTTCCAGCAGGCTGCTTTCTGCTCTGCTGAAGGCCTCGTGTGGGGCCCTGAGTTGGCTGCAAAAAGGAAAGAGATGCCTGTTCAGACATGAAGGACCTCCACACAAAGGCATGGAAAGGTACAGGTGGTTCAGATATTTGAGAACTGATTCAAGCCCAGCCATGCGGTTCAGCGAACACTTCCATTCCTGGGGTTTTGGTTTGGATAAATTTTCTCAAATATGGCCTTTGTCCCAGGACTTACTTATGATATGAACTCAACTTTTGAGATTTTGCAGATGGGTGATTTGACGTAGGAATAAGTCTAAATACGGGAAGCACAGTTGTTTGTTCAATGTATATAACAAAAAGCATTCTACATTTGAGAATTTAGTATCTTGGTTGTTTCCTGGCTACGGGCCAGCTTTTGTCTAGCCTTGTGAATCTACTCAAGTTCTGTCTGCAGTTTGCAGTAAAAGGTATCAAGATGAAAACCAGGGAGATTTCCTACAGCAACTCAGGAGATTATCTCATAACCTCAGCCTCACTCTCCCCATTTTCTAATTTGTTCTTGAAACTACATGGACCTGCTGTTTCTTCCTGGAGAAGGGAATGGCAACCCACTCCAGTATTCTTGCCTGGAGAATTCCATGGCCAGAGGAGCCTGGCAGGTGGCCGTCCATAGTGTCACTTAGAGTTGGACACGACTGAAGCGACTTAGCTTACCCCCGTGCTGGTTCACAAAACAGTATGTGACTGCCTTTCTTGCAACCTCCTTCTGAAGAATGTGTCTTGGGAGGCTCAGTCTATAGTTTCTCCCTCCCTAGGACCTTGTCGCCATGACCACAATACACTGGTTCTCAGGTCTTCTTCATAACCAAATGGAACTGTAAGGAAATTCAATAATGAGGTAGCTTGGGCTGATGCTGCCTGACAGTCGAGTTCATAGCGAAAGCTTCCACATTGACTTAAGTACATCTTCTCTCTTGGGGCCAGTGGATGGGAAATTCATCAGGGAGAGAAGTAGGGAGAAAGAGGTATGCTTGTTCTAGGGGACAAGATGACCAAGGTCCTTAGAAGATAGTAGGCACTCAGTTTGTTAGAAGAAATTAAGCCATGATTTCTCAGAGGAAAGGGTTTCATTTATTCATCATTTATTTGTTCATTCATCAAAATAGCTGACACATGTAATGCCTATTGATATCCTAGGCACTGTGAGATACACAACCTGAGCTCATTCTCAAAGACTTGACATCTACTCAGGCAATGAGATATAAAGTCAAATTCCAGTTTATGAAGAAAAAGAGCTGTGATTATTAGCTTTCCCAGAACTCTTTAATTTTTTTCTCCAACATCAGAGAGTTTTTCCTTTAAGTACAGAACTTCTTTTGAGGCCTCCCTGACTGTCTACTGAAAATTGTAGCCCACTCCTCTCCTTTCCCACCTCTCCTGACTTGTATCACCAATACCCTGTGTTTCTTCTGCTGGTCTTAGCACCTTTGAACACACTATATGTTTGCTTCCTTGCATAATTCATTGGTTTATTGCCTGTTTCTCTTGGCAAAAATTTAAGCTGCCAAAAGACAGAGATGTCTGCCTGTTTTGTTTACTGATATAGTCCAAAGTATCGATCAGTGCCTGAAATGTGACAGGACCTCAGTAAAAATTTGAAAGATGTTAAGTTAGTGAAACTTGAAAAATCACGGATGACAATATTTCCGAAATCTTTCTTACTCCTTGTCTTCTTAACTATAATATTCTGGATAGAATGTAAACTTTGGGGGCAGGAGGTAGGTGTTGTCATACTGAACTATTCTTTGCTGAGTTTTTATAGCAGAGTAAGACTATTTTCTTTTATTCTAGGCCCTACAAGAATGCAGGTAGATGGAAAATTTGAGTTCTGGTGTCAGCTTTCTCTTTGGTATCAGACGACCCGAGATTCTTTCTCACCACCAACCAGGGGAGTGTCTCACCACTTCAAATTCTTGGGCTATTCAGAAGTGAACTTGGGTAAAACCAGAGAAGGAAGCCCGCTGTATTCATGTTGGAAAGAAGACAAGAATTAACCTTTGAGATCTTATTTTCTAACCTCCAATCATAAGAGCCTTTTAATCTAAATTTCATATGGCTGATTTATGGATAGAGGAAATGGAGACCTCTCACCAAAACAGATCCAGGTTCACACAGTTGATCAGTGAGAGGGGTGAGACTTGACCACGGGTCTGCCTGGCTTCAGAGTCAGTACTCTTTCCTTACCAGCATTTTGCTTCTGTGAAGATCTAGAAACGTGTTCCTGTAAGCAATGTGCTCAAAATTCCATTCATGAGACTTTCACTGTGGCTTCTGGTTGCCCATGGTACTTTTACTTCCTGATTCTCCTTTCTTCCTTCCTTCCTTTTTTTTTTTTTAAAAACTTCCTTATAAAATTGAGGTTTCAAGTTCTAGTCAGAGTTCTAGTCAGAGATATTTCAGAACATATGCCAATGATTGGTATACCCTTGTTTCTGGAAGGTGTGAGTGGGGTAGGAGGGTATGGTGTCCTTTTGAAAACCGAATGCGGATTTGCAGATTAGTACTGGGTCTGGAGTAGCATGAAAGAGGAGGTATTTGGACAAATGGCTCCCTTCAGGATGGGGCAGCCACCTACAATAACACTAGTGACAACGGCTTTTACCAAAAATCAGTAAGGACCAGCTCTTAAATGCTTTTCCAGATTGAAAAGTAACACTCCCTCCTGAGAGGAATGGTTACATGTCTGTTCCTATCATCACTTTAGAGGTTTAAGAGAACAAATTAATTACTAAAGCTCCGTGCACAGTGAGTTAGAAGAATGAAAGAGAAAATGACCTAATGAGATCAGGGTAACAGTAACACCACTTTTATTATCAAAAATGTAAACAAACTCTCCCTAAGTTTCCCTCTGAGGAGACCCCTCAGGTAAAACTGGTCCCAGTTTGACTTCTAGCACTGAGACCCATTCTCCACGGAAATCCTCCCACAGCCCTGGGAGGTCTAACAGTGACAAATAACTCTAAGGCCTGAGAGTAAACACACAGTCTGGTCAGAGAAAACAAACTCTCACTTATGCAGAGCCCAAGGGTTCAGATTTCCTCTCACCATTTCTACAGCAGGATCTTGCTCTTAATCATTATGCCTGGCTTCTGACCAAACTAAAGAGTTCAGCTGCTGCCTCTTCTGTGGCCGAAGTGTCTTTGCATGAGTCTCATTCTCTTCTTTTATCTTTACTTCCTCTCCTCTTTCCCAACATTGCCCTTATTTTTCAGATCCTTTTGGCCCAGACTCTTGGTCTCCACTTCTGAGAGGCCGTTCTCTTCCTGACTTCCTGACTGTTGACCATCCTTTGGTGTCAGATGGTCCTTGAGGGTTGACCGTTGAATCCACTTTCCTTATCCTCAGGCAATGGGAAGAGGGGGTGTGACAGTAGACTCACCAGGCAGTTTCAGTGACTTTCTTCTCTTTTTTAAAAAGTTCTGGCTGCGCTGTGTGGCATGCAGGATCTTAGTTTCTCAATCAGAGATGAAACGCATGCTCTTTGCAGTGGAAGCACAGTCTTAACCACTGGACTGTCAGAGAAGTCCCTTCAGTGACTATCAGATTAAGTTCTTTGGCTGATAACATGGAGACATGAGACTATCCTCAGGGCTCCACGGTCTCTGATATCATTCATTCATTAAATCCCTCCTTCGTTCATGTCTTCAATCTCCCAACATACTGTTTCATGACCCTATGCCTTAGGGCTTAGAGAGAAATAAAGGCAGGACTTCCTGTCCTATTTGAAATGCTTCACTTGCACGTTCAAATCTCTTCACTTTCGTGCTGTGTCCAACTCTTTGTGACCCCAAGGACTATAGCCTGCCAGGCTCCTCTGTCCATGGGATTTTCCAGACAGCAATATTGGGGTGGGTTGCTATGCCCTCCTCCAGGGGATCTTCCCCACCCAGGGATTAAACTTAAATGTCTCTTATATCTCCTGCATTGGCAAACTGGTTCTTTACCACTAGCACCACCTGGGAAGCTCCTCTCTTCAATTATTTAATTCTTATTTACTCTTTAGACTCCAACCCAGTTAACACCTCTTAAAAGAAACTGTCCCCAACCTGTAACTGTCTGCACTCACAGAATCCTTTTTTTCTTCCTTAATAGCACTTACCACAGTTGATGCTTTTATTTTTATATGTGATCATTTAATCATTGGTTTTTCCCACTAGACTATAAGCTGAATGTTTGTGTTGCTCTCTAGAATATTCAATATATAGCAAACATAAAATAAATGATGGTGTAATGAATGTAGATAGATCAGGAGATGATTACAATACTTTTAGTGTAAGGGCAGCATAAACCTTGGTGTTCCTCTAATGCAGATAGGGTTTTGGGTGGATGTGATAAAGGGAAAACTACTGGAAATGACATTTGAACTGAGTCTTAGAGTGGGAGGAGGTGGCTCAAAGAGTTCCCACAGTGGTGGGAACTTGTGGCAGACTTTCAGGTTGGGTGACTCTGTGAGCTGAACCTTGGATGTGGGACAGACTGTAGCTGGCGCGTTGGTGTAAAGGCAAAAATCTCAGAGAGTCTGAGGTTCAGGGTGTAAGTTGCAGAATGGGAACATGCCAGTTGAGACTAGGCACATAGATGAAGGACTTGTGATGAAGACTTTGCATGCCATGCTAAAGTGTCCTGACCTTATTCAGCAGGTGATGGGGCAGGGACCAAAGTGTTTTCTTTTCTTGCCTTTAAAGATTTTAATTTAACTGGTAAATACAACCTAATAGTGATGGTCACCAAGTACTAAAGGTAAATTCAAGATACTGAGAAGAATCTAGTCTGGTCTGATAAGGGGTCAAAGGAAGGCTTCTTGGAGGAGGTGGGGCTCAACCTAAAACATGCTGCTGCTGCTGCTGCTAAGTCACTTCAGTCGTGTCTGACTCTGTGTGACCCCATAGACGGCAGCCCACCAGGCTCCTCTGTCCGTGGGATTTTCCAGGCAAGAGTACTGGAGTGGGTTGCCATTTCCTTCTCCACCTAAAACACGAATGTACATTAAAAAAAGGAGGAGGAAGAAGAGGCGGTAAAGTGAGAACATTCTAAGGAACGAGAATAAAAATGCTAAAGATGGGGGAAGGAGAGTGGTATAGTATCATAATACTGGTAGCTTTCATTCATTAAAGATCAAAGTGCTTTAGATGGAATAGAGGCGTGAACACACAGACTCCAAGCTCAGATGGGTATATAGACCCCACCGTACATCACAGGCTACTGGAGGATGGTCAGGAAATTGCTAAACCTGCTAGCCCTGAAAGCAAGTTGCCAGGAGAAGTGGGGGTCCCAGAAAAGATGGCGGTGGCTTTAGAGCTCCATTGAGGTGAAGGAAAAAATCTGGTTAATGATAATGAAAGGAAAATTTTGTTCCTGTTTCAAAAGCCAGGATTTTAGAAACTCATCCTTCATTTTCTGGGGAGAAAGAAAGCATTCTGGGGGTTTGGATGGTACATAACAGCCAGGAGTTCAGGAAGTTAGGCATCATTACTCTTTCCTCATTTGTGGTAAACTTCAGTGATTATGCTTCATTTCATATCATGGTCAATGGGACCAGCCACTTTGTTATCTTACCACAATGCTTGTGTTTTAGGAAAATGCTCACCAAAAAAATTCTAAGAATATAATGCATGAGAAAAGGAAATTTTTGTCTTTCACTGGAAATAATTTATAACTCAATCATCATGATTTAATTAGGACTCCCTTGAAGTTCTCCTTTCTGGGATGTCTGGACACTTGGTTTTCATTCTTTTGAAGAATTCTTACTCTTTTACAAACCAACTTTTAATTATACCACTTGCCAAACTGCCTCTTTTTTAACTCAGGATTTCCTCAAATTCTCCAACTTCTGAACCCAGGAAACCTAACACTGTCCTGACCCACCAGCCTTGCTGATTTTTCCTTCGCTCCTCTGTCCACTTTGTGGGAGGGAATATCAGCCTGTGAAAATCTTCGTTCCAAACCAATTTAATTGTTAATATTCCCAAATGTCTCACCAGCCAAGGCAACACCTGTCGGGGCAGAGCGGAAGAGTGTGTCTCCAGGGTTGGAACAAGGGCCCTGTACTTTGTGTGGGGCTCTCTAGATGGACTGACCTCCTGCGGCCAGTTTCAGGGTAAATTGTGAAATCAGTGATCTCTGGCTTTTTCTCTTAATTTGTCCCAGGTTTTATTTCCTTTCCACTGTAGCCTCATCTCTCATCAGCCACACAGCCTCAGCCTAGAAAGACCCTGGATTAAAATAAGTGTTGTGCTCAACTCCCAACCAACTGTATGGACATTGAGTGAGTTCTAGATGCTTCATTTATTTACAGAAGCAGAATCCCCATACTTACCCGCCATGTTAGCTATGAAAATCAAATTTTATGATCCATTTACAGGGGTTTTCCAAACTATTGAGTGCCATGTAAATGTTAAGGATATTGTTACTAGTGATGCCCAAAGCCTGGAAACTGCTGGGCTGTTTCCTAAACTTTCTTCTATTCATTGTAAGTTATTTAGCCTGGACATAATCCCTCTTGGTCCTATGTGTTTGCCTCCAGTCTCCTTTCCAAAAAGGTCCTATATATTTTCCCCTCAGGTTCACATTTTCTCCTTACAGCATTCTACATAAGTATTCAGATTAATTTATGAGTATCAATGAACAAGTTAAAAAAAGAAGGCAGCTGTGAAATACTGTGTCATATACTTATATATTTGATTTCATTTAGAAGCAGTCAATACTAGAGCTGATTCACTGGAAAAGATGCTGATGCTGGGAAAGATTGAAGGCAGGAGGAGAAGAGAGTGATAGAGGATGAGATGGTTGAGTGGCATCATCAACTCAGTGGACATGAGTTTGAGCAAATTCTTGAGAGATAGTGAAGGACAGGGAAGCCTGGCATGCTGTAGTCCATGGGGTTGCAGAGTCAGACATGAATTAGTGACTGAACAACAATAATACTTATGTATACTGTGGCAAACACATATATATTATGAAAAACAAATACATTAATGAACTAGTAAAAGAAAATTACCATATAGTTAGCTAGGTAAGAGTCATCAGACCACAGATTCACACCTCTGCCTTCTCTCTTACTCCCTCTCACTAGGTCTGTGATTTAGGCCCGAATTTCCAAAGGTGTTATATAGGAATGGAGAGATCAAAGTGTGGGAACCGCTGGGTTAAAAGCAGCTAAATGAAAAAAAAAAAGCAGCTAAATGAGTTATTTTTATAGTGAGATTCATGTGCACTGGTAATATTTAAGAAGGGGATTTATGCATCTTACTTGTTGGATCATAGAATACTTTTTTCAGAATGAAGCATCTGGATAGCTAATGTTGTATGGGATGCACCTTGGGAAAGTCTGCCTTTAGCAAATTTTGAAAAATGGGATAATGATAGTGATCATAGGAATTAAAATTAATACGTACAGTAGGCCCTCATCAACCATCTACTTCATCCACACACTTTGTTGTTGTTGTTGTTTAGTCACTAAGTCCTGTCCAACTTCTTGTGACCCGATGGACTGTAGCCCACCAGGCTCCTCTGTCCATGGGATTTCCCAGGCAAGAATACTGTGGGATGGGCTGCCATTTCCTTCTCCAGGGGATCTTCCCAACCTAGGGATCGAACTTGAGTCTCCTGCATTTCATGCAGGTTCTTTACCACTGAGCCACCAGGGAAGCCACATATATTTATACCAGGTACCCAAAACAGTCAAATTCCGAGTCAGAAAGTACATGAGTAGATGCTGGGAAAGACTGAAGGCAGGAGGAGAAGGAGACGACAGAGAATGAGATGGTTGTATGGCATCACCGACTCAACGGAGATAAGTTTGAGTAAACTCTGGGAGTTGGTGATGGACAGGAAGGGCGGTGTACTGTGGTCCATGGGGTCACGAAGAGTTGGACACGACTCAGCGACTGAACTGAGATGCCAGGGGTGAGGTGGTGGGGAGGTAGTAGAAAGCGGAGAAGGGGGTTGGGGCATTGGTATTTAATGGGAACAGAATTTCAGTTTAGGAAGGTGAAAAATTCTGGTGATGGATGATGGTGAAAGTTTCAAAACAATGTGAATGTACTTAGTGTTACTGAACTGTACAGTCAAATATGCTAAAATAGTATATTTTGTGTGATTTGTAAAAAAATAAAAATTTATGTGACAATAAAAAATATTAAAAAAAAAAAAACCAAGTAATATGTGGACATGTAAGCAAGGGTTCTGGACTTGAAAGGCTTAAATAGCAACCTCTCACTGCTCTCATATGAAAGATATTCAGGGCTGATGCTCAGAGGATGTCATGATGATGACAAATAGGAGCATAACCTCTGATGGGCTCTGAGCAGGTAGTGACTCCCTCTGCCTCCTGGCAAAGGGATTTGCAAGCTTTTCCATGATTCAGGCATTCCCGGATCAGGCTGTGGGCGGCACAGAAAGTACTGACAGGATTTCAGGGCAAAGAGTGCAGGTTAGCAAAAGTCTCACGACTCTCTGTGATCATGCTAAGGACTCTTGAGTAAGAAAGGGAGTTTGGAAGACAAAAGCAGCGTGGAACCCTCAGGGAAGAAAACAGAATACCCATACAGAGGCCTGGCCTTAGCGACTCTGGTTAAACTGGATACCAGCCTTTTAGTGAAGAGGAACTAAAAATCAATTTAAAACCCATTGTCTTCCCTTCATGGCTTCTCATGCAGGCCTGTGTTTAAGACACTGGAACTTGTTCTCATTAGGGGTGTGGGATTGGTCATCCTCAATCTTTTTCAATGACTTGTCTCTCTGTCATAAATCTTACATTAAGCACACCCCAGGAGGAAGATTCAAGAAGAAGGGAACTTATGTGTACCTATGGCTGATTCATGTTGATGTGTGGCAGAAACCAACATAATATTGTAAAGCAATTACCCTTCAGTTAAAAATAAATAATTTTTTTTTTAAAAAAGGAACTCCTCAGGTATTCTCTCAAGGGCTTATCTGGTGAGGGTGGACCAGACAGTCAGGTTCTGGCATCCAGAGGGGGCAAAAATAGGTTAGCAGTGCCCTTTATAGAATATTGTCTTACAATTCATAGCATCAGTCACAGAAGGTATACAATGGATAATATACACTGGGTGCTTAATGCATTATCTCACTCATTCATTAGTTTGCTCCATATTCACCAAGTCTACAACGTTCCTTGAAAATCCTTTCTTTTTAACAGGCACTTTGATAAGATCTGGGAACTCAAGGTGAACACAACAGACAGGGCCCTGATTCTCATGGGCCTGTGTTCCAATGATAGAAAATACTTCAAAAAAAAAAAAAAAAAAGAAAGAAAGAAAATACTTCTTTACTTAATCCAGAAGGAAGGATGGAAGGGAAATTCTCCATCCCATCCAGGCCCCCTTATTTCAGTGTCATGACCTGTGAAAAGCATAGCACACTCCCCTGGTCCAAAGGAGAGACCCTAAATTAGGGTGTCCAGGCAGCCCAGGTCAGTGGAAAGTAGCCCCGTGTCAGGCATCTGAAAAGACAGGGCATTGCCAGGCACTCAATTCTTTGCATGTAAGAACTGTCTTGCTAGTAACTGGCCTGGGTGCTGTGAAAAATCACATTTATTTTTCATTCTCTTCACCAGAGTCATTACTCAAGAAGACAAGGACCTTTCTGCCCTGATTCAAGGTGGAAGGCTTGGTCCAGATCTACCCAAGATGACCGGCCACTCCCAGGCAAGTGGGCATGTTGGACCTCAAGTCAGATTCCTACTGAGGAATGTTCTTGGCACACAATCTTCCCCCTCGATTCACTCTCCACCTTCTGGCTTTAAACACAAGAGGCTATTTAAAATGAGATATTGTGGAAGAATCTACAGATTAATATTGTGTGAATAAAAGCCTAACTTCCTGTTCTGAACTAGTCTTTCCTGTGTTTCCAAGTAACCTTGATTGTACTAAAAATGATGTCAAGTTTTTCATCAACTATAATTCTGATTAGGAAAAGGACTGTTGTAAATGGATGAAGGTTGATGCCGACAGTCAACTCAAAGTTCAGATAACACAGAAAAAAACATTGTTTTGAGTTTCCTGGATGGGAGTGCAAGATGGATATAAGAGAAAAAAAAAAGAGAAATGAAAAGAATAGTTGCAGGAAAAGGTATTCTGACAAATGGTGGACATTTCCCTTGAACTTGGTTTTCATTAAGATTCAATGATAAACACAGAGAGATTTTTATAAAATTGTGAAAAGTTAAGGAATCTGGGAAAATAATGAGAGAGAGGTGGCTCAGATGGTAGGGTGTGCCTGCAATGCAGGAGAAGCAGGTTCCACCCCTGGATTGGGAAGAACCTCTGGAGGAAGTAATGGCTATGTGCTTCAGTATTCTTGCTAGAGAATTCCATGAAAAGAGGAGACTGGTGGGCTACTGTCCATGGGGTCACACAAAGTTGGTCATAACTGAGTGACTAACACTTGGAGTCCACAAAGATGTATCTCAGTCTGAATGTGTTTTTTTCCTTAAGCTATTTTGATACTATTTGCTAGCTTATGATCAGTTTTCTTTTTATAAGTATGTGAAATGGTGCATCTGCACAAATGGCCTCAAAATTTTTCTGCCTAGTCCTGATGACCTTTCCTAGTTTTCATTCATTCATTCATTCACTCACTAAATAGGAGAATACCTCCTATGTCCAAAACACTGAGAATTTAAGAATTTCAGAGGCTACTTTCAGAGAGTTATAATCTACAGGGGGAAATGAAACACTGCTCAAATACAAGATACAATACAAAATATACAGGAAAAAAGTAATTGGAAAATGGAGGAAAGAGAAATCAGTTTTGGCTTCATATTCTCACTTCTTAAGCTTTAACCCAGCGTCTCAGCCAGCACAGCGTTTAAGGGCATGGCGTTGAATCAGACAGGTGGTCTCAGCTCACAACTCTGTCACTGACTAGCCGGGTCACCCTGAGTGTAATATTACCCTCAGTAAGTTTCAGCTTTCACATATGTAAACTAGGAATATTAATACTAGTAATGTTAATAATCATTATATCCACTTTTTTCCTTCCAGAATTATTTATTTACTTATATTGAAATATAGTTGATTTACAATGTTACATTAGTTTCTGGTGTACAGCCAAATGATTCCGCTATCCATATATATATATTCTTTTCATATTCTTTTCCTTTATTACAGGATATTGAATATAGCTCCCTGAGTTATACAGTAGGACCTTGTTGTTTATCTATTTTATATGCAGTCATTTGTATCTGCTAATCCCAAACTCTTAATTTATTCCTTCCAATCCCTTTCCTCTTTGTAACTATATTGTTTTCTAGGTCTGTGAGTCAGTTTCTGTTTTATAAATAAGTTCATTTAGGGATTTCCTTAGTGGCTCAAATGATTAAGAATCTGCCTGCAATGAGAGAGACCCAGGATCAATCCCTTGGTCAGGAAGATCCCCTGGAGAAGGGAATGGCAATCCACTCCAGTATTCTTGCCTAGAGAATTCCATGAACAGAGGAGCCTGGTGGGCTATAGTCCATGGAATCACAAAGAGTGGGACACGACTGAGTGACTAACAGGCATGTCATATTTTAGATTCCATATATAAGTGATATATTACGGGTTTTTCCTTTGTTTGGCTTATTTCACTTAGTATGATCATCTCTAGGTCCATCCATGTTGTTGCAAATGACTTTATTTCATTCTTTTTTATGGTTGAGTAATATTCCATTGCATATATGTACCACTTCTTTATCCATTCATCTGTCAGTGCACCTTTAGGTTACTTCCATGTCTTAGCTCTTGTAAATAGCTCTGCTATGAAAATTGGGGTGCATGTATCTTTTTGAATTAGGATTTTCTCTGGAATAACATCCACTTAAAATTTGAGGACAGAATAAGGTAGTAGCTATAAAGCACCTAGCAGAGAGATTGGAACATAGTATGTGCTAAATAAAATGAATTGAGTTTGACCTTTGTTCTAGATCCCACAAATAAGTGATACCATGCAGTATTTGCCTTTCCCTGACTCATTTCTTTCACTTAGCATAATGCTCTCCAGGTTCATCCATGTTGGTTGTTGCAAATGGCAGAATTTCTGTCTTTTTAAATGCTGAAATATATCTCACATTTTCTTTATTCATATATCCATCAACACACATTGAGTTTGTTTCCATACCTTGGATATTGTGAATTATGCTATAATGAACATGGGAGTACAGATTATCTTTTCATGATAGTGATTTTGTTTCCTTTGGATATATACCCAGAAGATTGCTGGATCATATGGTAGTTCTGTTTTTATCTTCTTGAGGAACCTCCATACTACCTTCTATAGTGGCTGCGCTCATTTACATTCTCACCTACACTGTACCAGAGTTCCATTTTCTCCACATTCTCGCCAGCATTTTGTTATCTCTTGTCTTTTTGATAATAAACATCCTAACAAGTGTGAGCCCAGTTCAGTCACTCAGTCGTGTCTAACTGTTTGCAACCCCATGGACTGCAGTACATCAGGTTGCCCTGTCCATCACCAACTCCCAGATCTTGCTCAAACTCACATCCGTCGAGTCAGTGATGCCATCCAACCATCTCATCCTCTGTCATCCCCTTCTCCTCCTGTCTTTAATCTTTCCCAGAATCAGAGTCTTTTCTAATGAGTCAGTGCTTTGCATCAGGTGGCCAAAGTATTGGAACTTCAGCTTCAGTCCTTTCAGTGAATATTCAGGACTAATTTCCTCGAGCATTGACTGGTTGGATCTCCTTGCTGTCCAAGGAACTCTCTAGAGTCTTCTCCAACACCACAGCTCAAAAGCATCAATTCTTTGGCACTCAGCTTTCTTTATGGTCCAACTCTCACATTCATACAGGACTACTGGAAAAACCATAGCTTTGACTAGACAGACTTTGTTGGCAAAATAATGTCTCTACTTTTTATTATGCTGTCTAGGTTAGTCATAGCTTTTCTTCCAAGGAGCAAGTGTCTTTTAATTTCATGGCTGCAGTAACCATCTGCAGTGATTTTGGAGCCCAAGAAAATAAAGTCTGTCACTGTTTCCATTGTTTCCCCATCTATTTACCATGAAGTGACATGACCGAATGCCATGATCTTAGTTTTCTGAATGTTGAGATTTAAGCCAGCTTTTTCACTCTTCTCTTTCACTTTCATCAGAAGGTTCTTTATTATCTCTTCACTTTCTGCCATAAGGGTGGTATCATCTGCATATCTGAGGTTACTGATGTTTCTCCTGCCAATCTTGATTCCAGCTTGGGCTTCATCCAGCCCGGCATTTCACATGATAAGTTAGATAAGCAGGGGGACAATATACAGCTTTGACTTACTCCTTCCCCAATTTGGAACCAGTCTGTTGTTCTATGTCCGGTTCTAACTGTTGCTTCTTGACCTGCATATAGCTTTCTTAGGAGCAGGTGAGGTCATCTGGTATTCCTATCTCTTTAAGAATTTTCCAGTTAGCTGTGATCCACACAGTCAAAGGCTTTGGCATAGGAATAAGAAGATGCTTCCCTTAAGGAAGGCTCAAGACAGGAAGGAGTCCAGGTCCCAGAAGTAAGGTTGGAGTGAGGGGGGCTTCCTGGAGGAGTGTGAGGTCACCAGACTGGTGCAGAAGTGGTCTGGGGACAGAAGTCGTGAGAGTCGAGAATGGGTGTGGGTTTTGGTGGCAGAAATGGAAGGCCTGGGGGAAGGTGAGGTGGTAACTTATTGTGATTTTGATTTGCATTTCCCTGATGAGTAATGATGGTAAACACTTTTTTCATGTACCTGTTGGCTATGTGTATGTCTTCTGTGGCCTGTTCAGGTTCTGTGTCCATCTTTTAACTAGGTTATTTGTGTGGTTTTTCTTTTTTAGTTATATGAATTATTTCTTATTAGAGTTAATAGTTATATGAGCTATTGAGTTATATGAATTCTCTTCACACTTTAGATATTAACTCTTTATCCGATATGTCTTCCCTGGTGGCTCAGAGGTAAAGACTCTGCATGCAATACAGGAGACCTGGGTTTAATCCATGGGGTCAGGAAGATCCCCTGGAGAAGGAAACGGCAACTCACTACAGTACTCTTTTTTTTTAACTAATTTAATTTAATTGGAGGCTAATTACTTTATTGTAGTGGTTTTTGCCATGCATTGACAAGAATCAGCCATGGGTGTACATGTGTCCCCATCCTGAACTCCACTCCCATCTCCCTCCCCATCCCATCCCTCAGCATTGCCCCGGTGCAATGGCTTTGAGTGCCCTGTTTCATGCATTGAACTTGGACTGGTGATCTTATTTCACATATAGTAATAAACCTGTTTCAATGCTGTTCTCTCAGATCATCCCACCATCGTCTTCTCCCATAGAGTCCAAAAGCCTGTTCTTTAATTCTATGTCTCTTTCACTGTCTTGCATATAGGGTCATTGTTACCATCTTCCTAAATTTTATATATATGCGTTTGTATACTCTATTGGTGTTTTTCTTTCTGATTTACTTCATTCTGTATAACAGGCTCCAGTTTCATCCACCTCATTAGAACTGATTCAAATGTATTCTTTTTAACAGCTGAATCATATTCCATTGTGTATATGTATCACAGCTTTCTTATCCATTCATTTGTCGATGCACATCTAGGTTGCTTCCATGTCCTGGCTATTATAAACGGTGCTGCTTTGAACATTGGGGTACACACATCTCTTTCAATTCTGGTTTCCTCCATGTGTATGCCCAGCAGTGGGATTGCTGGGTCCTATGGCAGTTCTATTTCAAGTATTTTAAGGAATCTCCACACTGTTCTCCATAGTGGCTGTACTAGTTTGCATTCCCACCAACAGTGTAAGAGGGTTCCCTTTTCTTTGCACCCTCTCCAGCATTTATTGTTTGTAGACATTTTGATAGCGCCTATTCTGACCAGTGTGAGATGGTACCTCATTGTGGTTTTGATTTGCATTTTTCTGATAATGAGTGATGTTGAGCATCTTTTCATGTATTTGTTAGCCATCTGACTACAATAGTCTTGCCTGAAGAATTCCACAGACACAGGACCCTGGTAGGCTATAGCACATGGGGTCCCACAAAGTCAGACCCAACTGAGCAACTAACACATACACTACATTATAAGATATGTAGTTTCCACACATTTTCTCCCATTTCATAGGATGTGTTTTCATTTTGTTGATTTCCTTTGCTCTGCAGAAGCCTTTTAGATTGAAGTAGTTCTTGGTCTTTCAAATGAAGATTATAATATAACCATTCTAGAGGGTTATTGAAAAAATTTAAAGAGATGAAGTATATAAAATGTAAAAAAAAAAAAAAAAGCTTGATGCATTGTAGACATTCAAAGTCTGCCTGTGTCTGAAGAAAAGAATAACATTTTCTGCTTTTGCTTCATCATTGACCTACAGTGATTTTGCCATATAGGCCCTACTCAGAATATAATCATATGATAGCCTTCACCATCTTCTGAATAAATTAAGGCTGTTATACAATTAGTAGTGAGGGGGGGAATGCTAGAATATCAATAGGAAAACTATGAAACCTTAGTAAGTAAAGTCATTTCAATTATTGGTATTGTCTCCCCACCCCCCGCTGATTTTTTGATAATGATTTTAAGTAGTAAATACGTGCTGTGAGTGTAGTGTTAGCTACTCAGGGATTATAAAATTTAATCTACTTTAGGGCTAATTTAGGAAAATTGAAATTGGACTTTGAGCTACATGTTGGAGTTGCTAAACAAACAATTTCATCTGGAATGGGTGAAAAAAGATAATATGGAGCAGAGACTTCCATGGATAACCCTCAGTGACTTGACTATTTCATTCCTTACTGGAATGACTGTGGTCTTGTCTGCCCTGAACAGGTGAGGAGTTGCTTGGTGAGTGTTGTGGTTTACCTTGCTATTCTGAGTGGTCACAGTCCAGCAATAGCAGCATCTCCCCAAATCTTGTTATAAACACAGCATCTGGCCCCCACCCCAAACTAAACAACAATTTGCATCTTAACAAGATCCCCATTTGCAAGATGTGCACATCAAAATTTGAAAAGCAGTGGTCTAGAGAGTAAAGGGATAATAGAATTTGTAATGTCTTGGTTATATTACATGTTGTTGGCCTCCCTTCTGTACAAAGAGAAAATGGAGGTCTGAGTTGTAAGATGAGAATGATGAGGTTCTATACCTAAATTGTCTTTTGAAGATGAACCAATTTCTTGGCATTCAAAAGTGACAGGACCGCAGAAAGAAATGTCATTGTTTAAACCATATACTACACGACAAACTGTAATCACTGGCTGATTGGAAAGACCACTCTAAGTCTCCTTGTTACTTTTCAGGTAACACTTAATGGCTAGGAAACATACCTGCCTAGCCAGGTAGTCCACTGAGCATAGCTAATATGCCAGCCACTAAGACTGCAGTGAGTGAGGTTGCCCAGTGAATGGACCTCAGAGAAGCCTCTTGTGTTAAAATAGTGCCCATTTAGGATTTTATATAACCTTAGGGAAGATTTGTTCTGGGCTCCAAGATTATAGAGCTTGCAAGGTTTCAGGTAACTGTAATCTGCCTATTGTGGAACACATAACGTCTGGCATTAATGATGACACTTCCATCTAATGTGATGGTACTAGATTCTCTAATGACCAAAGAATTAGTTCTGGTTAAAGGCCCAGGTGGATTTCCCAGGTGGCGCTAGTGGTAAAAAATCCGCCTGCTGATGCAGACACAAGAGACCTGGCTTCGAACCCTGCATTGGAAAGATCCTCTGGAAAAGGAAATGGCGACCACTCCAGTATTCCTATCTGGAAAAATCCCATGGACAAAGGAGCCTGGCAGACTATAATCCATGGGGTTGCAAAGAGTCTGACATGACTAAGCACTTGTCAGCAGCAGCAAAAAGTCCTGCTAGATAGCAAATAAAAACATAGAGCAGTTAATTTCAGATAGCATTTAATAATTTTTAGTGTAAACTTATCTCATGGATTCCTTGGGTCTTGTATGTTATCTGGCAACCCTAGCCCTTTAGAGCTGGCACTAGATATTTACCTAGGATCTTATGAAAATTGTATTCAAAGAAGAGTGTGTCACTGCTATGACTTCCCTGAGGATATGCATTTCTGGCTAGAGGATTACACAGCTTATATTTTGGAACCAACCTCAGAGATCATCAGCTTTGTTTTTCTGGGTTTCATAAAGATTAAGTGACTTGCTCAGGGCAACAAGGCTGCTTATTTCTGGATCTACTTTTCCTCCTGTGAGTCATCTTGAGTAATGTAACCTTGAACCTCAATGTACTAAATTTGACGTAGAAACTGTTCTTATAAATGGTCTGAAAGTAATAGAGGGCGGGGTGGAGGAGGGATGACAAGTAAACAAAGGCCAGGAAGTAATAAAGCTAGGCATTAACTATAGAGACAAAGGATCAAAATGCTTTAAATGTGAGTTACATTGAGGTTGTCATGATAGTTAGAACATGTACATTTTTTCTGTTGAACTGAAGCTATGGAACATGGTTGGAATTTTGTTGACTGTTTTAAAATGCATCATATTAATCAAATTACTCCAAATGTGTTATTGACTCACTGCATTAAAGACACGAGATTTGTAATTAGAAAAAATATTGCTGAACCATAAAAACCTGTGCTACCCCGAAGTAAATACTGTTATCTTGGGAAGTGCATAAGAGAGAGAAAAACTTTATCTAAAATGAGACCCAAGATCCCGGGAGATAATTTACAAAAGCAATTTTTAATATGCACAAGTCAGTTCAAGGAAAAGAAAATAACAGGGCTGCCTATTGAAATCTCAACACTTTTGAGCCCTCTTCTGGCCAGTAGTTGGTGACAGAAAATTCAAGACTAAATAACCTCCGGTGAATAGCAAAGGTGTGAAAGCCATCATAAATGTATCGAGGCTTTAAAATAAAAATTAAAACAAAATTGTTTCACTGGATCAGATGAAAACTTACTGTAACTTGACTTTATTCTCTCCTCTCTCATCTCTGCTACCTGTCTACATGAAGGGAAAACATTTAATAATCATGACAGTCACTTCAAAGCAACAAGTAAACCTGTTTTTCTTCTGTGGTAGAAGGAGGGAATGAAACGCATTCCTTTCTAAACATCAAGAAAATTGGATTATGAATCCCAGAATAGCTTCATAAATATTTGTACTTTATTGGGCGTCATATTGGTAGTAGTCTCCCATCAAGGACCCCTACTGTGCCCCTTTTAAGATTAATTTTGGAGATTATTATTAAGTTTGGAGAACAATTTACCCAGTGGAACCAAAACCAAAGCCAAAAACTTGTAATAAGTGAAGCCAAACTGCCTGGAAATACAGCATTGTGCTTCTGTTCCTCAAGCCATTCTAGGAATCACCCGCCTAGAAATCACACCACAGGTAATTTTCAATTCTTCTGGGTACAACCTCACATGGATATTTCTGGAACTACCCAACATTTAAAGAGAACTCCAAATAGACAATGGTGTGTCCTAGTGCTAACCCCCTATCCTGTGACCAGACCCAGAGGGTAGCACTTGGGTTGGGGTGGGGAGTTCAGTGAAGACGATGTGCATTTCATTTAAGAAAAGTATTAAGAATACCCAGCTAAGTAGGGTTTATGTTAGAACATATTGCCACATTTTTTTAAAGAGATTTTATGGCTCTGATTGGAAAACATTAAAACCTTAACAAAATGTTCTGAAGGTAGTAAGATTGTGGCAAAGTAATTCCACTGTAAGAGCCACAGTGATGAATATTTTAGGGGTTAAGTTCAAGGAATTACTGAATGCTTTGCTTATTGCCTTGAAAGAGGGCTGCTCCATGGAAGTAAATTCAGGTGGAGTATATGAGGCTTTGAGTAATTGCTTTGCAGCAGACCCTCCTAATAAAAAAAAATGGAAGACACTAGAAATTATCAGGAGCCTGTACAATTCTATAGAAAAAAAGAAAACAAGTCTTGTTCTTGACTCTAGTGGTGTTAACAATGCTTAAGAGACATATACTTTGCATTGAGGTGTTACATTAAGGCTCTTGTAACCAGAATAAGTTTAAATAGAACAGATCTTCCTTTGAAAGATCACTTGCCAAATTGAAAATGAATGGTTAAAATTATTGGGATACTGCGTCTTTCTGATAATTATCAATTTAAAAAAATAAAAGAGAAAAATTTCTAAAACCCAAGTATAAATTCTATTACAAATTTGAGGCTGAAAGAACTTCACTGGAGGCTGTTGTGTTTTCCCCTCAATTTATTTATACTACAGTGTCACCACTTCCCACTGGGATTACAATGGTGGACGATCCATGACCTACTAAATCATGTAATAAGGCATAAATGCAAATAAGAGTGGATTTGAGCATGGCTGTTATCTAGACTCTCAAAACTGAGTTATCAAAGGAAGAAAACCCTGTTGAATCCAAATATTTTTATTTTTACTTAAAAAAAATTTTTTTTACAATTTTTTTTTTTTTTAATGTGGACTGCTTTTTAAAGTCTTTATTGAATTTGTTACAATACTGTTTCTGTTTTACGTTTTGGTCTTTCGACCGTGAGGAATGTGGAATCTCAGTTCTGCCACCAGGAATTGAACCCACACCCCTTGCACTGGAAGATGAAGTCCCAACCACTGACCTGCCAGGGAAGTCCCTCAGATATTTTTAATAAAAATGCCCTAATCTAAAGCATTGATGTGCTTAGGTGTGTGTGTGCATTAGTGGTAGAAGAATGTCAGTGGAAAGTGAGACGAAGGACAAGCAGGCGCATTCAAACAACCCTCATCATCTAAAATAGCTTTGTTTCCCATGGGAAGAAGAGAACTTGTACATAAGTACAGAGCCTTTAAGATCTTGCAAGACACCATGACATGACTGTTAAAAAGTAATTGTGTAATAGACAAGTTACATAAATCTCCAGATGAGCACTTGGATTTCTCTTTTTATTTAATTTCTTCTGTAAAATACAGTACAAAGCCCAAGAAAGCCCCAAATTTTCCAGTGAGTTTCATTGAAAGCCAATTTTTTTTTTCCCACCGAAGTCTTCTCAGGCCTGAGATGTCAAGTCTTTAACCATTAGCTTCACAAGACCCATAAGACTTCCTTTGTATTTGTAAACTACATTCTTTCTCCATATTAAAGAAACACAGTTCTTTTTTTTATGCAAATGGTGCCGTATTTCTGCTAAAGTGACAGGGACACAAATAAGGTAAAGTGACACAGCGGGTGGGAAAGGGGAGGATGATGCAAGATAGCAGCCTAATGTGAAAAGATAGGTGTAGCCCGTCCCCCTCCCCAAGTTAAGTTAGCTTCGGACCAGGGTATAGCAGGAAAGCAGATTTTGTCCTTCAGAAGAGGGGTTTTAAAAGAAAAACACTCTGGGTGAAGGGCAGAGTTAGGGTCAGGTTAGGAGGAGGGGAGACATTTAAGGGCTGGGGTGATCTGGGCTCAGTGTGTGGCAGGCATGAGCAGGTCAAGTGGAAACGCAGGGCTAGAGGTACCAGGCACAGGTTTGAGTGTTCCTTCCAGCCCACCCCACGCTGTCCCCTGCCCTGAAGTCCAAGACACAGTGTGTTCCAGGCACTGGCATAGGTGTTTCTTCGGCAAAGTTGGTAATTCTTGGAAAGCCCTCCTCTTGAAATCTGGCCTTTTTCTCCTTTAATCATCACCTTGGAGAGGTGACTAACATGTTTTAAGAAATGTAAAGTCCCAGAGAGGATACATACATGTGTATGGCCAAGTCCCTTCGCCATTCAACTGAAACTATCACAACACTGGTAACCAGCTATATCCCAACACAAAATAAAGAGGTGGTTTTTTTCTTTTTAAAGAAATGTCCCAGGTCAACATCTTCATCCCCACCCAGCTTACCCTCAAGTACCCATAGCATTGCAATCTGATGTGAGTTCAAGAGGTAGAAGCTGATTTCATCACAGACATAAGCCAAGTGAAGGCAGAGGGCACATTCCATGGAAAGTATGCTCTGCGAGGCTGCGTGTGGTTGTGTTGTATTTGGCCCAAGCTTTCCTTTACTGATGTGCGTAATTGAGAGGTCCCCTGCCTGGGGATGAATCACATCCTGCTTTGGTAACATGGTAGTGAAGGAGTCTTTGGGCCTAGAAAAGAACGACAGTCTCAAAGGCCCCTTGCTGAATCATCTAACTTCAGAGAAAACTAAACAGAATTTTAGTTCCACCCTGATGCTCCAGGCCGGTTGCATCTATCTGGGACTTATCAACCCCTGTCCAGAAATCTTCTACCCCCTACACCTGCCCCGAAGACTTATCACCCCTTGTCCAACTACAAATGTCATCTCAACAAAAGAATACTCAAAATATCCCGCCTGATTAACGTTTCCCTTATCGCTTCCACAAACCTCCCTATAAGTATGAAGCCTCCCTGATCCCTCTCAGCGCTCAGCCTGGTCGTTAGGCTGACTGTCGCCCCTCCTGAATAAAGGTAACCTACTTCTGTTGAGGTCGTCTTTCCTTTTCTGCCTCGCCCAAACTATACCCTACAGGTAGGATGTTTTCAAAAGCACATGGCCCATGAGAACTTGGTTTGGCCAGAAGTTCATTTACTCTTTATCAGAATATGCTTTTTTCATTTTGATCTTCAAAGAGTTACAAGAGGCTGTCTTAGAGCCTGTGGATTAGTGTCGGAGATATGAGGGAGAATGGGCATGTCGAGGTCTCCGTGAAGTGTCGGTTGGAATTCTGGAAGGCCAATGGAAGTGGGTAGAAGAGAGAAGCGTTGACCACAGTCAGAATGAGCTGGAGTGGGGTGAAAAGGGCACCAAGAGGTGAATGAGGGGAAATTGAAAGGAGCCTTCCTTAAACCAGAGAGGTTTCAGAATGGAGGTGCAATAGGCAAAATTTAACTATACTATATCTTTAGGCTCGAAAGTTATAACTATGATCCGACTCAAGACTCTTGGATTTTTTGGTTTTGTTTTTTGTTTGTTTTGTTTAGTTTGGCCCCAAATACCTGAAATTTTAATAGTAAAATACTCATGTTATGAATTTAATTTTTTCTAAAGTTAGTTCCTTCTCTATTGACCTACAGAAAATGAAGATCCTAAAATATATATGACAGGGTATCACTAGCCTAATTTTTTGTACTTCTTTCTTATTCTGCTCAGTTCCATCAGAAGCATCTACCCTAAGCACTTACCTAGATTACCTAGAATCTGGGTTTTACCTTCAACAGATAAAAGAACATTGTCAAGACTCTGTTTTGAATCAGTGCATGTACTTCCCAAATTGCTGTTGAAATGACTTTTTCAGGACAAGAGAATGAGGCGTGTGCATTCCCAAAATGTCAAGGAATTTATGCAGATACAGCGGAACAGAGCCCTGACTGAGCAAGCCTTGACAAACTGACTTTCAGAGCCCTTCTAGGTGGTAGACGTGACTCTGCTCTCTGCAGAAGGTCCCCCATGCATCCAACTGCAAGTGTCTAAAGTGGAAGGAGAGAAGGAGCTTCCGGTTTCAGGACTGGAAGCATGGCCACAATGTGCCTGTTGACCACATCTTTGGTGTGCAAAGCAAGCTGAGGAACCGTAAGTGCAGGCTTTGACTCATAGGGACTCACGCAACCAGAGAGTAAAACGTATTGTAAAATCGTAAGAGCAGTGTGATACGTCAAGGAAAAACAACTAAACAGAATATAATATCCCCAAATCAACTGAAGAGTATATTAAAAATTAGAGGGGCAGTTTGGTGTAGTACTTAGAGCATTTAGACTCTGGAGCTGGCCTGATTGAGTCTGATTGCTGGCTTGCCACTTAACTGTGTGATCACCAGACCTTCTGTGATCATGCTCTTCTCAGTAAAAAGAAGACAATAATAGCAACTCCTGGGGTGAGGATGAAAGGGGCTAATACATGAAAAGCACTTAGCATAGTTTCTGGAATACAGCTATTATTCAATAATGGTTTGTTATTATTATTGCATAGGAAAAGTCTCATTTTTAAATGAGAAAACATGATTTATTTGATAAAAAGTGTTATGACAATTGGCTAGATACACGAGAAGAAAAATTCAATCCTTTCTTTATATTCTACTCTAAAATAAAGTCCAGCTGAATTAAGAACCATAACTTCTAGAGGAATATACAGATGACTATTTAAATACTCTTGTGGTAGAGAGAGTCTTTCTAAAAAGGAGGAAGGTAGAAGGGAAAGGAGAATGAATTGATTTGATTATATTAAAATAGAAAACCTCTGTGCTTTGAAGCAAAGCAAAACAAAACCAATTTTCTCTAAGCAGAATTAGAAGATAAATGTGTGTGTGCTCAGTTATGTCCAACTCTTTGTGGCCCCATAGACTGTAGCCCACCAGGCTCCTCTCTCTGTGAAATTTTCCAGGCAAGAATACTGGGGCACATTGCCATTTTCTCCTCCAGGCGAGTCTTCCTGACCAACGGACTTAACCCGCGACTCTGGCATCTCCTGCATTGGCAGGTGGATTCTTTACCACTAGCACCACCTGGGAAGTCCAGAAGATAAATGAAAAGCTAGGAAAATAACATTTGCAACAGCTAAGGCAGACCATCTAAGGGTAGTATATTTCCTGTATAAATCGTGTATGATTCTCTCTATACTGTTGCTATTGTTGTACAATCACTAAGTTTAACACAAAGTCTAACTCTTTGTGACCCAGTGAACTGCAGCATGCCAGGCTTCCCTGTCCTTCATGATCCAGTTAAAAAAACAACTTACATAAATTAATCAATAGAAGTTTAATACCTCTACCAGAAAAATAGGCATAAGACATTATGAGTAGATTAAGTCATAAAGTAAAAACATAACTTGACAAAAAACCTAAAAAGATGATGAATTTAATAAATAATCAAAGACTATAATTTAAAATGAAACAGCATTTTCCACTTCTCAAGTTGGCAATGACTTTTAAATGACCATATCCCGTATTGGTGAGTCTGCAGGAAACAAGCTGTCTCTCATCTTATTGTCAGAAGTGTAAATTGACTCGACCTCTCTGTAGGGCAGATTTTTAATACCTATCTAATGTATATAACCTTTGACCTAGCTTTTATACCTAGCTTTTTATATGTAATTTTAAAAGATTCCGAGATGGGAAAAGAAACCAAACTATAAAAATATCTTTGCAGCAATTTTAAACAGCAAACAATTGCACCACCTTAAAATCTTGTTCCCCACTATTGGTTAAATAAATGTTAGTACATCTTTGGTGACCTTTGAATGAACCTCACAGTTATCAAGGGAGCTTAACTGACTAAGGCCCCCAGCTGCTGCTCTGAATTACCATTGCTTGCTTATGGGGAAATACAACAGCCTTTGAATGTATTACAAAATACGTATTCAAATAATGTGGCAAGCACCCTATTATCATACACAAAAATAAACTCAAAATGGCTTAAAGACTTAAACGTAAGACATGACACCATAAAACTCTTGAAAGAGTACATAGGCAAAACATTCTCTAAAATAAATTGTATTAATGTTTTTCTTAGGCTACTCTCCCAAGGCGATAGAAATAGAAATGAAAATAAACTAATGAACCTAATCAAACTTATAAGCTTTTTTTTTTTTTACAGAAGAAACCATTCAGTTTTATTGATTAACATGTATGCTTATCACACACAGAATAAAACCTTTTACACTCCACTATGTAACTTTGGTTAAAATACAGATTATAAGCATAAACAATGATAATCTTTCCTCTGATACAATGATCTGAGAACTGTGATTTCTATGGTTACAAAAGGGAGGCTAATCATTTAAGAAGATGTACACTAATTACATGACTTTTCTGGGAAGTGTTTTCCATACATTTCTAGGGTAGCAGAGATGTCTTTAATTGAAACATCTCAACTGATATTCATGACTTCTGTTGATATTATAAAATACATCAAGATTTTAGTGAACTGTCATTACATTTTACTATAAAAGCAAATGACTTTGCGTTTAAAAGGAAGTTGCTTCATAACTATTGAAAATGGACATCTTACTTTAATCTGTGGAATTATTCCCTGAACACTTACATCACGGTGACATACAAGGATGTGTGACATGAATGACAAACACCACCATTTAGATGTTCACTGTACATGTTACATTACTGTGTCCTTAATCTCATAATGGAGAAAAATATAAATGTTTTCTTCCTAGATAGAAGGGCTTCTCTCATCTTTGAGGTAGCAACCATCAAAAACATAACTTTGCATGCACACTAGAAATGAAGTGTGGCATGGAGTAATTTGAGAATTCAGTTACATTCATTTTGGTTTTCAAATAATCACAAATCATGTCAATATAAACAAACATACATAGCTAGTAACTGTACATGGCTAAATGTCACCTCTTCATCTTGTCATCCATACAAGCTTTTGCACAGCAAAGGAAACCATGAACAAAATGAAGAGACAACCTACAGCTTGGAAGAAAATATTTGCAAATGATGCAGCCAACAAGGGCTTAATTTCCAAAATATACAAACAGCTCATACAACTTGACAACAAAAAAACAAAAAACCCATCAAAAAATGAGAGGACCTAAAGACATTTCTCCAAAGAAGAAAGACAGATGGCTAACAGGCATGTGAAAAGATAGTCAACTTTGACTAACTGTTAGAGAAATGCAAATCAAAACTACAGTGAGGAAGCAACTCATACCAGTCAGAATGGCCATTATTTAAAAGTCTTAAAAAAAAAAAACGCTAGAGAAGATGTGGGGAAAGGGGAACCCTCCTACACTGTTGGTAGAAATATTAGTTGGGGTAGCCACTGTGAAAAACAGCATAGAGATTTCAGAAAACTAAAAATAAAATTACCATATGATCCAGCAATCCCACTCCTGGGCTTATATCCAGGTGAAACTATAATTCAAAAAGATACATATATGCCTGTATTCATAACGGCACTATTCACAATAGCCAAGACATAGAAACAATGTAAATGTCCATCCACAGATGAATGAAGATGTGGTACATATATACAATGGAATACTACTCAGCCAAAGAAAAGAACAAAATTATATCATTTGCAGCAATGTGGATGCAACTAGAGAATATCATACAAAGAGAAGTAAGTCAGAAAGAGAAACACAAATGCCACATAATATCACTTATATTGTGAAATCTAAAATATGACACAAATGAACCCATCTATGAAACAGAAGTAGAATCAGAGACATAGAGAACAGACTGACGATTGCCAAGGAAAATGGGGTGGGAGAGTGATTGATTTGGAGTTTGGTTAGCAGATGTAAATTGGTATATATAGAATGGATAAACAACAAAGTCTTTCTGTATTGTACAGGGAACCATATTTAGTATCCTGTGATAAACTATAATGGAGAAGAATATGAAAAAGAATATGTGTGTATATATTGTGTATACATATACATATATACACACATACGTATAACTGAGTCATTTTGCAGTCATAGTAACAGAACATTGTAATTCAATTATACTTCAGTAAAAAATACACAAATAATGTGGCAGGAAGATAATACATAACGACATAGAAAGATGTTCCAGTTGTATCAAATGATGTGTATGTATATACTCATAAATTGCTTAACAGATAATCTGCACAGAGAGATCTGGTTATGAGGGAAGGTATATATAAACATATGCATAGATACAAAATATTGATGTAATTTCAGAGGTGAAATTGCAAGTTATTTTTATTTTCTGTTTTTCACCTGTTCAAATTTAATTTTTCCCCTAAGAGACATGGGCTACTTTATAAAGAGAAAAAAATAGGTAAGATTATTTAAAAATGTAACTGTGTTTCTTTGAATTATTTGAGTTGGCTTTTATTTTATATTTTTCTCCATGATCTAATATTTATTTGCTGGCAACTTAATATTCAACGTGGAAAGTGAGATATTTCAAATAAACAACTAATTTCTGGATCAGAATTAGTTTTCAATGCCTATAAGTACGAAACCTGGTCCTCAAAAAGAGTTATTCTTGAAGACTTTACTAAGCTGGTAGGTAGGTAAATGGTGGTATGGATGATTATTTTCTTTAAAAATCTGTTTAATGTTGTTGTAAAGTTATCTTGACAAACATGGCATGCACCATGCAGACAAGAAGACATCCACTGGACCCCTGGATTTTCCTGCCTGGCCCAGTAGATTTGAGCCAAAACTTAGATAGCCATCCCTTCCTGGACCATGCTCTGGACTTTGGCTTCCTCTTGGTACCTGGAAGCAAGTCTTTTCCTACTAGTGACCTAAAGTGAAAAAGTGAAAGTCACTCTGTCGTGTCCGACTCTTTGTGACCCCATGGACTGTATAATCCATGGAATTCTCCAGGCCAGAATACTGGAGTGGGTAGCCTTTCCCTTCTCCAGGGGATCTTCCCAACCCAGGGATCAAACCCAGGTCTCCCGCATTGCAGGTGGATTCTTTACCAACTGAGCCACAAGAGAAAGCCTCAGGAGGATTTGCATTTGATCAGGATTGATGCACAGTCGCCTCTCTCCCAGAGTGGGTGTCCGCCCAGCTCAGACTCTGCAATGCTTCCTACCTTCTCCTTCTTGGTGGCCTCTTTATGATGCTGTGTAACAAGTAGCCATGCCCATGGCAACCCAACACAACACCTATTCATCATTACACAGTCCTGAGTCTTTGCTTAAGATTGCACAAAGCTGAAGTTGAAGTGCTGCCCAAGCTGGGCTTTTATCCGGAAGCTCTAGGGATGAGTGACTTCCAAGTTCATTCATGTTTTCGGCCAGATTCAGTTCCTTGGAATTGAGATCCCTATTTCCTTGCTGGTTCTGAGCTGAGGCTATTTTTATCTCCTAAAAGCCACCCATATTTCTTGCCACATGGCCCCCTCCATCTTCAAGCTAACAATGGTATATCAAATTCTTTTTGGGCTTCAGATCTCTAACTTTTTCTTCGGTGATCATAAGAAAGATGCTCTGCTTTTAAAGGTCGCACAGGATTGAGACAGGCCTGCTGGACCATCTTCCTTGGCCATCTACTGTAACAGTCATGGAGTGATACCCATCATAATCACAGGTTTGTCTACACCCAAAGGAAAGGGGCCAACACAAAGATAAAGGTCTTCAGGGGTCATTCTTAGAATTCTGCTGCCTCAGGAGCTTCAAGGATAAGCTTTGGGCAGCTTTAAAAGTGACTATCTTCCCGACTCAGAGAGAAGGCCTGCCTTGGGTGCCTGTCCTGAGGACTGCAGCAAGCAAGAAGGGCAGTTCTGTGTCAGAACGGGGCTTCTCCGACATTAACTGAGGATGAACAGATAAAGGGACGTTGGATTAGGCTGGAGATGGTGAATGGGATGTTGAAATAAAAAGGAAAAATAAAATTATTCACTGATTTCAATCACTAAGCCCTTCTCTCTTGCATGTTCTTGATTTTTAGATGACTAAAAATCCATTTTAAACTCCATTAGCACTCACTTGGTCTTACACAAATGTCTGCAGTTTTCACAGGGACTCGATCTAAACCCTTCTTGCTCTTCCCTTTCTCCCAGCCCCGACCACTCTCTTATCAGCTGCTCAAACAGGTTCACATTTTGGCATCAAATATAATCAAAATTCCATTGTGAGATAAGATTCCCATGCAAATCAAAGTACAATAAAGAAAATAGGAAGAAGACCACAGAATGTATGAAATCTTTCTTAAGCATGTTCTTTACTTTCTTTAAAAAAAGTGGATTCCTTCTCATCTGACCAGGCTGACTAATTTTGGGTTTTGAAAAAAATCATTGAACTCTAAAAATCTCATCCATCTTCATGAGACTCAGAAATCTTCTGAGAGCCAGCTATTCTTCAATCACTCTCCCCTAAATATTCTTATTCAATTTCTAATCCACAGGGTTTTCTGACATTCTTCCTTCAAAGTGATTTTGTAGACAGGGATCACAGAAGCCTCTTCTCACTTTATTTTATCCCAAAGTTCTGCCACCCACCTAGAGCTTCTGCAGGAATTTAGTGCTATTTTTATCCTATCTGGTTAGTGCCAAAGAACAATGCTCTGGTCCCATCACTGAAGCTCTAGGAACATCTGCTAAGTTACTTTTGTATTCATGTCCTGTTATTTCCTGTCATTTCTTGCATTTTCACAAGGTTACTCAGTTTGGAATTCCTGACTTGTGTTCAGATATTTGCCCATTCCTTAAACAGGAGAATTTTAGATTCCCAGTATTCTTTCCTGCAGAATTCCTTGGACATAGGAGTCTGGCTGACTACACTCCATGGGGTCGCAGAGTCAGACATGACTTAGTGACTGAACAACAGCTATACATTTTAAAAAGGAGCATTCTGCCGCTGGGCACCTGGAAACTTTCACAACATTGTTAATTGACTGTTGGTTAGTCCTTAAGTTGTGTCCAACTCTTTTGCGACCCCATGGACTGTAGCCCACCAGTCTCCTCTGTCCGTGGAATTCCCAGGAATGAATACTGGAATGGGTTGCCATTTCACTCTCCAGGGGATATTCCCGTCCCAGTGAGCCAACCTAGGTTCCTGTATTGGCAGGTGGATTCTTCACCACTGAGCCACCTGGAAAGCCCAACTATACTCCAGTATAAAATAAAACATTTTTTTTAAAAAAGAAATAACATACTTCAAACCCTCCCCCCCAAAAAAAAGACATTTTAAATATTTAGGAAAGTTCAGGGGGAAAACCCTAATACAGTTTTGAGCCCACAACCCAAATTTAATGGATGCTAACATTTTGTCATATTTCTTTTCAATCTCTTGCTCTCTTTAAGATATAAATTGTTAGGTATTAGATATAACCAAATTCTTACTCTGTATCCTTACCCCCTTCCTGTTTCTTGGGAAATGAATAATGGCCTTCATGTATTATCCCGTTTAATGTTTTATACTTTATTTTAAAAAGTTAATACACACAATGACATAGTTTTATGTTGAAAACATAAATAGAATCATACTGCATGATATGAGAGCATTCTGAAAATTTTTATATTTGCAAACATATAAAGCAAGTTGTTAAGAATTTAATGCCCATGTGTAAGCGCAGAATGCAAGCCCAGGAGGTTTCTTCATGACACACCTGAGGTAGGAATTAGGTCATGCTCTTCTGTTGCCCCTTTATGCCCCTTGTTCTAAGCTTATGGTTTTCATTTGGATATGGACATTTTCTTAATCATTTGCCACCTTCATGTAACAGGCACTGGTGGTGAGTCCTTGACAGAGTCTGAAGAGTTTAGAAAGAGCTGGATTCTCTCTTTTCCTCAAGCCTGCTTCCTTCACTTCTGGCTTTCTTTCCATCCTTGAACTACACCAGATTCTTTTCTCTGGACCACGCAGATGTTAGTAATGCTCTTCTCCAAGAAAGTCACTTTCTCCTCAGCTTCCGGTCCAAACTCAGATGTCACATCGTCTGAGAATTCTTCCTCACCCATCCTAGCCAAGCATCATTCCTGGCTCTCTGCACATATGAGCCTGTTTCAAACTCTTGATAGCAATTACTGAGAAAGAGTGTGTGTTCATTGCCTGTATGCCCCCGTGAGAATGTTGGCAGTACTGTCTTACTCGCTGTGGTATCTCCAGCACCTAAAACAGCACTTGGCTCATGGTGGAAACTCAGCAAGTACTGATTGACAGGTTGCCAGTGACCCCATCCTCCAGTAAATATAATCCAATCCATGTCTTGAAATCTGACCAATCAGATCAGCACTACTTCTAGGAGATGAGCAAGGAAGAAATATTAGTTACCTATTGCTGTGTCATGAATTATGTCCAAAAATAAAGGTGTAAAAAACATGATCATTGATTGTCTTAGTTCCGGTGGTCAAGAATTCTGTGTGCAAGATGCAGAGAAAATTTCAATTTGATAGGCAGAGCAAAGTATCAGAGGAAAATGACAATAGGTATTAGTGTCAGTTGTAAAAAAAAGTTGAGAAGACATGGAGGAGGCCCCACGATGTACAGAAGGTGCCGAAAAGTGGATAGAGCCCAGCAATGGGAATACACAAGCAGATTATATTTAAAGTTAAGGCAGAAATCCAGAAAGTCTATAATGGATTATCGGGCTCCAGCTCCGTACTTAAGGAATCAACACAGGACTCTAATCCCAGAAGAGTTTCACTGAGTCCTTTGCTGCTTCTTAGTCATACTCCATTCTGTTCCCTCAAAAATGGTTCCAAAGGTCCCCTCTCCATTTCCTGAGTCACTGAAGATTTCCTACCTCTTCCTTAACTGAGAAATTTGAAGTCAATGGTCTTTCTTTACAGGTTTTCTTCTTACAGCCAAGAGAAGCATGCAAATCTCTTTGCTACTCAACATCAATAAAATCTTCCTTTACATCCTTAAACAGCTAGGAACTGTCCAACATCTTGACTCTGTACAGTAGTCCAAATCCTCATGTCTCTTTCTTTATTGTCTCTTTCTTTATGTCTTCTTGACTCTGAAATCTGGTTCATTTCCTGCTGTTTTGTTACAATTCTCAGTGAGGTCATCTCTGTAGTGAAATAGGGTCAAGATACCCCTATTTTACAACAACAGCTTTTTGCAACCCTGGTAATCTAGGGCCTCTCTGTTATACCCAATGAGGACACCATGGACCACTCTCTTTATTGAGCTCTCTCAGCCCTTGACTTTCTTGACATTTCTCCATCCTGGCTCTCCTCCTTCCTCTAACTGCTCCTTCTGAAAGCCCCTAATGCTTTTGTATCACTGCTCTTTTCTCCTACTGGCTCCATGTGAGTGATCCACTCTCATGATTTAAGCTGTGACTTATATGCCTTCGATGGCCTATGATAGCTGCCTAGATCTCCCAGGTCAGACCTTTCCTGGGATATTCAGATTCCAATAGTCAAGAGTCTATCTGACTCCTCCACTTGGATACCCCCAGATGCAGCACCCTCAGCTGTCTGCCACATGACACATCACCATCCTCTCTAAGTCTGCTTCTCATACACTTTGCTGTCATTGGTTGGCAGCACTATCTACTCCAGCCTGTACTAGAAAGCAAGATGTCCTGCGTGATAACTTTTTTATCCTCATCCTTCCATTCACTCAAACATCAGACCTGCTGTTTTTATTTTTTGTTATTTAATGATCTCTTTATTTCCATCTCCTTTAGCCTACCCTAATTCAGGCTATCATTATTTCTCCCTTGATACTTCAATAGCCTCCTATCTGGTCTCCCCTTAAAACTTTCTTTCATGGAGTTGCAGGAGTGCTCCATCTATGAGCACAAGTGTGACTTTGTTTGGAACTGAAACTCTTTGATCATTTCCCCACTGTCTTCAATCTAAAGTGAAACTTGTATCTTGTTGCATGCAAGATGCTCCAGGAGTTAGACGGCTTCCTGCCTCTCTAATTTCATCTTCATGCATTTCCAGTAATGCTGAATATCATGTTCTTGCATGAATACACCACACTATTCTTTCTCCTTGCTTTTGGAAATGCTAAACCCTCTTCATGGAATACACATTTCCATTTTGCCTAACTAATCCTTGCTCCTTTTCTCAAGTTCATCTCAGGCTAACCTCTTGCAAGTTGACTTACCTGACTAACCCCATCTGCCCTGACAGTCCATTCACCCTCACCCAGAGCACCCTGATAACCTTCCATGTGTCCCTGGCATTGCACTCACCCCCATCTCTCCAGAGACCTCTCAGTTCCTTAAAGTCAGAGACCAGGCCTTTTGTCACTGTATCCTCAACACGTTGCTCAGTACTGGTGTATTGGAGGCCTCATCAACATTTTTGTTGATTAATGAAATGAACCACCTGAGAGGATTTTCCCACTTTCCAATGTAGTGTCAGAATGTAGAATGTACTCTGTGATGCTTTGCGGGAATTGACAAAAAAAATGAATGTTCTCAATGACTCAATGCCAGATCAGCACCTAGGATCACATGGAACATGATCTTGCAGATGCTGTAACATCAGAGAAAAGGAGCATTTTGCCTCAGGAGGTAGCATCCCCAGTGACATGCAGGTGGATGCTGCCAGGGCCAAGGTACAAGGAAGCCAGGAGGGCTAAGGAGAACCCACAGTAACCTAGAAGTGAAAACACACCTAGATAAAAGTCTCACATCACAGTCTTTCTTGCAGAAAGTTCTGGTCACGTGACTCGACTCTGGTCAGCACCACTACAATGGATATTGTGTGTTAAATGCACGTGATGTGTCCTTAAATGGAGCATGGGCTCTTCCCTTCTTTCTGCCGGCGGGAATGCGGACACCCTGATTGGGACCGGGCTGCCATCTTGGATTCATGTCTGACGACCTCACTACTTCTTGAACTTGAAGGCATAACATTTTCACTTATTCAAGATTTTTCTCATTCAAGATTTGTGGAAGAGGAGGCATCTATATAGGCAGAGTGAATTTAGGAACAGAGGACAGTTCCAGGTGAATACCACAAAGGAACACTCTCTGTCATTTTGAAGAAAAACAATGCTCACCAATGTTCTCATGGCTTCTGATGGGGTTATACTGTCTTCAGGCTTCTCCCAGGGATGTGTGTGTATTACCTTAGTCTGGTGTAGAGCTACAGTCAAAACTGCCTAGTGAAGGGGGTAGGATGGTGATTATGAGGTGGACTGATCAGTTTTGGGGGGAGGGATTTCTTGGAATAGCCAAGGAGACAGGATGACTCTAAAGACTCACCTCCTGAATCCATTTAGCATTTGAAGGTGGATTTGAATTAACAAACACCCTGTGCAAAGTTGCCAATGCATTAGTCATCCATACCTCAGTGATAATTGCTTTCATCAAACCAATGATTAGCAGAAATCAACACCAAAGGAATGGAGGTTGCAGTGGTGAAGAGGAAATGATGGTGGTTCTTTCGGGAGAAGACAGGCTCGGATGGGCCTTGGTGCTTCAGAGTCTGCAGAGCTGGGAGGAGAGGAATAGGAGGAAACTTGGTCTACTTCCCAGTGTGGCTCAGGGTTTCATCAGGGCCATTGTGCACTGAACATCACCTCCATGCCGCCCTGGCACTTCTTTGGTGCCTGGGAGTGCCAGAGCTGCTATGTCGGAATCTGTCCAGAGGCTGTACATCATGGCCTATTCTGGGTTGGCCTGGGCCCACAATGATAGCCTCCACTTAGTGAGTGCTATTGATAAGGAAGCTGAAGATGGGTGGATTTAGGTAATTCACACTGGTCACAAATAACCAAGATGCCATTGGGTTGGAGCCCAAAATACACTCTTTCCAGTAGTTAGAGGAAACTTGAGAAAGAGCAGAGGCTGAGAAGTGCCTGCATCCTGCTGCAGAAGGACACAGAGACAGTCAGGCCCTTCCTCCCACTTGGCCTCTGCCCCCTGGTCTCCTCACTTCTTCCCCCTTCACCTTCTCTGTCATTCTTGGGAATTTTCAGTGCTTTCCAAAGCTGGCTGCTTTGGGAATATTTTAAAATAAGAATTCAGACCCCATGCCCAACAGACTCTATTCTGATGGCTTTGGTGACTGTGGTGTGCAGACAAGGCTGAAGCTAAGAAGGGATTGCAGGTGGGAGAAGCCTCAGATATCTTCTCAGATGCAAAGCCTCTAGGGTGTGCAAATCTTTGATGATCTCCAAAATACCACCCCTGTGGAAGGCCAATGGGATGGATTGAGAGAAATGCTATCTCATTTGGAGGCTGACTATGGAAATTTAATTATTTCAACAGTCCTGGAGAACAAACATTCCTTAAAATGTGTCCTGTATTTTTTTTAAAAGAAGTCCATTCCGCTAGGATAATAGGGAAGTCACTGTGATGACTTAGGAAAACACAGAACAGTAGGTGAAGTTTGTCTTGGTCAGTCTCCTTCTTTGCCTTCCTTTGAACAGGTGCCCAGGACTCTAATTCGGTCCCACAGACACTGTGAAGGTCGATTCCTGCAACTTTACCCAACTGCGTGCTTTATAGGTAATGCATCTTCCTCCTCTCTCCACCTTCTTCACCACTAGACTCACCTTAAATTCAAATATCCTCAAGTTTACTTAGGTCAAGAGAGAAGTCACTCTCAAAGCAAGCTAATAAGTGAATGATGACCTTTGAGGGACTGCAGACTTCATATTTCCCTGGAGGGTACCACATTTCCTGACCTTTCTTTCACCTTCTCTGTTTCCTTATAGGGTTGGTCATATGATATTAGGAAGAGATCATATGCTAAGGAATTCAATAATTCCCTTGAGGAGAATCAAGAATTGAAACAACTACAACACAAGAAGCTTGGTACTTTTGAAGTCTAGCTATTGGTGATGGAAGATGGAAGCGGAGACTGGACAACAAGCCAATTTTTCAGTGTCACTATGAATCTATTCAGTCAGTTCAGTCACTCAGTTGTGTCCGACTCGTTTCGACCCCAGGGACTGCAGCACCCCAGGCTTCCCTGTCCATCACCAACTCCCAGAGCTTGCTCAAACTCATGTCCATCGAGTTGGTGATGCCTTCCAACCATCTCATCCTCTGTCATCCCCTTCTCCCACCTTCAATCTTTACCAGCATCAAGGTCTTTTTCAAAGAGTCAGTTCTTCACATCAGGTGGCCAAAGTATTGCAGTTTCAGCTTCAGCATCAGTCCTTCCAATGAACACCCAGGACTGATTTCCTTGAGGATGGACTGGCTGGATCTCCTTGCAGTTCAAGGGACTCTCAAGAGTCTTCTCCAACACCACAGTTCAAAAGCATCAGTTCTTTGGTGCTCAGCTTTTTTATAGTCCAACTCTCACATCCATACGTGACTACTGGAAAAACCATAGCTTTGACTAGATGGACCTTTGTTGGCAAAGTAATGTCTTTGCTTTTTAATATGCTGTTCAAGTTGGTCATAGCTTTTCTTCCAAGGAGCAAGTGTCTTTTTATTTCATGGCTGCAGTAACCATCTGCAGTGATTTTGGAGCCCCCCAAAATAAAGTCTGTCACTGTTTCCATTGTTTCCCCATCTATTTGCCATGAAGTGATGGGACCAGATGCCAAGATTTTAGTTTTCTGAATGTTGAGTTTTAAGCCAGCTTTTTCACTCTCCTCTTTCGCTTTCATCTTCACTTTCCCCCATAAGGGTGGTGTCATCTGCATATCTGAGGTTAGTGGCATTTCTCCTGGCAATCTTGATTCCAGCTTGTGCTTCATCCAGCCTGCCATTTTGCATGATGTACTGTGCATTTAAATTAAATCAGCAGGATGACAGTATACAGCCTTGACATATTCCTGTCCCAGTTTGGAACAAGGCTGTTGTTCCATGTCCATTTCTAACTGTTGCTTCTTCACCTGCATACAGATTTCTCAGGAGGCAGGTAAGGTGGTCTGGTATTCCCATCTCTTTCAGAATATTCCACAGTTTGCTGTGATCCATACAGTCAAAAGCTTTAGTGTAATCAATAAAGCAGAGTAGATGCTTTTCTGGAACTCTCTTGCTTTTTCTACGATCCAATGAATGTTGGCAATTTGGTCTCTCATTCCTCTTTCTTTTCTAAATCCAGTTTGACATCTGGAAGTTCATGGTTCACATACCGTTGAATCCTCGCTTGGGGAATTTTGAGCATTACTTTGCTAGCGTGTGAGATGAGTGAAATTGTGCAGTAGTTTGAACATTCTTTGGCATTGCCTTTCTTTGGGATTGGAATGAAAACTGACCTTTTCCAGTCCTGTGGCTACTGCTGAGTTTTCCACATTTGCTGGCATATTGAGTGCAGCACTTTCACAGCATCATCTTTTAGGATTTGAAATAGCTCAGTTGGAATTCCATCACCTCCACTAGCTTTATCAGTAATGATGCTTCCTAAGGCCCACTTGAGTTCGTATTCCAGGATGTCTGGCTCTAGGTGAGTGATCACACCATTATGGTTATCTGGGTCATGAAGATCTTTTTGGTCTAGTTCTTCTGTGTATTTTTGACACCTCTTCTTAATATCTTCCATACCATTTCTTTCCTTAATGTGTCCATCTTTGCATGAAATGTTCCCTTGGTATCTCTAATTTTCTTGAAGAGATCTCTAGTCTTTCCCATTCTATTGTTTACCTCTATTTCTTTGCACTGATCCAGTGGCTTTCTTATCTCTCCTTGCTATTCTTTGGAATGCTACATTCAAATGAGTATATCTTTCCTTTCCTCCTTTGCCTTTAGCTTCTCCTTCTTTGCCAAATAGCTTTTTCTCAGCTATTTGTAAGCCCTCCTCAGGCAGCCATTTTGCCTTTTTGCATTTCTTTTTCTTGGGGATGGTCTTGATCACTGCCTCCTATACAACATCATGAACCTCTGTCCATAGTTCTTCAGGCACTCTATCATATCTAATCCCTTGAATCTATTTGTCACTTCCACTGTATCATCATAAGGGATTTGATTTAGGTCATACCTGAATGGTCTAGTGGTTCCCCTACTTTCTTCAATTTCAGCCTGAATTTGGGAATAAGGAGTTCGTGATCTGAGCCACAGTCAGCTCCCGGTCTTTATTTTGCTGACTGTATAGAGCTTCTCCATCTTTGGCTGCAAATAATATAATCAATCTGGTTTCAGTATTGACCATCTGATGATGACCATATGTAGAATCTTCTCTTGTGTTGTTGGAAGAGGGTGTTTGCTATGAACAGTGTGTTCTCTTGGCAAAACTCTGAATCTATTACCTTGAATTGATTTTTAATAAAATAATTAAATATTGTGCTTTGTTCAAGCAGCGTGGTAGTTGTCTGTTAATACACATGCTTTCAAGGGTGGTGGAAAGATGAACAGAGTGCATCCCTGGTTATTCCCATTCAGAGAGGGAGCTGTGAGATGGGTCATTCAAAGTCCAACTCTACTTAATGTAAGTATGCACACTGTGATTTGGAGAAGGAAATGGCAACCCATTCCAGTATTCTTGCTGGGAAATTCCATGGACAGAGGAGCCTGGTGGGCTACAATCCATGGGGTTGCATAGAGTCAGACACGACTGAGCACACACCCTGTTTTAGGGTTATCAGGAGCTTTTCTTTATGATCACAGAATGTCAGACACAGAAGGGACTTTTCAGAGTGTATCTTTCCTCAGCTGATAGCAAAATTAGTTTGCCGTCTCTGAGCACCCCTGCCAGCTCACAGGAGAAAAAGGTAGCTCTGATGATTACTGTGCATTAAGGGCTGGGGAGAGATGAACCATTTTCAGAACAAATGGAAAAGAGCTGATACTGAATGCTCTCCAGACTTTCCTTCCTGTGCCCTTGAATAATCAGCAAAATTGAATCAATTTCTGGTGGCCAAGGATCCTACTGATATTCACAACAAGAGATGTTCAGTACTTCATTTATGGAGAACGTCTTCAGAGCCCAGGGGACCAGCTGTTTCCCACCATCATTCTTTGTTCAATATACACCACTGTAGATGGTGAGAAAGGCCAAATAAAAGTCCCCAGAATCCTCATTCAGCTAACAGAGAAATTGCAGGAGTCAGAACAAGTTCATACACATTGTTGGGTAAGACTGCTTTGTGAATATTAGGCAACAGTAAGATGCTCTTTCAATTTTTGCCTACTGAGCTCTCCAATTTCTGTATGTCCAAAGCCTTTCTCCACTTGGCTATTGTGACCTGGGACATCATAATAGCTGAGAGTCCTCTGGCAACTCACTTCCTCCCCTACTCACCCTTCCTCCCCCCCCCCCCCCATTTATTTTTATTAGTTGGAGGCTAATTACTTTACAATATTGTAGTGGTTTTTGCCATACATTGACATCTGACTCACCTTTAACTGCCTGCATGTACTCACTGTGATACTCACTCTCTGAAAGTCTGGCCCCACCATGAAAGTTTTTATTTTTAATCCAAACATTCCCCTCAACCACGAGGTACTAGATTTTTTCCTCCTCCATGGTCCACATTTTTATTGGGAAACTATGATTATAATAAATCTATTGTTTAGGAGCATAATGAAAATGGGCCCAAGGCACAAAACCTATAGAGTTTAAGTTCACCTGCCTGATCATAAGGTGGTGGCTCAGTCTGTTCTTGGACTTCTTGATGTTGGCCAGACAGAGATGTGGGTTTTGAAAAACAATGTTTTGACTTGGCTTTGGGTCAGGCTCTAGACTGCAGAGGCTGTTTCTGGAGGCCTGACAGCCATTATAGAGTCCTGGGTTGCTGGTGTTGGGAAAACAAACTAGGGCAAGAGAGACTTCCCTCATGCATTGCTTTTGTATCAAATCAACTTGTAATGAGAACTTTTCCGTTTATTCCATGCTTTGTCCTTCTCAAAACATGTTTACATACAGCACCCCTCATCTGCTACTGCCATGAGTCGGCACAAAGAGGATGAAAGCATGAAGAGGTTTAGTGTGTGTTATTATGTGATGGGAGCGCCACAGATGGCACAGTGGTAAAGAACCCACCTGCCCATGCAGGAGAGGCGAGAGAGGCGAGTTTGATTCCTGGGTTGGAAAGATTTCTGGAGAAGGAAACGCAACCTGCTTCAGTATTCTTGCCTGGAAAATTCCATGAACAGAGGAGCCTGATGAGCTAGTAGAGTCTATGGGGTCGCAGAGTTGAACATGACTGAATGACTGAGCACCTTCCATGATGACCCCACCACCTCCCAATCCTCACATACTCTTTACCATCACCTGCCAGGAGGCCTGAATCTCCTCCAGATTGAGTTGAGTCTCCTATTAGGAGCCACCATCAGGAAGCTAGGACATCCCCAGACCACGCCCCCTTTATCCTGCATGTTCTAGGCTCCACCCACATGCAACTCTGTATATTGTCTATCATGGCTCCACCTCCCATTCCATCCTCAAAGCAAAACCTTTCCAGGAGACCCTCTCAACATGAGTCATCAGCAAAATTTCCTTTTTTCACCGAATATGCCCTCACTCTCTCCCCTTTCTGAATCCTGGGTCCACCCCGAGGGCATGGATTTTGCTGCAACTCTTCTCAGCGGTGGCAGTACTATCCCCTCAGCTGTTGTACTTATCCAAAAACTCCCAATTTGCCTAAATGCAAATTTCTGCATTTTGAAAGCCTGCAGCAGAGAGCTGGATGTGGCTGAAGAAAAACACCTACGTATGTAGACGACTTCATTTTAAGTTCTGAAACACTAATGTAAGACCCAACAAGCCCCCAGCCCTTCCCTTGTTGATCCACTTACCCATGCTCCTAGATTATTAACTCCCACCAGCCCACTTGGAGCTGGTGTCCTTGGCCCTTATTTCACCAAAAATTAGGAGCTCTCGGGAATCTCTCATCAGTCAGTGGCCAGCTGGCCTCTTTCTGTGTATCTCTTGCTTGTGTTTGTACATAGCTCCTGGACATAGCTGAAACTCTTAACTAGGCTATAGTCACTATCTTGAACTTCATATGTTCCCAACCAAACTCATACATCACACTATGACAAAATTAAGAACAGAAACAACCAAAGTAACCTGTTCTTCTTGAACATTCTTCTTTCAATAAATGATAACTTCTTTTATTTAAGGCTAAAAACCTCAAAATCATCCCTTTCATTCTCAATATTCAACCCATTAGCAAATTCCATCAGATCTACCTTCAGAACATATCCAGAATCTACCTACTTCTTCCCTCTGGATCCAAGCCACTACCATGGATTACTGCATTAGACTTCCAAAAGTTCTTCCAGTCTCTACTGTTGCCTCTGTGCTATTTTTCCCACATAGCAACCAGAGTTAACCTTTTCACAAGTGCATCACATCTTCTTAAGGCCTGCAGTAGCTTTCCACTCAGAGGAGAAGCCAACGTCCTTGCAAAGGTCTCCATGGTCTAGACCTCGGTAACCTCATTGTTAACACTCCCTCCCACCCAGCTCATTCTGCTCCAGTCCTTCTGGCCCTTATGCTGCTCCCAAACACTCCAGCTGAGATCTTTCTCCAGTCCCTAATCCTGCTGCTGCCCCTGCATAGGAAAGAAAGTGAAGTCGCTCAGCATAACTTGTTCCCTAACTTCAAGTCGTTGCTCGGAAGTTACCCCCCTCCTCACATTCTGTTCTTCATTGCTTGCTTTTCCTTCCTCACAGTTGAACATATAGTATTTTGTTCGTCCGGTTTGTATCTTCCAACCATCTCCCTACCTGGTCTACCTCCATTGTTGTTGTTATTGAGTCACTCAGTTGTATCTGACTCTTTGTGACCCGATGGACTGCAGCACATCAGGCTTCCCTGTCTTTCACTATCTCCAGGAGTTTGCTCAAACTCATGTCCATCAAGTTGGTGATCCCTTCCAACCATCTCATCCTCTGTTGTCCCCTTCGCCTCCTGCCTTCATTCTTTCCCAGCATCAGGGTCTTTTCCAGTAAGTCAGGTGGCCAAAGTACTGGAGTTTCAGCTTCAGCATCATTCCTTCCAATGAATGTTCAGAGTTGATTTCCTTGGATTGACTAGTTTGATCTCCTTGCAGTCCAAGGGGATCTTGAGAGTCTTCTCCAACACCACAGTTCAAAAGCATCAGTTCTTTGGCACTCAGCCTTTTTTTGTGGTCCAACTCTCACATTCATACATGACTACTGGAAAAACCATAGCTTTGACTAGATGGACCTTTGTCAGTAAACTGATGTCTCTGCTTTTTAATATGCTGTCAAGGTCTGCCTCCATAAGGGTAAAGTTATTGATTTTGTTTGTTGGCATGTCCCTAGTGATTTAACAGAGTGGGTGCTTGATAGATATGTGTTGCATAAGTAAATACATTTTATTTTACAAATGTAAAAAATGTTTATTTATTCATATTTCTTTGCCTGCTTCCAGCCTTAGTTGCAGCGTGCAGGGTCTCGGGTTGCAGACTCTCTAGTTGCGGCTCACAGGCTCAGTTGCTTCACAGCGTGTGGGATCTTAGTTCCCCAACCAGGGATCAAACCTGTGCTCCCTACATTACAAGGTGGATTCTTACTGGACCACCAGGGAACTCCCTCATTTTTTACAGATTTTATGACAGTGCCTGTCACATTTTAATCTCTGTAATAGGTACTCTCAAGGATACCAAGACCTCATAACTTTTTGAAACAAAAATCCTAAATGCTCTGCCCTTGCAGGATAAGTGATTTGAATATTACACTTTATGCAAAAGTACGTAGGCATCTGGCAGTAAATATGTTGCAATCTGATTACTACTTTTTGAAGTCAATGTAAGTAATAAAATCAATAATTTCTAAGAGCCAGACTTTGCACTTGACATTGCAATAGGGGTGTCAGATTATTCTAACAAAAATGCTAGATGGGAATGACTTACCAGGTAAATGTTATTTATTTTTATTATGAGGTAGATTATCATTTATATTGTGGAAGGTTTAATGATGACATTCTGCATTACATGCTTTTTCTTACCAAATAAGTAAAAGCATTTTAAAACACCTTCCCCAGACCACAAAGTTTGGTTTTTACTGACTCAAGCATGGCTATGTTATAGCCATTAAAACAAGATTACTCATAGCACAAAAATTATTTTCAATCTGGTATTTGGTACAGAAGTTAGAGTAATTATCAAGCAGTTTTTACATAGAGCGGCAGGTTCCCTGTGGAAAACATATTTCCACTTATCAAAAAATGATGTTTTCTCAAAGGAGTTGAAAATCATGTCTCCCATACCAACTCTTCTCCTGAAGGGAATTTGAAGCGGGTCCCTTTTTTTCATGTTGACAACCTCCAGATTTGAATTACTCATCAAAAGATTGATCATCATTAGCCAAATGCAAAAGACTCAGAATATAATATCATGAATCCTAACTACTCCTTCTAGAGTTTGAGACTACTTAAATTCACATTTGTGCCTTGGTAGTTTATGATCGGCATAAACAAGAAACTCATTTTTCTGCAGTTTGAATATGGCCTTCAGGCCAAAAAATTGTAGCATCAATTTTTGAAAGGCTCTTTGGAGCTAAATTAAATCTTTAAGATTCTTGATTCAAGCTGGATGAAGTTACCAAAGGTGCCTTGCCTTTAAAAAGTTCTGCAGTACATAATTTAAAGCTATGCATGTCCTGTGATTTACAAATCTCACTTCTAGAACTTTGCCTTAAGGAAACAGTCTTGTAAATGGAACTTAGATGGAAAGTGGGCAAACCTAGGTTCTGACCCCAGCTCCAGCATTAATACCATGTGCATTTATATAGTCCTTTTGGTCTCAGTTTTTTCATCTTTAAATGAAAAAATAACATTATATTCAAATACCATTATATAATATTTTATACATATAACATATAATTAAATAACATTATAGATTTTTCAGGACTGTTGTAAGAATTAGAGTTATGAGAAATATAATCCCTTAGGCAGGTCTGTATGTGATATATATTAATAAATAAATGGAATATTATTCAGGCATAAAAAGAATGAAGTACTGATATATGCTACAGTGTGGATGAACCTTGAAAACACTGTATTGAGTCAAAGATACCAAATACAGTATCACATATCTGTGGTTCCTTTAATACAAATCATCCCTAGTAGGTAAATCCTCAGAGACAGAAAACAAATGAATGGTGGTCATGGACTGGAAATAGTGAAGAATGGGATGTGATTGCTAATGGGTATGGGGTTTCCTTTTGGGGTTTTAAAACACTTCTGAAACTAGGTAGTGGTAATGGTTACACAACATTGTGAATGTGCTTCATGACACTGAACTGTGTAGTTTAAAATGTTAAAATGACAAATTTTATGTTATTTATATATATTGGGCTTCCCTGTTTAGCCCAGCTGGTAAAGAATCCGCCTGCAATGCTGGAGACCCCAGTTTGATTCCTGGGTCAGGAAGACCCCCTGGAGAAGAAACAGGCTCCCCACTCCAGTATTCTTGGGCTTTCCTGGTGGCTCAGACAGTAAAGAATCCATCTGCAACACAGGAGACCTGAATTCAATCCCTGGGTTGGGAAGATCCCCTGGCAACCCACTCCAGCATCCTTGCCTGGAGAATCCCCGTGGACAGAGGAGACTGGCGGGCTGCCGTCCATTACTATTGTAAAAATATGTTGCTTAAAAAATATATTGCAAAATTGTCTTTACAGTAAAATGGTATTTACAATCATCTATATCTATACACATACATGACAGAATTTATACTTCAAAATATTAGTAGTAATTTCTGAATATCATATCACAAGTGTTTTTTAAAACCACCTATATTTCCTTAACTTTTTTCAGTAAATATTTATTATTTTTATATGCATTATAATAAGAAATGAAGTTTAAGAACAAAGAATCAAGCAAATGAAAGTGCTGAATAAATGAGAAAAGTAAGAGTAGACCCAGGACTGACTTGCACTCTCAGTTCAGTTCAGTTCAGTCCAGTCGCTCAGTCATGTCCAACTCTTTGCAACCTCATGGACTGCAGCACGCCAGGCCTCCCTGTCCATCACCAACTCCCGGAGTTTATTCAAACTCATGTCCATTGAGTTAGCGATGCCATCCAACCGTCTCATCCTCTGTCGTCCCCTTCTCCTCCGGCCTTCAATCTTTCCCAGCATCAGGGTCTTTTCAAATGACTCAGTTGTTCGCATCAGGTGGCCAAAGTATTGCAATTTCAGCTTCAGGATCAGTCCTTCCAATGAATAGTCAGTACTGATTTCCTTTAGGATGGACTGGTTGGAACTCCTTGCTGTCCACGGGACTCTCAAGAGTCTTCTCCAACACCACAGTTCAAAAGCATCAATTCTTCAGCGCTCAGCTTTCTTTATAGTCCAACTCTCACACCCATATGTGACTACTGGAAAAACCATAGCTTTGACTAGACAGACCTTTGTTGTAAAGTAATGTCTCTGCTTTTTTACTTGCACTCTAAGTTTATAAAATAAAAGTGCTCAGCAGTACTTCATAATTGCTGCCTGCCTGGTCACAATTCTGAACTGTGCTTTTCTACTTAGAGCCATTCTGCCTCATGAGCCAGAATTTATGAGGAATCAAGTCCCATTCTTAACATCTAATTTGCAAATCAGCGTAGTAAGGTATAAGCCTAGAGACTGAGCAGGAATAATTGCACCTAAATCATGACATGACAGGATACTAATAACTCTAATGCTCACCACTACCGTATATATAACTATAAATGCCCCCATTAAAAAAAAATTTCCCTGTCCCTCTCCTCCCCGGTGGAAGTCTCAAATACCAGATGGTGAGATTCAAAGCAAAATATTTGGCTAACCTGTTTTTTAATAATTAAAAAATATTTTAATTTCTTTGGCTGTACTGGGTCTTAGTTGAGGCATGCAGGATCTTGGTTGCAGTATGTGAGATCTAGCTCCTGAACCAGGGATCAAACCTGGGCCCCCTGCATGGGGAGTGCAGTATTTTAGCCACAGGACCACCAGGGAAGTCCCTGGCAACTCTATTTTTAATTGCCTTTATTTTTCTCAACACTATGAGGAAGAAATCATTATTTGCATTTTACACACAATAAAATTTGGATTCAAGGTGAGTAACGTTTGAGGTTCAAAATGTTAGTAAATGGTGGACTCAAAATTTGGAGCCCAGACTTGAGCCTGAAACTCACATTCTGCCCATGGTGACATACTGCCTCCTATCATCTGATGGATGAGGAAGCAGGTATTCAGAGAGGTAAGCTGCCTGGGCCAGAGTCCCAGCAAATGTCTGATATGACTTGGGCTTGGATCCCAGGTTTTCTAGTTGAGTGAATTTTCAGACAACTCAGGGACCTCTCAGGCTTTTCTCAAGGGTTTTAACCAGTGCTTTAGGAAGGACACTCAGAAGACCATAATACAACACAACCTCAAAGAATGAGTAAAAAGATAACTGAAATTTTAGAATCAATGTGTCTCAGATGCCAAGAGAATAACAACTCAACTAAAAATAAAGTTCTGATGTGGAAACATGCCCAGTTACTCAGTCGTGTCCGACTCTTTTCAACCCCAGAGACTCTAGCCCTCCAGGCTGCTGAGTCCATGAGATTTTCCTGGCAAGAATACTGTGGAGTACTTGCCATTTCCTCCTCCAAAGTTCCGACATGAGGTTGTAAAATGTTCTGAGTTCAAGCAGATGCAAATACTTTATTTTAAATGATATGATGATGTAGGGATAAACACTGAAATGAGACCCACATTAAAACTTGAACTGCCATGCAAAGTGAATGAGTGCTGTTAAAGACAGAACTTGCTATGAGCCTTGCAGCAGAACCTATTGCCTGCCTGGTGTGCCATTTGGAGCCTTTGTTCAGAGGACAGAATCCGTGTGTGAGCAGATTTTGATATTTGAGCCACCCCCTCGTCTCCATGGGTAGCCTAAAGGAGAAGCTTATCTGGACAAAGTTCTCTAGCTGCGTTTGTAGGAGTGTGTTCAGTGCAGAACATTCCAGCCCCAAGAGAAAGCATAAATCATGTTTCTTCATTCTCAACCATTCTAACAGCAGATTATTCACTCAGACGGATCTACACTGGAATCTTTTTTGCAGGCTCCCCCATCAGCTTCTGAATACCTTGCGCACTCTGCTCAGAGACCATCTGGGGACTCTCAAAGCAATGTGTCAACCAGGTGCCCCTTGGTACCCTCAACATGTCATTAAGGGCATTGGCACTGAATTACATTTCTTCTCTGAGTCTCAGCGCACCTCACCCCTTCTTTAAATATCTGACCTACTCTTTTTCTCCAGTAAATCTAAAGAAGTTCAGGTTCCATGGCTTGACCCCCTGGTTCTTCCATGTCTCACTTGCATGTTTCCCCCAGTCTGCGCCTCCTCATCCTGTCCCATCTCATACCTCTCTTCCCCATGGTTCAGCTTCGCTCTCTGTCCCATCTCTGTTGCCCTTGAATTTTCATTCTGAGTCTTTCTCAAGTGCTTCCAGTCATGACAGCCCTTCTGCCAGGACACTTTCCAACTCAGATGCCAGCCTTTCTCTCTAAATCTCACACCTTCAGTCTCTGCAGTGTTCATTTCCTTGGTGGACCCTGTCCTATGCTCCTGACTCATGGTACCACCAGCATCTCAGAACCCCACCTGGGTCCATCTCCCTGCCCCAAGACTGACCAATAGAAGGCTAGGATTCAGCTTATTAAGTGGCCTCCACTCAGAGAGGAGTCAATTGGATATACTTCCAACCATAAGAAGATAAACCAGAGAAGCACTGCTTTCTCTTTCATTCATTTATTCATTCTTTGTCTCTATTCCTCAATATATTTGTTGAGAAGGCACTGGGCACTGGGTAACTTGTGTATGTGTGTATGTAATTTTTTGTGGGTCATAAAGAATCATCACAGAGATTCCCAAATTTCTTGGTCATGGTACCCTTGGTGTCTCAATAATATTTTCATGACACTTCTAGGCCACATCTAGTCTTAAGGGCCCAGGTAACTTTCCGACTCTTGGCCTGAAGTTTCTCAGTAGCAACACTGTTGACAGTTGGGGACAGATAATTCTTTGATGTGGGGGGGCTGTGCTTTGTAAGGTATCCAGAAGTATCTCTGGTTTCTACCCACTGGATGCCAGTAGCATCTCCCCAGTTGTGATAACCAAAAATGTCTCCAGACATCATCAAACTTCCCTTAGAGGGCCAAATTACTCCCAGCTGAAGCCACTGGGCTAAACTCTTTGCTTGTGCTGTGAGGCATACTTGCCCTTTTAGTAATCTCCTCTTTTCCTCCTAAACTATTTCAGTTTGGCTCTTATTACCTGCAGCACATAGAGTCCTAAAAGCTAGCCTAACATTTACTGAGATGCTAACTACATCTCGGGCACTGTGCTAAGTAAGCATTACAGGCATCATCTACTTCAAGGCTCCCAGCAATCCTGTGAGTCAGGGGTAAGGTTTTAGTCCTCATTTTACAGAAGAGGCAACTGGAGATCTGACAGAAAACTAACTCACCCCCTGCCACTGAGTGGAGTGGGCACTTCGGGACCATGAGGCTCTACTGAATCCGCCACCAGCAGCGTATGAATTGGGAGGGTATGTGAGACACAGTTCAGCCCACCACAGGAGAACATAATGAGAGTGCTTGGAATCACATAGCGCTCTGTCTAGAAGATTTGTTTGTCCTCCCATCATATCTGTCTTATCTGGCTCTTGAAGTGTCTTACTTTATACAAATGTGGTTATCTTGCCCCTTCAAGAAGTCCGTACGCTTACTAAAAACACTTCCTTTCCCAAATGTAATACAGTGATGGGCGCACATCAGTAAGATATTAGAAAGTTATGGTACCTTGAATATTCTTGCTATATTAAAGCAGGGAAATTGATTTTTTTTAAAGACCAAGAATTTCTTCTAGTTTAAGTTCCCATGGTTCATTGCTCTTTAAAACCAATTTTTATGCCCTTAAAACACTCTTTGAGGTCTCTTGAAAATCTTTATTATTACCTTAATTTTTCTCATGATGAGCCAGCACCAATGCTATCAAGAATTGAGCTTTAAAAACACTCAAAACTGATTTTTCCCTGCTGGAGATTTTTGGTTCTCCAAAAATCTTCATCTCCATTCTGATGAGGTAAACATGGGCCTAGGACTAGTAGAAGAGAAAGAAAAATCTTAGGACCCAAATAGGTAAGGAAACCTCTAGGAGCCCTAACCTACAGGCCAGCAAAAAAAAAGATCCTGAGTACCAGGACTTCTTTCCTAGCCCAGCAAGAGTGACTTGGAAGAGGGATTGATGGATGTCATTGCTTGGAAAGGAAGTGCAAGTTTACAGAATAAATGTAAACATATTCATTCTAGGGAGCTTGTTTCAGATTCACATTGGTTTTTGGCTCTGCTCCATGGCATGTCTGGACACAGGAGAGTTTAGAACTCTGTGCTCCAAACAGTCATTGTTTCTTCTAGAACGTGCAAAAATGTCCAACTTATCACATTTTTATTTGACTGGAGAATATGGTGAGCAGCCGTTGAATCATTTCCCTGATGAGTTGGCTCTATGTGGGGTTTATTAACCATGTTTCTGCAGTTGTTTGTCTTCATCCAGCAAATATTGATTGGGTGGCCGCTTTGTGCTGGTTTGTGATTTGACTTTACCCTGCTGCATTACTGTTAGCCACTTTGGGTCCAGGACCAGACGCAGATGTAGGGAGGCAGTCGACATGTGGTTGAACGTGGATTCTGGGGCCGGACAGTCTGGGTTCCCAGCAGACTCCAGCACCTGCCGGTTCCTTGGCTATGGGCAATCTTACCTGTGTTCCTTTGTAACACAAGGAAAATAATCTATTATTTTTAGCCTCATGAGTTGTTGTGATAAAGAATGTCCTACAGGTTCCTTATTGTAGTTCCTGGAACATTATAAGGGCTGAGAAGTAATTAGCTGCTATTACTGTGACTGTTCTTCAGTAATATTTTTGCAATTTATTTCCTCGGTATCTTCTGTTCCTCTCACCATGACCATCACAAAACCACTGCTTTGGGGAAAATTTGCTGCAGCAGGAGGAAGTGAAAGGCTTTTGACATTCAGATGCAAAAGCAGAGGCAGAAAGGATTTACAGTGAGTTGGAACAGACTTCCACTTTATGAGACAAAACTTTTCCCTCAGTGAGGGGAAGGGATGGCAAAGACATTCTGGGAGCTTGAGAAACGGGGACCTGGTTCCTTGGGCTGGAGGGAGGAAGAATCCAGGGGTCTGGTGCATGATGTGAACTCGCAATAGATTTATGGAGATTTAAGAGCAGATACTGGGACTTCCTTGGTAGCTCTGCGGTGAAGACTCCACCTGCAATGCAGGAGATGCAGGTTTGATCCCGGGTCAGAAAGATCCCCTGGAGGAGGACATAACAACCCACTCCAGTATTCTTGCCTGGAGAATTCCATGGAGCCTGGCAGGCTATAGTCCACTGAGTCGCAGAGTCAGACTCTACTGAACTGACTTAGCATGCACACACACACAGAAGCAGATACTATGTACGCTAAAGAAACTGGACATAGACAAGGTCTGGGTCAGTCTCTCAGAGCTCCCAGTGGTCACTGCAGAGAGGTGAGGTGAGGAAAGAAGAAAGCATCATTGTGTGAAGCATTAGCTTTAAAGACGCACAAAGTCTGACTCCAGGGGTCTTTCCAGGCAAGACTCCCAGAAGCAATGTTCTGGAGTCTCGCATGGATAATATTCAAAGATGAGACACCCTTTCCACCCCAGCCCAGCAATCCTTGCTGTTGTTGTTAAATCACTCAGTTGTGTCCAACTCTTTGTGACCCATGGACTATAGCCCACCAGGCTCCTTTTCCATGGGATTTCCTAGGCAAGAATACTGGAGTGGGTTGCCATTTCCTCCTCCAGGGCATCTTCCCAACCTAGGGATGGAACCCACATCTCCTGCATTGGCAGGTAGGTTCTTTACCACTGAGCTACCAGGGAAGCCCCACCATATATGTATTTTAGCCAAGTCATACCACTGGTAGGATCTTAGTTCCCCAACCAGGGATCGAACTTGCGTCCCCTGCATTGGAAGCTCAGAACCCTCATTACTGAAACACTGGGGAAGTCCACAACTGCTGATATTTCTTTGGGGTCCTGAATACAATGCCTTTGAGATCCAGCAGACAGGCACAGCTCCCTTTGCCACCAAGCCCTGCTCGTTTCTCCCGGGAAGATAGCAGAGGTCCGGGATGGGGGGCGGGGGGCCGTCTCTCTGCAGGATCTCCCTGCTTACCTTCCAGCCCACCTGCCTAGAAGCGTGGCCCATAACTGGAGGGCATCTTTGTTCAGAGATGGGAGTTACTTCCCAGAACAGCTAACAGGCTATTGAGGAAACAGGGTGACTGCAGACTGCCATGTTCTGAGCACTTATTGTGTGCCCTGCACGGTGCTTGGGGTTTACCTCATGGGTCTTTATCACAACAGTCTTTGGAGGGGTGTTCCCTCCACTTTAAGGTAAATACAGAGCCTTAGAGCAGCTCGGTGACCTGCAGTCTCTAGAAAGGTTACCTCTGTGTCTCTCAACCCCCACCCTAAACAAAGCTACATTGTCTAAGGTGGCACCTTTTCAAAGAAATAATCATTGAATCTTCAAGACTGATGCCTCAGGTCTGAGCTCCTCTGAGGTTTCAGCTGGTGTGATTTCTCTGATAGAGGCATTTTGTCAGGCTGACTCAAGACTGCAGATCTGGGAGCCCTGAATCTTCTGGGATTCTAGGATTTCAGCCCAATATCTAATTCCAGAAATAAACTACTCTCTGCTTGATTAAACTTGTCTGCACTTAAGCCAAGTGGCTGTTGCCCAGCAACCCTATCTCAGCACAACATAGAACCCCAAGAACTTAGATATGATGGATGGTTTGGGGGAACGTGCAACAGTTATTATCATTATTGAAGGCTTTTGAAGGCAGAGACTATTACTTTATACCAGCACAGAACCTGGTGTGTAGTAGGTGCTCAATAAAATTTACATTTAGAATAGCAGGTGCTGAATTAGATGCTAGGGCTATACAGATAAGAAGGCAGATCCTTGCTCTTTAGGAACTCAGAGTCTAGTGAGGACTCACACACAGTGTGGTAAAGGCATAGAGATGTGATGAAGGCATAATGGAAAAAACTCCCAACTTTACTGCACAGCTTCAGAGAGGGAGAAATGTTGCCCTAACTTGTGCCAAGGACATTTGCAACAGAAGGAGTAACATGTACACAAATACAAAAGCAGGAAAGAGCACAGTATGTTTGAGGGGCAACTGAGGATCACACAGAACCAAACTCGGTCGACATTTCACCTCCTGCTAGGATGACGTGGAAACTGACCAAGGACACACATGCCCCAGAGGGCTCTCCAGGACAGATGCTTGGTTGGCTAGAACTGAAAGCACTGACCTCTCAGGTCACTCCCAAGACACGGACTTTTTTAAACAAATAAATGTGGAAGGTAAAAGAAATAGCCTGGAGCTTGGACAGTGGATGTTGGTTCTGGCTCCATTGTTTACTAGCCCTGTGATTCTGACCAGGTGATTTCACTTTCTCCTGCCTCTAAAAGACACAATTCTTCTATTACCTGAGAGTAAACAGAAAAATGGTGAAACTTGCCTGAGATGGCATCTTGGTGTTGCTCAGAATGGCTCTGATCAGTGGGTCGGAAGAGGCAACGGAGGGAGTGTAGAATTGCTTTCAGGAGAAAGCGCCCCACTGAGTCTGACATATTCATTCAGCCAGTTAGAACAAGCCCACCAGCCTCCAGGCAGGAAAATGCAGAATGTACCAGAACAGCTGAAGGCAGACTGGTGGGATGAGTGAATTAATATTTATTGAACTACTTTTTACTGAGCATTATTAGGGAGGATGGGAAAATACAGATCCACAAGCTAGAGTTACTATTCCTAAGAAAATAACAGTTCTTTATGGGAACAAAACATAAGGGCAAAAATAATGATGAGATTCTTGGATAGATATGTACCAAGACTTGGTAAACACAGGGAAGGGAGCAACTCGACTAATCTGCCTCTGTGGGGGAGTAGGAAGAGGGAGCCACATGGAAGGGATAATGGTTGAATGGGGTCCTCAAGACTCTTTTATCAGGACTTCCCTGGTGGTCCAGTGGTTAAGACGCTGCACTTGTGCTGCAAGGGGTACAGATTCGATCCCTGGTGGGAGAAGTAAAATCCTGCATACCCTGTGGCCTGGCTCAATAAAAAAAAAAACAATTACTCTTTTATGAAATCAAGGGAGAAGCGGAGAAGACAGTTGAAAATCAAGTGTTAAATTATGTTTTAGTGGTTATTTAGCCCTGAGTTGTGACAGTAATCTGATAAAACATGAGTGATTTATCATTTTGAGTAGATTTCTATATCTTACTGCTTTTTTGTTTTTTACTTCCTCTGAGACGTGTTTTTGTGTAAAATTGTTTTCTGGTGTTCCTTGGGCATTTGTTCTCTGCCTTAGTGAAGAATATTAAGCATGGCTTCTGTCTAAATTAAGAAATCGGAATCTAGTTATTGGTTCCAGTAGGGAGCTGATAGTTAAACAGAATAGAAATAGCACTAGAAACTTCAAGATAGGTAGAGAAAGACCAGAGCAAGTATTTGAGGCTATAGTCAGGGCAAAAAGAGTTTCAGTAGCCAACGCTTTCCAAGCCCTTCCATCTGTCAGTCACCCTACAGAGGAGAGAGGAAGGGAAAAGGCAGAAGGGAGAATTCGACAGGAACTATGGTAGTTGGGTGGATAAATCTGGGGTCAGCCAGTCTGGTTTTAAATCCTTCTATTCACCTGTTATGTGATCTCAGACAAGTTATCTAAATGTTGTTCTCATTCTCTTCTTTTCTGTATAGTAGTGACAATAATCAAACCTTCAGCTTAGCCTTACCATAAGACTAACAAAGTCATATACTGAAAACAAATATACTAATGCCTGGAACATACTTAAGGACATAGTACATATTAGCCACTAGCATTTGTCTACACATCACCCTCTCCCACCCCCTTTCTTGGCTATAGACTGTGAAGGGCAATGGACAGGACCACAGGATTATCTGTGGTATCACTTCTGTCCCTCTGACCTTGATAACTGGCTCAGGAGGGACCTATGACACAAACTACCCAGAGACCTTATCTGGGTTTTTGTATTGCAGCCAAGCTCTCCTCTGGGACCTTATACCAGTGCATCCCTGGGGTGCCGAGCTGCCATGTCCCTTCCACATGGAGAAGACCTGTCTGTGACTGCAAAGGATGAAGCCTTCAGGATGGATGAAGACTTTGGAACAAGCAGAATAAAACAGTGTGCATTGAATCCAGATCTTAAGGTCCCCCAGTATTCTGCAGATCCCAGCAATTCTTTACATCTGTAGTTCTATCTATATCTTGCAATGAACTGGGTGGGAGTCAGACTTGAAGAGTTTTGACTGATGCAAAGGGGCAAAGAAAGGATCCAAGAGAGATGACCTTTTCCCAGGCAGCTTGACCTTGCTTAGAAATGGGCCAGGAAGGTGATGATATGTAACCGAGAGTGAAGCATCCGAGACCTCCTGGGCTAATCACCAAGGAAACCAAGAGGTCTAGATTGATGGCTACCTTTCCATAAAATTCTCCTATAGCTGTTGTACTTAAGATTTTCATGGTGATAGAGACCATTTTTATCCTGAATTAGGAATTTCTATCCTCATGAGTCCATCTCTATTGCCATGTGGTCTTTGGACCACTTGGCCTGAAGACTTGAACTGATTATGGTTATGATGAATTTTCCAAATGAATTGAAAAGAGAACGATGATCTCATAACCCCTATGTGTCTATTTCAGTTAAATCCTGATTTATGTGGTTCATACTATATACCAAACATATTATGCAGAATACATTAGAATAATTATTAAGAAATCTAATGCCATCCATTATACTTTCTTAAAGTAAACTATTAAAAATGTGATTTAAATTGATGTCTCTTGTTATCTTCATAAAGTTTTTGTCTTTTGAAGCTAAGAAATGGATGTACAATAGCAACAAGATTTGCTTTTGTAACATTTTACATTTCTTCTTTACCCAGTCTCCCGTAAATCAGGAAACTTCTGGACACCAAAATGACAAATGATCTCAGCCCTCAGGAGGCCTAATTAACATTTCCAAGTTACCAAAGTGGGGAATTCCCTAACGTCATGCACTTTGGGAGAGAGGCTGTAGAATGAAACCCATCATTGGAGGGGAGGGAGAGGTGTGTAGAAGCTGAGCCAGACCACCCCTAAAGCACATCTACCTGACTCAGTTGGGCAAGATGAAATAGAAATTAGTCTGGCAATCCTTTCCTGGTGTCTCAGACAGTTAAGAATCTGTCTACAATGTGGGAGACACGAGTTCGATCCCTGGGTCGGAAGATCCCCTGGAGGAGGAAATGGCAACCTGCTCCAGTATTCTTGCCTGAAAAATCCTAGGGACAGAGGAGCCTGGTGACTTACAGTCCATGGGGCTTCTCCAGGCAAGAATACAGGAGTGGGTTGCCAGGCCCTCCTGCAGTAGATCTTCCCAACCCAGGAATCAAACTCAGATGTCCCACATTGCAGGCAGATTCCTTACCATATAAGCCACCGGGGAAGCCCAAGAATGCTGGAGTGGGTAGCCTATTCCTTCTCCAGGGAATCTTCCTGACCCAGGAATCGAACCAGGGTCTCCAGCATTGCAGGCAGATTCTTTACCAGCTGAGCTACCAGGGAAGCCCTCTCATAAGAATGGGGACAATTAATTTACTTCAGGATAAATTACTTCAGGGCTAAAATGATTAATTTCATCTATGCAGGGAAGTAGCCATGTATTGATGGCGGTTTTAATCTTGTTAGCAGCTCATTTTCAAGCACTAGGTGGAAAATAAGGCTAAGTTGTTGAAACTAGGGTAAGATTTGTCAGGTTGCAAGTCAAGCAAACTGGAGTCTTATTACTTCCACAGTTGCCTAAGACCCTGTCTGGGAGGAAGGCAAGAGTCCCTGGCCTAATCACTCTCTTAGGCAGGTGACATTAACAACTGAAATAAAAATGCAGGTGGGAAGAGCAGAAGGAATTAGCTGGGCAATCTGTGGTCTCCCAGGAGTAATGAATTTCCTTTTTTCAGGGAATGTGTGCGCAGTTCCTAAGTCGTGTTTGACTCTGCAACTCTATGGACTGTGGCCCACCAGGCTCCTGTCTCCATGGAGTTTCTCAGGCAAAAATACTGAAGTGGGTTGCCATTTCCATCTCCAGGGGATCTTCCTGGCCCAGAGATTGAGCCCATATCTTCTGCATTGGCAGGTGGGTTCTTACCACTGAGCAACAAGGGGAAGAGCTTTCAGTGAAAGATGAGGTACTAATTTCATCTTTGGGTTACTCTTTCAGGCCTCATTACATCAGACTGTCCCAGAGAGAGGCATTAAGCCTCCTTTTCAGGTGTCTACCTGTCCTGATTTGCTGGAATTGAAGAGTCCCTAGTTTTGGTACTAAAACTGATATATTACCTGTGACAGTTGGTGACTCTCTGTCTTCCATTGACTTTTGCCAGGGAAAATAAAAAAGCTTCTTATCTCTTAATGCAAGAGGCCAGGTTTTCATAAGCAAGGACTTATTTTTACAATCACCCATACATTTGTTTATATGATTTTTTTAAAAAAAATCTAATCCCACTCAAAGTTCAACATACATACAAATTCTACTAAAGTAGTTGCACCATCATGCTCATACCTTGAGTTCTACCAGAAAAGGCAGAGAGTTTTTGTATGTGCTTGTAGGTTTTGGGTTTTTTTTTTTTTTTAATATTTTATAATTTATTTATTTTTTGGCTGTGTTGGGTCTCTGTTGCAGTCTTTGTGCTGGCTTCTTCCTAGTTGAGGCTTACAGGTGGGCTAAGTTGCTCCATGGCATATGGGATCTTAGTTCTCCGACCAGGGTTTGGACCCATGTTCCTTGCCTTACAAGGCAGATTCTTAACCTCTGGACCACCAGGGAAGTCCCCAGAGAGTTATTTATGAGAGGAAAGAAACTGGGATGGTGAGAGGAAGGGGTGAGAAACGGAAGGCAAGATGGTTTGGGATTTGAGTGACTGGTTGGGGCATTTTGAGACAGAAACTTGAGACTTGGGCAGCTGCTCTGATGTGAGAAAAGTATGGAGGTGCTTTTCAGGCATTTTGCTGGGTAAACTGGGTGGAATTTTCCCTGGTGTCTTATTGAGAGACTTCTTTAAAGAGGTGATCATGCTATCTGCTTATCAATGATCTTTTGGGTGCTAAAATGAGCCCGGAAGAAGCCAGATGACACATTTACCTCTTCCTATCATGATTGATTGCTGTAAGTATTTGAATTCCCTGTTCTTCTCTGTCATCATTATTAGTAATTTCCCAACCTACATCTGCATAATGTTGTAATAGAGTATATCAGATATATTTTAAAACCATATGACAGCCTTGTTTTAAATACTGCCTGTCTCTAATCAAGAAAACCAGATACAGGGGCTTCCTTGGTGGCTCAGCAGTAAAGAATTAGCCTGTCGATGCAGGAGACACAGGTTCGATCCCTGATCCGGGAAGATCCCATATGCCATGGGCTCTAGAACTGCAGCTATTGAAGCTGGAGAGGCCTACAGCCCGTGCTCTGACGAGAGAAGCCATGGCGATGAGAAGCCTGCGTGTCGCAATGGAAAGTAGCCCCTGCTCGCTATGACTAGAGGAAAGTCTGCGCAGCAACGAAGACCGGGCACAGCCAAAAATAAATTAATAAAAGTATTTTTAAAAAAGAAAGCCAGATACAAACTTACACGTGCCTGGTTTTACTCCAAGTAATTTGTGTCAACTAATTAACAGTGTCTTCCTGGAAACCTGTGTGAATTTCCAGCTGAGAGGTTGCTTTAAAATGGCAGGGGTTGCTTGGATTGTTCAAAGAAAGGAAACTTGTACATATCTCATACAAAAGTGTGAAAAAGTAAATTTGCTCAGCCAACGAAAAAGGCTAAAGGGAGCTAGAAATGAATGGGGGAAATTTTTTTTTTTAAAGGACCAAATCCACATCTATGGTAAATGTTATAAAAGCCCAGACTGCTGCTTTTTTTTTATTTAATCTAAATTCATTTCCTGGAGGCTCATGACCATTTATGTTGGAGTTTAAAATTTATTTTTGATCTTATCTTTTATGCAGGTCACATATTTTAATCTCCAAGCATTTGCAACATGCTGAAGAGAGATTAAAGAAAAATGTTTAAGTGTCATAATTTTAAAGTGAATAGAATTATGTTATGATACTGAAACTACCAAAGAGTTATAATGAGATTCAATGTGTAGGGCGATTTTAATGATTTCACACTAATCATTGATGGGATTCAGACATCAAATAATGTAAAATACATTGTTGTTTAGGAGAGAGGATGAAAGGCTCAGGGATATGTGGGTGGGAGCTGTTTTCCATACCCAGCAAATGCAAACCCACTAGAGACAATGCAAACGCAACGTTTATTGTGAAAAACAAGGGGTAACTCACGGTTTAATTCAAGATGAAGATTCAAGTTGCTAATTTTATTAACCAAGGAGGTACCTATCATCACTGTCTGATCTCAGAAGTGATCAGAAAATCACACAAGCATCACCTGAAGAATTTAAATGATTAACATACAGATTCCCAGGCTCCATCCCCCAAGAATTCTAATCCAGTGCTTTTCAGGTGGCCTCAGGTAATCGGTATTAAAAACAGGTATTTGCACCCCACACCTGTTAGAGGCAGTGAGACTGGGGTTCTGAGGCCTCACTTTAGGAGACATTTAATTTTTTCATAAAGGTTCCACAATGGGGCTGACATCCAGATTATTCACATAAAAATGGATCATTTCATGTTTATAGCCATTCTAACAATTCACCTTTGACATATATGATCAGAGGATGACAGAGTGGAAAGAAAAGCTGGTGTGAAGGAGAGAAACGGTGACAGGACCCCAAAAACTGTATTCTTGACCTTAAAAACCTTCAGGGTTTCTGGCATGCAGCTGATCGCTTGATTTTCCAAAATAGATATATTTTTTTCTATCTCTCTTTCTAGTGCTGAAGCCCATGGAAGCCCTCTCTCCACAAATCTTGCTCCTAAAAAAAAAATCTCTCCACAAAACTCTGCCCTTGATCGACCTGATTCATTTTCCTATTCTACCCTGAGAACCCGATGTGTTCTTGCTTCAAAGCACTAACTTTCCTGTCTCCTCTTTAACATGTCATTTGACTTCAAGTAAGGGCTGGCTGCCGCACCTCACGCTTCTCCTCCCTGGAGTTGTCATTTTCACAAAACTCACCAGCACTGCCTTCTTACAAAATTATTCAGAACAATGTCCTCTTGACATCAAAGGATGTTCTGAATTTCCCTGTGAGATTTAAATTCACCGAGGATGGATTTAACAATCCGTTTTGGCTTACTGCACTGAAAGAAGGAAACAATACGTGGTGAAATGGCATTGAGCTTCTAGAATCAATTGTCTGCTTATGATTTAAATACATTTCTTAGTTTTAAAGGGCCGAGGGACCTGGAGCCCCTTATGAAATGGCAGACGTGGAATCCCCTTGTCAATCTGACCCAGCACAAGGTCCTTAGCATCTTTTCCTCGAGAGTGAGCTGAATAATCTCTTCTTTATTGTGAAAATAACTGACTGAGGCTGCGGGGTTTCCACCACACCCTTGGAGCTGCTAGAGACTAACTCAGCTGAGCAAGGGTGTCTCAGAGGCCAGGACCCAGCCAAGTCTTAAATTTCAAAGTTCCTGGTAGCATATCCTGACTCGTATCACCTTCTCATCTCAGAAAATCACATACACAGGTGTTTTGTGGAGCATCTCTGAACTGTAAGAAGATGTTGGTCACAATTAAAAGAGTTTAAAATATTGCCAAGATCACCACAGAGAAAAACTTTATCTTTTTTATCTTTATCTTTATCCCTTATGGAGATAAGTTTTTACTTCAGCAAATTATCATCTTAGCTTGTTTACAAAACAATGGGACACACTGGCCAATAAAAAGCAAAGATTTGAGAGAAGAAGAGAGAGCACCAGCAACATATTTTAAGAGAAGACAGGTTTTCTGTTTCAGAATACAGCAATTCATTTAGAAATCAGACATAAATGGGAAAATTTCCATGGTCAGTGATCCATTTAAAAACTCTATAATTGGACTCCATAACTCTCATGTCTTCCAGTATTGATTTTATTTTGACAAAAAGAAATGAAAGTTTTAAAGTGAGATGCATGTGTATTTTGCCACATAATCTATGTCCTTTCGGCCAGGCTTCTTGAGCTTCAGCCCTGGTTCCACTATAACAGCTGTAGGATTCTGGACAAGTTGATTGTTCTACAGGTCACTTTACTTCCCCTATAAGGCAGTGACTATATAGATGTGTTGTGAGGAATACATGAGCTAGTTGGTAGAAATACCTGATACTTAATAAGGGTTCAATAGTTAAACAGGAGAAGGCAATGGCACCCCACTCCAGTACTCTTGCCTGGAAAATCCCACGGACGGAGGAGCCTGGTAGGCTGCAGTCCACGGGGTCGCGAAGAGTCAGACATGACTGAGCGACTTCACTTTCACTTTTCACTTTTATGCATTGGAGAAGGGAATGGCAACCCTCTCCAGTGTTCTTGCCTGGAGAATCCCAGGGACGGGGTCGCACAGAGTCGGACACGACTGAAGTGGCTTAGTAGCAGCAGTAGTTAAACAGGAAGTGAAAATGGCTTCCCTGGTGGCTTGGACGGTAAAGAATCTGTCTGCAATGCAGGAGACTCAGGTTTGATCCCCGGGTTGGGGAGATCCTCTGGAGAAGGGAATGGCTACCCACTCCAGTATTCTTGCCTGGCATGGACAGAAGGGTTTGGAGAACTACAGTTCATGGGGTTGCAAAGAATCAGACATGACTGAGTGACTAGCATACAGTTAAACAGAATTATTATACGCTAATGTGGGAATATGGCGGAGAGGAAGACAGATGCTCTGCCCTTAAGGAGTTTACAAACAAAGGAGACATATGGTAAGCAGTCCCTCAGTTAGTATTGCCTTAAATTTTTCCTTCGCTCTGTGGAAATAGAATACCCTACAGAGTGCCTGCACATGGTCAGTAAGGGAATCCTAAGTGCCCAGGGCAGATGTCCCTAGGGAAGACAGTTTTTTGTGTGTGTTTTTTATGGCTGCACTGGGTGTTTTCTTGCTGCATGGACTTTTTTTAGTTGCGGCAAGCAGGAGTTACTCTCTAGTTATGATGAGTAGGCTTCTTATTGCAGTGGCTTATCTTGTTGTGGAGCACAGTCTCTAGGGCTTGTGGGCTCAATAGTTGTGGCAGTAAGCCCAGCGGCATGTGGGATCTTCCCGGATCAGGGATCAAACCCGTGTCCCCTGCACTGGCAGGTGGGTTTGTTACCGCTGAACCACCAGGGAAGCCCCAGTGAAGAGACTTTATGCTTAAGCTTGATGAACGGGTGGGAGGAGTTCCCCTAAGGAGAAGGATGTGCCCATGAGGAAGAATTTGGGATATGTAGAGAAAACATTAATGGTGTGACCACAGGAGAGGGGCATGGACATATGGAAGGCCCACCCTCTACCTGCAGGATGAGTCTGGGGGATGAGTCTGGTCATTAAGGAAAGAAGCTTTGGTTTGTGTCCTGGGATCAGAATAAGAGCAAAACTTCTGGAGCAGAATAAGTTCAAATTTGAGCCAAGAGGAGAGGTATAAGTTCGGAAGAGTCAACAAGGCTCTGGGGAGGATATTAATCTTCACTGGGAAAATAGGGGTTACTTTTGTTTTGCTTGTTTTTATCTTGTCTGCTTTGTAAATTCATAAAGTTACAAAATGCAATCCAGATGTTTTTCCTCCCCAGCTCTGGATCTGAAGCTGACCCTTCTCTCTACCCACGAGCTGAGAAGACAACGACATTCACTCACCACAGACCCTGGAAATCTTTAAAAATAGACCCCAGGAAGGATGTGGGGCTTGCTGGTTTCTGCGGGAGGGCAGCGTACCCAGGAAAATCAGGAGGCAGAGACTTCAGGAAGAGGAAAGGGTAAGAGCAGAGACACAGACCGAGAGAAACAGGAGCAGTGTTGGAATATGTACCCAGAGCAACACCACCCTGAAGGTCTGGGAGGGAAGGCATGACCTAGCTCTTTGATTGGGCATCGGTGGTGAGGTGCCTGAGTTAGGAGGGTAAGGATTCACAACACACTTCCTTCCCTAGCATCAACTATATCTGGATTTATTGCTAAAGTCCTTGAAGAATGACTTTGGCTTTTCCAGGGATCCTGTGTATATGTGCCTCTGGAATAGAAGTCAAGATTTTATCCAGAAGAGAAAAGGAAACAGAGCAAGAATAAGAGACACTTTTGTCGTGGGCTATATTATGCTCCAAGGGTCTACCTATAGATAGTATCTGGCTGGAAGAACCATGAGCTTGACCCTCAACTGTCTCCTCTTCCCAAAGGATAGCTGGAGACATTGTCTCCCCTCCTGTCCCCACCCCATGGTAAGACAAAGGAAAATACCTCATCACACATTCTATGCCTTTAAAAGGAGCTCTGGCTGCCGTTCAATGGGTCACGTGAAAAATGATAGTGGTTTGGAATGAGGCTGGAGCAACAGAGACAGAGAGAAGTGGATGGACTTGTGTTATGTTTAGACATCAAATAAACAGGACTTTGTGTCTTCTTGGATGTGCAGGATGAGAGGGGAAGCTGTGCTGTATCGCTGATAGCATCCACTTGGCAGTACAGCTTTGCTGGGAGTAACTGCAAGGATTAATCAGGGGTGTCATTTACTGAAACGAGAAGCACTGGAGCAGGAACAGCTTCTGGGAAGATGAGAGGATCCACTTTGAAAACAGGGGCAGAGAACGCTGGTGATCCAGTCCACAGGGTATAAATGAGGCAGTTGAATAGAAAGATATGGCCCTTCCCAGTATGAGAGGCTGAGGTAGAAAAGTGATGTAGATGACGACAAGTGTGCTAGGTGGTTCTTTCAAGAAGATGTGGGACTAAAGAGGAAGAGTGGACACTAAACCCTTACTGAGGGAGAAAGAGTGACCTGAAGGTTGGAAAGTGAGAGAGTGTTAGAGCAAGACCACTTGCCTGGCTGTAGAGTTTGGGTAGGGGGAGATTCCCACCCTACTTCCTGGACCTGAGATTCACAAACATCAGTTTGAGGCAGCCATATTGGAAGCTGTGTCCTCCAAGGACCTCAGGGCTTCACTTACAGGCCAGGAGCTGATGGATGCCCTGAGGAAGAGGTTGGGGTTAGAAGAGAGTTGGCTAACTAACATGTTTGCTCAGATGAGAGGGTTTGGCAGGGGAGAAGGGAGTGAAGGGTCAGGAGGTGATGGGAGATAGGGGCGGCATAGCGGGTACTTGGGACTAACAAGGCTCAGTGTGGCCAGGAAATGAAGTCCATGGTCAAATCTCACGGTCAACTGACATGAGCTACTCCACTGGGCACAGTGGCAGCCGAAGGAGGTCACCTGGTCTTTTCAAACCATAAACTGATTATATCACATATGCTTCTTTCCCCAGATTCATATGAAGACAAAACGTGTTAATGTGCTTTACAGGGTTCTACATGGTCATTCCTCTGCCTATCACTCCAGCCCAACCTCTCTGGTCATCCTTCATCCCTCAAACCCACCAAATTCTGTAATCTGTCACAGGACCTTTGCACGTACTGCTTTTTCTGGCTGAAATACCACTCCTTTTTTTATCATCTAGTTTAACTCCTATTCAGATTTTCTGAAATCTCAGCTAAAATTTATTTTATTCCAAGCAGACTTCCCTGACTTCCCTAACTGGGTCAACCCCCTTTCTGTAGATAAGCATTGAGTCTCTTTCTACCACTTATCACAGTTACTATTTTATACTGTTCATGGGATTGCTTGGTTAATATCTCTTTCCTCTATGAAACTCTTATATTCCACGAAGCAATCACTTTAGTTCTTAATGCAAATTGTATCTCCCACAGCATAGGCCCCATGTTTAGCATTTAGTTCTGATTTCAGTAAATACTTGCCTAATGGAGGAAAAACACGGGCTTCACTGGTTGGCATTGGGGGAGGGGGCTGCAGCTGGCCGAGGCCCTTTAATTTATTTACTTTTTCCTTTTAAAAAAAAATCTGAGGCTATTTTAGCAGCTGATTTTTGTGGTTTGGCTGTGGTTCAGTAACTTCCCTGAAAGACCAGGGCCCTGGACTGTTGCCCTGTGAAGAGGCAACCCCATCTTCTCGGATAAGAGCACATTGTCTACTCACAAGGGGCCTTCAGAGTGCCAGCTCTTGGGGGAGAGCCCAGGAGATGCAACAGCTGCGACTTGGTGCTCCCAGGATGCCAAAGGTCAAAAGGTCAAAGGTCTCTTTTGGTGGAAAGAGACTCCAATCAATGAAGTCTAGCCAAAGAACTGTCTCCTGCCCAACCCCTAACCCCAACTTCCTGCCCTAGGCTGTGGGCACAGCTGTTTCCGAGGTTTTACTGTGGTGTGATTTGTGGTGTAAATGGATGTGAGCTTTGAGCTCTCTTGTCTCCGAGGGTGACTTAGGAGAGAAACTCTTCTAAGCTTAGTGATCAGTTAATTTTGTGCTTCTTTCAGTACATGCTGTTCAGTCACCAAAGGACTGATTGTCCTGGAGAAACAGAATCCAAAATTAGTGTGTTCCTCTCCCTAAGTTCCCCCTGAGCAGGCTTCTGTATTGAGTCACACACACAGATATGACACCAACACCTACCACTCACTTACAGGACTGCTATGCAGGACCCCATCCTTCATGGGGTCACCTTCAGCTCTTCAGCCGAACTAACTGGATGGTCCAGGACAATCATGAAGAATGAATTCAATCACAGGAAAATAAATGGGTGACTGCTGTCTGAATCACTACCAGCAGGCTTCCAAACAAGAGGTATCATAGCAAGCCAACGTGGCACATGATACAGAGAGATGTAACCTGCATGGCATTACAGAGAAATGCCATTTTCTCTGCAGGCTCTGAAATCCTGCAGGAACAGACCTTCTGGCTTCCAGAAAGTCACACCATGGAGTCACAGATTCTGACACAAACACCAGTTTTCTAGTTGGCACACTGAGGATCAATCTGTCAAAAGGCAACGGGTCAGATGAATTCATTATGAAAAATAAAGCAGATGAAGTGAGACACACATTGAGCTGCCTTGTTGCGGAACTCTCCATTGGCACAGAAGGTGGCAGTTTCATTCATTCATCCAATTCCTGTTCAACACTAATTCACTGAGTGCCTAAAACTGTGTGGAGTACTATGCCAGGCACTGGGGCTACAAGATAAATTACATTTGCTGATCCCAAACATTTCAGATTTGTTAACATTATTGATGGGTTTGAAAATAAAATGAAGAACTTTTGTAATTTATTCTGAGAATAGCCAAGGTTAATGAAAGAAGAGAGTAACGAAAGAAAAAACCATGAAAGGGAAACCTGGATGGCTGTTTGACACTTCAGACTTCAGTTTTCTCATCTGTAAAATATGGGGATCAATTGCATGTTCCATAAAGTCAATACTGTTATATCAATGTAAAATAAAACCAAAAATATCCAAGAGATCCGATTTATCACTGTTCCAGATTTTACTGTCTTGTGATACCTCAAAACATAGTGACTTAGAACAACCACCACTTTGTTATTATTATCTCACAGGTTTGTCCATCAGGAATTCAAACGAGGCTTTCCAGGGCACATTTTCTCCACATGGTGTTGACTGAGGTTGCTCAGTTGTATTCATCTGGCAGTTGGGTTGGTCTGGAAGCACCAAGATAGAGATCCCAGGTCTGATGTCTTGGCTGAAAGGCCTAGGAGGCTGGACTTGGCTGGAACAATCACTAAAGAGCCCAGCAGTGACCTTTCCAGCATTTTGATCTCCTATAGTTGGACTTCTGACATGCCATCTCCATACTCCCAGAGTGTTCCAGGAGACTTGGGCAGGAGATACCAGACTTCTTTAGAACTAGCCTCAAAACTCCCAGGATACCACTTCCGTTCAATGTATGAAAGCCCAGATTCAATGCAGAGAGGATATATAGTCTCAGTCTCTTGGGGAAATTGCATGAACCACAGGGAGGAAAGTCATCAGGGGCAGCCATCTTGGAGGCCAGCTACCTTCATCACCATGAGACCCAGAAATTAAAAAATGCCAAATATCTCTGGAGTCTTTTTTTTTTTTTTAATTTTCTTTCTTTATTTATTTTTGGCTCTGCTGCATCTTCATTGCTACATGGGCTTTTCTCTAGTTGTGGCAAGCAGGGGCTACTTTCTTGTTGCGCTGCACAGACTTCTCATTGAGGCAGCTTCTGTTTTTGCAGAACACAGGCTCTAAAGTGTACAGGCTCAGTAGCTATGGCACATGAGCTCAGTAGTTGCAGATCCCGGGTTCTACAGCACAGGCTCAGTAGTTGTGGCACACAGACTTAGTTGCTCCACAGCATGTAGGATCTTCCCAGGTCAGGCGTTGAACCCATATCTTCCCCCATTGGAAGCCAAATTCCTTACCACTGAGTCACCAGGGAGACCCTCTCCTCGATCTTTAATTTCTCCTCCTCTTCTTATAAGCTGACTCATGGAGAAGTTAGGTAAAATACCTTCATATTATGAGTGATTCTTGAGCATGGATGAAATAATATTTGAAAGGGCCTAGATAGGCTTCAGGAGAAGGCAACGGCAACCCACTCCAGTACTCTTGCCTGGAAAATCCCATGGATGGAGGAACCTAGTAGGCTGCATTTCATGGGATCACGAAGAGTCGGACACGACTGAGCGACTTCACTTTCCCTTTTCACTTTCATGCATTGGAGAAGGAAATGGCAACCCACTCCAGCGTTCTTGCCTGGAGAATCCCAGGGACCGCAGAGCCTGGTGGGCTGCCATCTATGGGGCCGCACAGAATCAGATATGACTGACGTGACTTAGCAGCAGCAGCAGCAGCAGATAGGCTTCAACTGGACTGAGAAAGATCTGGAAAATTTTTTTAAAGTATGGAAGGCATGGAAGGTTTCAGTTTCTTAGCTGCTGCATGAATCAGCTTGTGATTCCTCCATTTTGAAACCTCTGGTAAAAGGGATTTCTCTCCCATCTAGTTGCCCATGGCACTGTCTTTGTACCTATGGCGAATTCATCACATGCCTGGGGATGTGTGTCTTTGCTCTGTCATTAAACTCTAAATAACCTGAAGGTTTGATTCCTGTTTCCCCCACAAAGCATGAAGACATTCTCTATCACTGTTTGATGCATGAACACGAACACTCTGATGTGATTTTAGGGAAAGCTGGAAGTGGTGTAGGGTGATGCCCACTCCTGGTATTAGATGAAGGTAATTCCATTATCTCTAACAGGTGATGTTCAACAGTTCACTGACGCTCTCTAACAGGCAATAAAAGTGAAAACATCCATTAAGTCTTGGTTTCCAACTCGCGTCTTGGTAAATTAACTCACACTTTGTGGCAGGAGGTGGGAAGAATTTGTGTTGTTTGTTTTCTCAAGGAACTAGCCTTGATCACTTTGCACACAAACCACTCTTGGCCTTGAGTTTGGCTTTGCAAGATAGTGTGGGCACAGTGTGGGAATTCCACACAACACCAACAGGAGGAGGGTGACTGGTGGCCGAGGAAGATTAATGGTTACTCTTATGACAATTTAATTAGTATGAAAATGGAGGAACACTGGGGAAAAAACAGAGGCTTCCTTATTTACATCTTAGTGGAGAATCAATTTCAAGATCATAAAAAAGAGAGACATAAATTGCAGACCCAGGGAAGATAAGGCCTTCTTGTTTTTCCATAAAATGTGGATACCGCTTAAGCAAGAGCCTACTTGTATTATGTTTTCTGACTCTAACTATCATCTTTCATTTCTTTTCTGTGATAAAAAAAGTGTTTTAAAGATAATGCCATCAGAATCTACAAGGAGCCACAAAACATTCTTATGACCATGTAATAACTAAATTATATATGTATATAAATAAACTAACCAATGCCTCTTTTTTTGTTTCTTACTTTCTACTCCCTCCTTCAGTTGAAATCCTCATTTTCTCAGTCTCTCATTTGTTGCATCCTTAGGCTAGTTACCTAATGTCACTTTTCCTTTACTTCCTCAATGTTAAAATGTTAGTTTCAGATCAGTTCAGTTCAGTTGCTCACTCATGTCCGACTCTTTGCCACCCCATGAATCACAGCACACCAGGCCTCCCTGTTCATCACCAACTCCCGGAATTTACTCAAACTCATGTCCATCGAGTCGGTGATGCCATCCAGCCATCTCATCCTCTGTCATCCCCTTCTCCTCCTGCCCCCTGTCCCTACAGTGCATATCCAGGTGACAGTTTTGAAGATGAAAGGAGCCAGCATAGGTTTAGAACAATGTGTGACATGCAGTAGGTACTCAGTATGTAGACTCTGAAGTTAACAAGCATTTTTGTCTACATTTTCTTACTGAATTCTCAAAACAAGCTAACCAGCATTAGGGAAATGAAACCACCTTAGGAATGAAGGGCCTACATTCTGAAGTCAGACTCCGCGGAGTTGACTGAATCCTGGTTCTCCCTTCTATAGGTTACACAAGCTTGTTAAGTTGCTAAACCTATCTGGGCCTCGGTAGCTGCAAAGTGGTGATAACAAGAATACCTATTTCGTCAGTGAAATGATGCAACATAACATACAAGGCACTTAGGAATGCCTGCATACTGTAGGCGCCACTATTACATTTGCTATTGCTACATGGTGATGATAGATTTTACTGGCTGAGCACCGTGTGAGACCCGGCACACGGGGTCTCCGAGGGCAGCAGTCACCGTGGCGTCCATCAGGCCCCCATGGAAGGCTAGTTTCATAGGTCAGATAGGCGTCCCTGCCCAGAGGCTCCCCTCGCTTGGTTAATTCTCTGCTGTCACAATTATGCAATGCTTAGTACATTATTGAACAAGGGGCCCTGCATTGTATTCTGCCCTGGACCCTACAAGTTAGGTAGCTGGTCCTGTCCCCACTTTTTTGGTCTTAATTTGGGAGCTCAGGCCCTTTGGCCACTGTCATGGGTGCTGATGGGGGTGGTTTGCATTTACATTGAAAGTGAAAGGTGCTCAGTCCTGTCTGACTCTTTGTGACCCCATGGACAGTAGCCCTCCAGGCTCCTTTGTTCATGGGGATTCTCCAGGCCAGAATACTAGAATGGGTAGCAGTTTCCTTCTCCAGTGGCTTTTCCCAACCCAGGGATTGAAGCCAGGTCTGCCGCATTACAGGCGGATTCTTTACTGTCTGAGCCGCCAGCAAAGCTGGTCCCACATTGGGACATCCTTAAAGTCTGAGCTTTTGTAACAGACGTTATAAGTACATTTCCGTGCATGAAGCTTTATCTGTATGATCAGAACAAAGGAATTGGGGGTCAGCTGGATATTATTACAGGTCTGTGCTTCTCCTAAATTCCAGAGGTGTAAGATAGAGTTGGAATTATCTCAAGGGATGGCAAATGTGTACTTATTTCTCATATTGTACTGAAGGCATGATGTGTTTCAGACATGCATTTTCTATTAGGTAGTGGTATTATGTAGAAGTCAGAACATTAATAAAAAAGAAATACATAAAAGGTGTTATTGAATGTTTAATAGCTTCTTGTCATTATATAGTTTCTCAATGAATGTCTATTAAATATACTAAGGTATTACTAAGCAGGAGATTGAGAATTTTTATGGTAATAGAGGTCTGCATACTTGAAACAATTGGGAAACTCCATTTTAGGCTGTAAATTCCTGACCTTTGAGGTCCATTTCAATTCATATTTGGGCCTCCTTTGTTCCTGGTTCAGATGCTTGCCCACAGCAAGTGTACAATAGACACATGTCCTGTGAATGGCATTGGTTTGCTAGTTTGATCAGATTTCCATCTTAATGGGTTGAAGGTGGGACACGCATTAGACTGAGCTACCAGAAATAAAAAGGAGCAGTCTTGACTTCAAGAGAAATACTAGAACATGTGCTTAAGCGCTCAGTCATGTCTGACTCTTTGAGATCTCATGGACTGTAACCCTCAGGCTCCTCTGTCCACGGGGATTCTTCAGGCAAGAATACTGGAGTGGGTTGTCATTCCCTTCTCCGGAGGATCTTACCAACCAAGGGATCAAACCAGGTCTCCTGCATTGCAGGTGGATTCTTTACCGTCTGAGCCACCATGGGAAGCCCCATATTGAAAATACATGAGATTAAGAAGCGGAGACCACAGAATGTTTACCTTTGTGGAAGCACAAGAACTGATGAGCAGAGATGAAACAAGTACACAGCTGGAGTCGAGGGCCCAGAGGACAGAGACTGGTGTGATGTGGAAACAGGCCGACACCACGCCCGGTGCTCCAGAGTCATTTTCATTCAGAGTTATATTCCCAAGACTTCTCGCTCCACACTTACATTCACATCATTCCTCTGTGCCAAATGTTCCAGCGACTTTCCAGCCTACAAAGTCCTACCTAATCTGGCTCTCAGCCTCTCTCCAGCTTAATTACTTCCTACACTCCCCACCTTGCTCTGTTCCACTCACATTGCTTTTCAAGCTGTCCCTTGAATCTCTGTCTTGTTGGTGTTCTCTTTAACTGAGACATTTTTCATCATTTTCTTCATTCCTCACTTCCTTCATATCTTTTCTCAAAGGTTGCATGCTCAAGCATGCCTCCCCATCACCATATGAAAGAGAGATAGCGTTCTGGTCATTCTCAAGGCTTTTATGTTCCTTTATCTTTTTAAAGGGCTTCCTCGGTGGCTCAGACAGTAAAGAATCTGCCTGCCATGCAGGAAACCTGGGTTCAATCCCTGGGTCAGGAAGATCCCTGGAAGAGGGGAATGGAAATCCACTCCAGTACTCTTGCCTGGAGAATCCCATGAACAGAGGAGCATTTCGCTATGTTCATGGAGTCGCAAAGAGTCAGACACAACAGAAAGGCTAACACTGTAGGAGACCTGGGTTTGATCCCTGGGTTGGGAAGATCCCCTGGAGAAGAGAATGGGTACCCACTCCAGTATTCTTGCCTGGACAGAGGCAAGAATTCCATGGACAGAGGAAACTGGTGGGCTACATTACATGGGGTCGCAAAGAGTGGGACACGACTAAGTGACTAAGACACACACACATACACATCTTTTTAATACATTGTATTGTTACCGAGTCCAAGTTCACTCGACTTGCCACAAGACAGGCCAATGAATCCTAGAGATGAGGTGTTAAGGCAACGAAAATGACTATTCGGCAAGCAGCTGACCAAGAAGATGGCAGGCTAATGCCCCAAAATAACCATCCTATGGGGTCTGGATGCCAGGTTCTTTTATAGATGAGAGAGAAAGAAGTAATGAGGAACTAAAGTCAAAAGGTAGAATAGAGAGAGGCAGTGGGGAAGTAAAGTGAAATTGTCTTCAGTCTTGCAAAATAACTCCAAGGGAATGGCCAGACTTTGGAAGGGGTGTGTTAATCTCTTCTATTCACAGGTGGGTAGGGACAAATTATCTCTCTATGAGTTGAATAAAAGCACTTTAGTTTATAGTCAAGCAGAGGGCCAGGGTCCTCTGAGGCAAGTTATTAAGTATGATTGTAATAACAGAAGCAATGAAAAGCAAGTCAAAGAAATAGTTCCAACATGGAGTCAGAATTGGTTTCCTCCCTGCAGCAGTAATATGCATTTATTTGTTCAGTTATCTATTTTATTTTTTACACTAGGATGTAAACTCTGAAAGAACAAATACATTTTTCTGTTTTGTTCACTGAAATATCCACAGATCTTAAAACATTGCCAGGCAGAGTCAATGATTTTTCAGTATTTGTTGGGCAAATGAATGAGTTTAAAAACACTCATGCAAACAAAGAAAACAGCAATTCGAAAAGGAGCAACTCATGCGCTACAAGTTCTGTCTTGGGAGAAGGTCTAAGTGGGGGCTGGAGAGTTGACAAAGAATTATATGACAAGGGGTTGAACTTGGATTTGAAATCTTAAGCATTGCACTGAGCCTGAAAGCTTATCAATGCTTTGTATCCAACAAACCTGTTGTGTCTCCTTGTATAGTCAGAGTGAGTATCACTAAAGTGAATTTTGGCAGATCCACAGTGAGTCCCCTGCTCTCTCTGATGCTCTTCGCTCCATGAAAGTAAATCCCAAGTTCCCCAGGCTTGTTCTTCTTGTTTGGTGACTTCATAATTTGGCTTGTATTAATGGAAACTGGGGCAACTTGACGCGCTTGGATGTTCTGTCTGCTCTTTGCTGTTACTAAAGAGAATTGGTTCCATCTGAGGAAGTTAGGATAGGCAGGAGGAGGAGAGAGAACCTACCAATTGAAGAAAAGAACTAACTCACTCCCCTAGAAAATATGACCCTCACTGAATCCATGGAGTTCTAAGTCTTTGCGATAGATTTTATTACTGTTCCAAATTCTTCACTCTCTCCCAGTAACAAATTACACATCATATTTTTTTGGCCAAGTGACTTCACTGTGCCTTCCAGTAAGGTAGGTGGAGTACAAATTCTTGCCTCACCAACTTTGAGGTTGACCATATTATTTGCTTTGGCCAATGGAACGTCCGTGCTTGTAACATGAGCAGGGCCTTAAATGTGCTTGCGTGGCATCACTGGTCCTCTTGTACCATCAGTCATGAGAACAGCTTCCTCCAAGAAGCCACTGAACCCAGAATGGCAGACATGTGCAGTTGACTTGACCCCAAACCTGCAGGCAGAAGCAGAACAACCCCAGCTTATCTGCAGACTTGTGGCTGAGAATAATAAATGTATGTTATTATAAATCACACAGATTTCGGGTTTTTTTTTCAAACTTTAAGCTTTTTATTTTGTATTGGGGTATAGCTGATTATCCAGCTATTGATCACTGATCTATTGGGTTATAGACTTCCCTGTAGCTCAAATGGTAAAGAATCTGCCTGAGAGACAGGAGACCAGGGTTCGATCCCTGGGTTGGGAAGTTCCTCTGGAGAAGGGAATGGCAATCCACTCCAGTATTCTTGCCTGGAGAATTCCATGGACAGAGAAGCTTGGCAGGCTACAGTCTGTGGGGTCGCGAACAGTTGGACATGACTGAGCGATTAACACAAAAACATAGCTGACTAACAATATTGTGGTAGTTTCATGCGAACAGCGAAGGGACTCAGCCATACATATACAAGTATCCATTCTCCCCCAAACCCCTCTCCCATCCAGGCTCTCATAACATTGAGAAGAGTTCCCTGGTCGATACAATAGGTCCTTGTTGGCTATCCATTTTGAATATAGCAATGTGGACATGACCTTTGATTTGGAGTTTTTTTGTTATGCCATAACAACCTGACTTCAACATTTAAAAAACAACCTTTTCAGCAGCATTTCTGATATGTGTCCTATTTTTCAAGGAAAAGTGCTATGGCCTAGTTACGCTTCCCCCCATTTTTCCTAAATCTTACATCAAAGTATTAGGATCAGATTTCTCATTTGTATGATGGCAGGGGGACAATACTCTCCTAGGGAGCATGTCTACTATAGGAATTCTATCTCACGGATCAGCACCTAGGACGTTGTCTCAGCAGAAAAATTCAACTTCTTTTGCATCTTTTCTCACTCTCTTTCTTGTTAAGAGTAGGTCCTCAATAAATGAAACCAATTATCTAGCTGCACTGGCCAATAAGGCAGCTGTGAACCACATGTGGCTATTTTAATTATATTTAAATAAGGTAAAATTTCAATTTCTCATTAAGCACATATGACTAGCAGTCACCATATTGTACAGCACAGTCACAGACCACTTCCATCATTACAGAAAGTTCTACTGGCCAGTGGCTAACTCAGGAATATGGAGACTGGGTAATATATTAATTTCAAAGTTTAGGAGGAGAAAATTCTCTGTGGCTTGATTATATGAGTGTTGGGATGAGAAAATGGAAAGCGAGGGGGAGAGGAAGCAGAAGAAAAGATAAACTTTATAATCCCTTCAGTTCTGGTTTGGAAATAAATAATATTTATAAGCCATCACCTTGTATGCTAGTTCTTTCCATTGCACTGAGTCTTTTATAAAGAGAACTTTAATAGCTCAGTTTCATCTAATCTATCAATCTTTTGCTACAGGAGTTTTAAAAAATATTTTAAGGAATCCTTACCTACCCCTTCATGAAGATGTTATCTAATTTTTTTTTTTTTTTAAGAAAGTGGTTTCTATTTATTTGGCTGCTTTGGGTCTTAGCCAGGTTTAGTTGCTGAGGCATGGGGATCTTAGTTCCCCAGCCAGGGACTGAACCCACACCCCCTGCATTGGTAGGTGGTTTCTTAACCCCTGGACCATCAGGGAAGTCCCTGCCAGATCTTTAAAAAATACTCTAAGGAATACAGTTCAGCAATCACACTTACCAGCAAATGAATATGTGGTTCTTCCAGTGTGTCTCAACAAAATAAGTATATTTCAGTTAATCTCCCAAAGGCAGGAAATGTATCAATAAGACCACTTGTAAAGTCATGACCTTCAACTCCTCCAAGACAAAGAATTTAAAAGAATGACAGACAAATTCAAGGAGAAGGTGCATTCAGTGCTGATGTTAGCACTTCCAGACCCAGTTCAGTTGCAGTAGTCCTAGGCATTGTGTTTGTCTCCACAAGATTTGTCAAGCTGTCCTGGAAAGAACTCAGCAAGCAGAAGGCCATAGAACACAGGCTGAGATCAGCAATTTATCTGAGGTCAAATACAAAGAAACAAAGCAGGATTCATTAAGAAAGCCAGCTAGTGGTGTATTAGTTCCATTCCAGGGACTTCCAACAGGTTTTCATTTATTTTTACATTTAACATCATTATCAACCTTAATATAAGAAACACTGTGGTCATTTTTCACAGCACTTGGAAAAGAAAATTCTCAGGAGGAACTTTTCAAAGGATTTTTCAGGTCCATTTCTCTCATAGGAAATTTTAACATTTGAAGGAATACAATCTATTCTCAAAGTAGATTGAAAAAAATCTCTGTTTCTGGTTGTTGATACCAATTAGTTGACTTTGTTCTCAGGCTTCCTTCTTTAACAATAGTCTCTGGATGCAGCCAACTACAGCAGCTCCCTACAGAATATCCATAACTCTGCAGCTAACCCTCTCTACTCTTCCAACTCATGACGCCTAAATCTTACATCAAACTATGAAGGTCAGATTTTTCTAGACTTCTAGAACTTCTACTGTAACATGTTTTCAGCCTCACCGACACCATTGACTCAGGAGCCCTGGTGCTTTCTCACTGTTTGGTCTTCCCTTCTTAGTGTCTGTGCCAAGATACATTATTATAAATGCTTCCCGAGTGGCTCAGTGGTAAAGAATCCGCCTGCCAGTGCAGGAGATACAGGAGACTTGGTTTCGATCCCTGGATTGGGAAGATCCCCTGGAGGAGGAAATAGCAACTTGCTCCAGTATTCTTGTCGGGAAAGTCCTATGGACAGAGGAGCCTGGCGGGCTACAGTCCATGGGGTCACAAAGAGTCAGATATGAGTGAGCAAGCACACATCACACACCCTTAGATTCCATGCCCTCTCTCTGATGTACCTTCTGGGGTAAACCCTGAAAAATCTGGTTTTTCCCCCTTATTAGCTTTTTCTACAGTGCCCACTGAATGGCTGAGTGGGTCAGCCTCCAGTGGGACTCAACACTGCCCAGCATTTCTACTCTGCTCCTTTCACTATCAGCTGGGAGCTGGAGTCATCCGAAGGCTCATTTATTCACAGGTCTTGTAGAAGATGCTGGGAAGACCAGGCTTCTTCAAAACATGATGGTTGGGTTCCAGGGGTCAACCTTCCAAAAGAAGAGTGAGAGAGACAGAGAGAAACTGAGACCAAGGCAAGCTAAAGCATCTAGCAACCTAGCACTGGAAGATCACAGAGGACAGCTTTATTTTGGGATTTCTCTCCCATGTTAAACTCTCATACAAGGCTTATCTCTTCATAGGGTTTAAACATCACATTTGTGTTGATGGCTCCAAAACTGACTCAAGTCCTAAATCTTTACCCTAAGCTTTGACATCTCCACTTGGATGTCTAATAAGCTTTCCAAATATGCCAAGCTCAGAACATAACTCTTGATTTTCCATATCCTCCTCCAGTCTTTCCCATTTAGATAAATACTGCCATCAAACCAAACTCCTAAGAATAATCCTTGCATTTTTCACTTCCCTCAAGTCTTCTCTTGTTGAGAAGTCCTGCAAGTCCTTTAGCAAGTCTTGTTGGTTTCACCTACAAAATACATCTCAAGTTCACCTGCTTCTCCTCATCTGTTCTGTAATCACCTTAATCCAAAACACTAATATCTTTTACCTGGATTTCTGGGTAGCTTCCTAAGTTGTAGACAGTATCAGGAACAATTACTTTTGCAGATATTGAAGTCTTTTATACCACTTAATCCCTCTTACTTCAAATGTCAGCTAAAAAAGCACCTGGGACTATGTAAGGTGAAAGCTACTGGCCTGGATACACCATTGGCTTCCAGCCATCAAGGACTCTGATGACAGGACTCCAGATAAATGATTCTCTGTTATATCAGGTTGGCCAAAACTTTTGTTTGGATTTTCCCATACACTGTTAAAGAAAAATCCAAATAAACTTTTTGGCCAATCCAATACTTGTCTCAAAGGAATTGTATTATATTATCAGTGAAGAACATTAACCTTGTCTAGAAAAATGTTGGATGTAGAAAGTGTTGCACCTTTTTCATCTGTTAAACTTAACAATAGTCTTCAAGATGCACAAGTCTTGCAATAACATACCCATGATTAATAACATACCCAATAACATACCCAAGTGCCCATGATTTAATAATTTATTAAAAATATGGATTGACCTTCTATCAGATGCCAGGCATTGTTCTAGTTGCTGAGGAAGCAAGTAAACAAAACAGAGCTTCTACTAAAGCAAAGGCAGACAATGAAAAATCATCGTAAAGTATGTCAGGAGGTGATAAAAAAAGAGTGAACAAAAATGAAGCAGAATTAGGGAGATGGGAAATAAAGGACTAGTTGGAGAGCCCTGCGCTGTTTTCCTTCCATTGTTCAGGGAAGGCTTCACTATAAGGAGATGTTTGAGTGGAGAACTGAATGATGTGAGAAAGCAGCTGTATATGTCTCTGAGGAAAAGGGATCTAGGCAGACGGAACAGCAGGTTCAAAGGCCTTGAGCTCGAGGTGTGTTTGGCATATTCAAGGAACTGAGAGAAGGGCATTGAGGCTAGAGTGGAGGCAACAGACGGATGGTGGTAGTGAATGAAGCCAGAGAAGTACAGCATGACACTGAAGGGTTGGGTGTTGGGCCTGAGAGAGTTTTGGTAGAAGGAGTGGTCTTGCTAGAAGTGTATGTCAAAGGTAGAGAGTGCATGTTCTCAGAAACAAAGCTCTGCAGTAGTGGGCCCTGACATCTATGCAACACACGCAAGGCACTTCACACAATGCCTGCACATAGCAGGTACCCAATAAATGATAGCTGTTATTGTTTTTATCATGTTTGAAGTCAACTGGAAAGGTAGTAGGTTCAAGTCCTAAGTCCAGCACTTATTCTCTTGTCTGACTTCCAGCCAATCATTTAACTCTCCTGGACCTCTCTTACCTGGTTTTATTGTGCTAATGAAGAGATTGGTGGAGAAAATGTATGTAAAATGCTTAGAAGAATGCAGGCACATATTAAGGGCTCGATAAACAGTGCTTATTATTATAAGGGAGTTTCTAAGCCCCTCTGTTTGTTGGAACAGCATGGAAATTAGAGGCATTCTAGAGACACAGTTAGTATTATTTTATGAGTATTTCTAGCCCTTCTTTCCCACTGCTGTTTCTTGCTTGTCTCATTTCTGCTCACCTGACTCCCCTACTCTGTATCCCCTTTCTCTGCCTTACTTTTACTTCATTGGAGTGATCAACGATGACATGCCAGATGTCTTCTCCATCACTGTCTTTCTCCAGAAACTAAAAGGTAAGCTCCATGAGGGCAGACACTTTTCTCTTCTTAATTCACTGAAATGTCTCTACAGAACTGCCCAGTACCTAGTAAAATCCCAATTAACTTTTGATAAATAAATAAATGAAAAAGATATTTCAGGGAAGCTCATCTAGCCATGAAGAAGAATGGGTAAAACCGCAAATCACATACCTTTGTGCTGGAAATCAGAGCATTGAGCTTTCTAATATAGAGCATTCTTCCTTTACATTACGGTTGCAACAAAAAGAATAAAATACTTAGGAGTATATCTACCTAAAGAAACAAAAGACCTATACATAGAAAACTATAAAACACTGATGAAAGAAATCAAAGAGGACACAAACAGATGGAGAAATATACCGTGTTCATGGATTGGAAGAATCAATATTGTCAAAATGGCTATACTACCCAAAGCAATCTATAGATTCAATGCAATCCCTATCAAACTACCAACGGTATTTTTCACAGAACTAGAACAAATAATTTCACAATTTGTATGGAAATACAAAAAACCTCGAATAGCCAAAGTAATCCTGAGAAAGAAGAATGGAACTGGAGGAATCAATCTGCCTGACTTCAGACTCTACTACAAAGCCACAGTCATCAAGACAGTATGGTACTGGCACAAAGACAGAAATATAGATCAATGGAACAGAATAGAAAGCCCAGAGATAAATCCACGAACCTATGGTCAACTTATCTTCGACAAAGGAGACAAGGATATACAATGGAAAAAAGATAACCTCTTTAACAAGTGGTGCTGGGAAAACTGTCAACCACCTGTAAAAGAATGAAACTAGAACACTTTCTAACACCATACACAAAAATAAACTCAAAATGGATTAAAGATCTAAATGTAAGACCAGAAACTATCAAACTCCTAGAGGAGAACATAGGCAAAACACTCTCCGACATAAATCACAGCAGGATCCTTTATGACCCACATCCCAGAATTTCAGAAATAAAAGCAAAAATAAACAAATGGGACCTAATGAAACTTAAAAGCTTTTGCACAACAAAGGAAACTATAAGCAAGGTGAAAAGACAGCCCTCAGATTGGGAGAAAATAATAGCAAACGAAGCAACAGACAAAGGATTAATCTCAAAAATATACAAGCAACTCCTCCAGCTCAACTCCAGAAAAATAAATGACCCAATCAAAAAATGGGCCAAAGAACTCAACAGACATTTCTCCAAGGAAGAGATACAGATGGCTAACAAACACATGAAAAGATGCTCAACATCACTCATTAGCAGAGAAATGCAAATCAAAACCACAATGAGGTACCATTATACGCCAGTCAGGATGGCTGCTATCCAAAAGTCTACAAGCAATAAATGCTGGAGAGGGTGTGGAGAAAAGGGAACCCTCTTACACTGTTGGTGGGAATGCAAATTAGTACAGCCACCATGGAAAACAGTGTGGAGATTTCTTAAAAAGCTGGAAATAGAACTGCCATATGACCCAGCAATCCCACTTCTGGGCATACACACCAAGGAAACCAGATCTGAAAGAGACACGTGCACCCCAATGTTCATCGCAGCACTGTTTATAATAGCCAGGACATGGAAGCAACCTAGATGCCCATCAGCAGACGAATGGATGAGGAAGCTGTGGTACATATACACCATGGAATATTACTCAGCCATTAAAAAGAATTCATTTGAATCAGTTCTAATGAGATGGATGAAACTGGAGCCCATTATACAGAGCGAAGTAAGCCAGAAAGATAAAGAACATTACAGTATACTAACACATATATATGGACTTTAGAAAGATGGTAATGATAACCCTATATGCAAAACAGAAAAAGAGACTCAGATGTATAGAACAGACTTGTGGACTCTGGGAGAAGGCGAGGGTGGGATGTTTCAAGAGAACAGCATTGAAACATGTATATTATCTAGGGTGAAACAGATAACCAGCCCAGGTTGGGTACATGAGACAAGTGCTAGGGCCTGGTGCACTGGGAAGACCCAGAGGGATCGGGTGGAGAGGGAGGTGGGAGGGGGAACTGGGATGGGGAATACATGTAAATCCATGGCTAATTCATTTCAATGTATAACAAAAACTACTGTAATGATGTAAAGTAATTAGCCTCCAACTAATAAAAATAAATGGAAAAAGAAAAAAAAATACATTACGGTTGCAAAATTTCAGGAACCGAACTTCTTGGATTTCAAGTCTGAAAATTTGGAAAGTTCCAGAAGTTAGGCCAATTTACTCTATCAGGAACAAGCACCCAGCCCTATTTCTACTATAGCCCTGGGAAGTCCACTGGGACCTCACTGCCCACCACTTGGTGAGACCAGGAAGCTGAGTTCTGTACATTTCTTCCATTAGTAACTGCCAAACACACTTCTCTCGACTGACTTGGCTTCTCATTTAAGTCATATATTTCAACTTGAAATTTTTCCGAAGGGTCATTTCAGACATTTCACTTCCTGAAATTATAGAGATTGCATATTTGAGGCCATTTGCAGCCCTGTCTTACCCACTGGAGACCGGGCACAGAAAGATGGGCCAGAACTGAGATTTCCTGAAGCCATATTTGGTTTAATCAGTATGAGCTTCACAAGGAATATCTTGCTCATTTCCCCTTGGCCAGGACTTATGGAAGCCATTCTGCAAAATAGCAATTGTATTTTGTTTGTCATTCCTGTATTTTCTTGGGAAAGCATGGCCTGGGGTTATTTTTGCATGGAGTGGCAGGTCTGACTTAAATCTCCACATATACTTCGTGTGGGTAGGGACTTCCTGCCACAAGCAAAAAGAACAGGTCTCTAACAATTATTATGATAAAAACTTTCACATTGGGGATTTGAGAGTTTTTTTCTTTCTTTCTTTCTTTCCCAGTTATTCTGGTTAACTAGGATATATTAGTGTCTCCCAGTTGGTCAGCTCTCTCTCTTTTATTTTCTCCTCTAAGGTTTAAAAGTCAACCCTCAAAGGTCACATCTGGAAATTACCAGTATTTGGAAAATGTCTCTGAAAAAGAAATTTTACGTTTTAATCCCCCCTAAAAGAAAAAGAATGACCTTATTTCCACTCTTTGTCCTAATACAAAAATTCAGCCTAGCAAAATGCTGGTCTTCACCCTGGTGGGATCAGAGAAGTTACTGTGGGAGCCATCTCAAGGTAGCAGTGACTGAAGAATTTAGGCAGGCAAATTGTTGAAGAGCACTGAAATATTCAGCTCCCTCCCTCCAGGCAAGCAGGATGGTGGGGGGAGGGGGCGAGGGAGGGGATGAGATCAGCTTTCCCGAATAGAGATCTAATTTAAATAATGGCGGATTTAAATAATAGGGGATTCATTTGCTCCCACTAGATGGAGACTGCCAGAAACTGCAAGGCTGAGGTTTGCATTTATAAGAAACTTGAGGGAGGGAGTGGTGGTGGTTGCTTCCACTAAAAGAAGCCGTGCATCCTGGAATAGGAAGTGTGGGCATCCCTTGGGACTGAAAGGTCCAGGGACCTCCTCCGCTCATTAGCCCAGAGAAAGAGGTCACAGGCTGAGGGAATAGTCTTGACATGTGGCCGTGATCAGAGAAACCTCCCAACCTTTGCGGGGTGTGCCTTGGGGAAAATGGCGGTGAATGGCCATGGAGGCTTTTTAAAGGTATGTGAGTAAAATGCTACAATGTTGGCAACAGCCCAAGGTGGTGAGAAGCAGCCATACACGAGTGTGGCGGTGAGGGAGACGTCTGCCAACCATACCCCAGAGATGCTGCAGCCAAGTGGTCCAAGGACCCAGAAAGGAGACGGAAGATGGGAGGATCACCACTGAGCTCCTCCCACTTCCACTGGAAGTGTCTCTTTTCTCGTTCCCCAAAGTAGCTAAAGGCAAAGAAAGCTCAGGATAATCCACTTCTATTAGGTTGGCAGGCAGGAAATAATAAAAAAGAGTTTCAATTAGCCATGAACGTGGGGGGTGTGTGTGTGTGTCTGGCCCTCTCTGTGCGACTGAATGATCAAGAGAGACCCATAGAACAGCTGAGAAGATAAATTACAGTATCTGACACTCTGGGAAGGTGAAATCACCTTCAGAGAATCTCAGATATTTATGAGGTCCTTCCTAAACAGAAAGGATGAGGTACAACTTCAGAAATTGCTCTAGCTCTCAAAACAGATTCCACCTGCCAACTGAAACCGAAGCTAGTACCCTGCAGCTGATACTGGACCTTTTATGTTGTTTTAAATTGAATTTGGAGCAAATCAGTGCATGCCACAAGTACTATTATGTGGGCTTACTTGCACTAAATCTGTGTTTATAGGAACATAAAATACATGTTGTTCCTGTCTTCAGATTTTATTATTGACCATGATTTCTAATATGTGCCCATCAACTGCCCTTTTAATCACTGTCAGTCATTCTCTTCTACTGCAGTCAGATTTAAAACAGCAATGATGATTTTAAAATAAGGCCCTTCCAGGGCTCAACTGTATTTAGGGCTAATTAAGAGTAAATAACTGTTCCCAGCAAGCAAGGCAGGATCCAAGCAAATCTTTGACAAATGCAACCTTCCCCTTAGAGGAGCGTATTCTTGTCTGCTGCCAGTAAATATTTCCATTACAACCATAAGAAATTCTGCTTTCCCCCGCCCCATTGAGAATGTCACACTGCTTTGATACAAGTGGAGAAAAATAAATACCAGTCAAGACCAGGAAGGGAAACACAAGAAGCATTTAATTAAGGAAAATATATAATTCCCTGTTTCTTTCAGTGTATCTCAGGTCCATTTGGTTGCAATCACAAGCTTTTAGCTCCCACTCAAGTCTGACATTTCCCCTAAATCTTCCCACCTCCCTCCACTCCCACACCCTCTGTGATGCAATTCTTTCACTATAATTTGAAGGTTACAGTCAACTGCTCCAAGTCAAGAATGCAGAATGGATTAGATCGGACTTCCTGCGTTACGAAGGTTCATCTTGTGTTTGGTTTCCTAGGCTCTCCTGTAATTTCTGCCTTGAGGGACTAGTTCAACTTTGCTTTGACTAGGCCTTTTAATTTCCCCTTTCCTCTAAAGATGAGAGTTACCATGACTTTGCAAATTGTAGAGTTTAATGTTTCTTATATTTTCACATCCATTGGAATTTTCAGTGATTGTTATGAATTTCTTCCAACTGGTTGAAGTTAGAATGAAATATCTTCCCAGGCTGGGGGAGGAGAAAGAAGTACATTGAAAGGTACATGAGATCAGAAAAATTGTACTGGTGAGGAAAATAAACTTTGAACTATCTATCTGAAAATATAAGAAATATTTTTTTATTTTTATTCTGGTTTATAGAAATTTAAGAAAATTATATTATTAAATATAGAGTTGAAACAACATGGCAAAGATACAAGCAAGGCTATATTTTTTAAAAATGCAAACACACATCATTATTAACCACTAGAACAAAATGATCCTCTACTCAATAGCAATATGCATTGATAAATGAGACGATCACCAATACTTGCCAACAATGGCCCATTCTGGAAACTATAATGAAGAGATGGAGAGCTAAGAGAAATTTTTCAGTGAGGAACAGAGGAAACACAATTGTTTCTTGGCATGTAAGAAAACCAAAAATTAAAGACATTTGAAGAAGTAGTTGTTTAGAGTAATATATTTGTTTGGTAGTGATATGATAAAATATCACAGGATAGGTGGCTTAAACAAAAGAAATTCACAGTTCTGGAGGCTGGAAGTCCAAGATAAAGGTGCTGGCAGGGGTGGTTTCTTTGGAGGCCTCCCTCCTTGACTTACCAACAGTTGCCTTCTTGCCGTGTTTTCACATGGTCTTTCCCTGGTGTGCCCACAACCCTGGTGTCTCTCTGTGTATACAGATTTCCTCTGTTTACCAGTCAGAGTGGGCTTCCCTGGTGGCTCAGCTGGTAAAGAATCCACCTGCAATGTGGGAAATCTGGGTTTGATCCCTGGGTTGGGAAGATCCCCTGGAGAAGGGAAAGGCTACCCACTCCAGTATTCTGGCCTGGAGAATCCCATGGACTGTATAGTCCATGGGGTCACAAAGAGTCGGACACATGGAGTGCCTTTCACTCACCAGTCAGATTGGATTGGTTACCACTCTAAAGACCTCATTTTAATTTCCCTCTTTCAAGTTTCCATTTCCAATTATAATTACATTCTGATTACTGGGGATTAGGGCTTCTATGTACAAAGTTTGGAGGGATACATTCAGTCCATAACAGATGAGAAGGCATTTTTAATGGCCATTGACATGATCAGGGTTCTGCTGGAGGTCAGGGTGGGAAACAAACAGAAGGCAGGATTGGACAATTAATTGGGTCCAGCTTCCCTCCAATGTCAAAAATGAAGCATCAATTTTTTCGTTAGATGAGTGATCTTTTTTTGTTGTTCTGATTGGGAGTAAACTAGGCCATAAGGAATGTAGAAAGATTACAAAAGCATGTGTAACACTTTATTAGAAATTTAATTTGAAATTTAGTTCTAAATAACTTCCATCTGTAAGGCTTGATAATCATAAACCACAGATTACATTTTAAAGGTATACAATGGTTTTAAACCTGGCAAGGGGTAGAGTAAAACTTTTGATGATGGGAGAATAAAAATGACAAAAAAATTTAGAACACAGTGCCCAGAGTAATGCTTTTTAAGCTGTTCAAAAAATAGAAGTCCTTCATAGACTTAGAGAATGAACTTATGGTTGCCAGGGGGAAGTATGGGGGGACGAGATAGTTAAGGAGTTTGGGATGGACATGCATACACTGCTATATTTAAAATGGATAACCAACAGGAAACTATTGTAAGCAGAGGGAACTCTGCTCAATGTTATGTGGCAGCCTGGATGGGAGGGGAATTTGGGGGAGAATGAATACATGTATAGGTATGACTGAGTCCCTTCACTGATCACCTGAAACTAACACAATGTTTACTAATTAGCTATACTTCAATACAAAATTTTAAAATATTTTAAAAAGTTAATAAAAAGTTAAAAATAATGTAAGTCTTATATTTAGGAGAGTGAACCCCTGGCTGGAAGAGGAGAGGGAAATGGATAATTGTGTTTTATCACTAAAATGTTGAAACTTTATATTCTCTTCCATATTTCTTTTTTTTAATTTTTTATTTTTTTTCATTTATTTTTATTAGTTGGAGGCTAATTACTGTACAATATTGTACTGGGTTTTGTCATACATTGACATGAATCAGCCATGGAGTTACATGCATTCTCCATCCCAATCCCCCCTCCCGCCTCCCTCTCCACTTCCATATTTCTTATTGAAAACAATGCTACTCTTGTCCCCCCAACTCTTCAAGATAATTCATGTCCCAACAAGATATATCACTTTTGTTGTGTAGCTTTGCCTGACCCCTCACAGTTCCATACTTGAATTATTTGTGCCCTGTGTGAGAACCCAGACCATAGGGCCTTAATTGCCCTCTCATAGCACAAAGTAGCCCTTTGGACAAAAAGTTTGACACGTCTTCACCAAGTTTTGATCACCAGACTTGTTTCAGGCATACTTTGAGTAAAGTTTAGTGTCCAGGACAGGCAAGAAACAGAATCTCTCCTTTCTCTTCTTAAGGCAGCCTCTCTGCAAATCTCCCTGATCACTCCAAGAACTCCCACTATATATATATATATATATATATTTTGTAGTTAATATATGTTGAATGGAAAAACTGCACAATGCGAGAGTTCAGGGTAAGTTTTATTTGGGGGCAGAATGAAGACTATAGCCTAGAAGGCAGCATTTCAGACAGTTTTGAGAGACCACTCCAAAGAGGTAGGGGGGAAGGTTGATACATATGAGATTTTGGTGAAGGGGGAGTACTTGCTATCAAGCGCACATTTTTGCAGAAGGTTGATACTATTCTTGTGAAGTTTATTGGTAGTCCTGAGAGGCAGACATTACCATGAATGAGGTCAGTGCTTTTCTTGATATGAGAAGATGCAAGAACTGAATTCATAAAATCTCCTCCTGAAAATATCTAAATATTTGAAGACCTATTCTGCCAGTTCTCCCAGAGCACAGTGCCTCCTTCCTGATCGCCACCCTGAACTCTTTCAGGGAGCGTTAAAGATCAGCGGCTGTAGAGGCTCGTGATTTAATCCTGGTAGAGGTGGATGGCAAGTGCCAAGTTTTAGTTGGAATGTAACAGTTACCTATTTCTGTAATTATGCTACATCAGTTCAGTTCGGTTCAGTCGCTCAGTCGTGTCCGACTCTTTGCGACCCCATGAATCGCAGCACGCCAGGCCTCCCTGTCCATCACCAACTCCCGGAGTTTACTCAAACTCATGCCCATCGAGTCGGTGATGCCATCCAGCCATAAGACCCCACAATATCTCAGTGGCAAGAAATTAAACATTTATTTTCACTCCTGACTCTGAGTTGGCTGAGCAGTTCTGCTGATCTTGGCTGGGCTTGGCTAGGCAGTTCTTATCTTGGCTGGGGGTCACTTACATATCTGGCAATCAACTAAAATTTTTAGTTAATGCAAGGAGGTCTTGACTGGGGTGACTGGCTTTGCTTCACAGAGTCTTTCATCCTCCAAGAAGCTAGCCTGGGCTTGTTCTCATGGTTCACTCAATAGAGAGTATGAAAGGCCCCAGAATGCCCCAGTATGGAGGTGAGGCCTCATTCTATTGGCCAGAGTGAGACAAAAGGGCAGCTCAGATTCAAGGGATGGGAGGATAGATTATACATTTGACGGGAGAAGTGACAAAGTCACATGGCAAAGGGCAGAGATTCATGGAGAGTGGGAGAATTGAGACATTTTATCAATCAATTTACCACAAGGAGGCATTCTTTTCTTTTTTAAAATTTATTTATTATTTGTCTGCCCCAGTGTTTGTTGCTGCATGTGGGATCCAGTTTCCTGACCTGGGATCAAAGCTGGGCCCCCTCCATGGCGAGAGTGGAGTCCTAGCCACTGGACCACCAGGGAAGTCCCCACGAGAAAGCATTCTGAGTCATCTTTTTTATAAGCAAAACTCTGTATTCAAATGCTCTTTTCCCATACTGCTTACTTATGGAGTCCAGGGAATCTTACGGAAACCCGAAATGGAATATTGATATGAAAGATTTTAAGCCCTACTTCAAAATCAGTTTTAGCCACTTACACATACTTTTTGTTGGGAGAAGGTCGGGAAGTGTAGATCTTCCCTAATAATGACTTTTCTGAAGTCTGGTGGTTGATTGGTGATGAGCTTACTCAATCCTTGATAGAAGTGAGATAGATTCATGATAAATTTATTAGATTTGTAACAATCTGGCATCTGTTTGAGCAAAAATTTCAATCATGCAGAGAAAGAAGATAGTCAAAAATGTGGAGGAGAAAAATTATGTAAGTTGGTATTGCTTAAATGTATAGAGGAAAAATAAATTCTATTTTTGAAGCCAGTTCAAGAAACTACAGTAATTATGAGCCCGATTTATAGCCCATAAAATGTAGTTTTTCCATGGAGTCACATCTCACAGTCAAAAGAAAATATATAAGAGAAGCTTAGCCCTTCATTTTTTAAAATGTATATCATTTTCCCGCTCAGATATTTGTTGTTCAGTCACTAAGTCGTGTCCGACTCTTTGTAACCCCATGAACTGCAGCACACGTGGCTTCCCTGTCCTTCACTATCTCCTGGAGTTTGCTCACACTCATGTCCATTGAGTCAGTGATGCTATCTAACCATCTCATCCTCTGTCTCCCCCTTCTCCTTTGCCCTCAATCTTTCCCAGCATCAGAGTCTTTTCCAAAGAATTGACTCTTCACATCAGGTGGCCAAAGTATTGGAACTTCAGCTTTACCATTAATCCTTCCAGAGAATATTCAGGGTTGATTTCCTTTGGGATTGACTGGTTTGATCTCATTGCTGTCCTGCACCACAATTTGAAAACATCAGTTTTTTGGTGCTCAGCCTTCTTTACAGTCTAACTCTCAGATATTCTCTTTTTCTGTGACTCAAGATGAATGTGGGGGAAGAATGAGGACTCACATAGTTTCAGGAAGAGCCGTGCAAGAGCACAAAGAGATATGGGAGCTATACAAATTGGTCACTGTGATAGGCTGACTACCTCATTTCATCTCCACCATAATATTGTGGGATAAGCATTAACAGCACCTGGTTTTATGGATGTGATCTTCCCAGGTGGCTCAGTGGTGAAGAACCTGCCTGCAATGCAGTAGATTTGGGTGCGAACCCTGGGTCAGGAAGTTCCCCTGGAGAAGGGAATGATAACCCACTCCATTATGCTTGCCTGCAGATCCTATGGACAGAGGAGTCTGGTGGGCTACAGTCCATGGGGTCACAAAGAGTTGGACACACATGCCCACAATTTTATAGATGAGGAAGCTGAGGTTCAGAAAAGACTGACAACTTGCCCAAATTCACACAACTAGTGAAGCAAAAGCCTAGAATTGAACCCTCATCTCCAGATTTCTTTCTTTTTTTTTTTCCTGGTTGATTTTCCCAGTATAACTTCCATCTTGAAGGACCTCACCTTTGCAATTTTAAAATTTAAAAAGCACCAAGCTGGTTTTTGTGTCTTCCCAGGTGACTCAGTGGTAAAGAATCCACCTGCCAATGAAGGAGACACAGGAGACCCGGGTTTGATCCCTGGGTCAGGAAGATCCCCTGGAGAAGGGAATGGCAACTCACTCCAGTATTCTTGCCTGGAAAATTCCATGGACAGAGAAGCCTGGTAGACTATAGTCCATGGGGTGCAAAGAGTTGGTCTCAACTGAGCACGTACCCTCGAGGATGTAAAGCTGGTTTTTGTTCTTTGGGATTTTTTGTCCTCAATGACAGAGCAAGAAAGCCTATTTAATGCCACATGAAGGATCGCCTGTTGTTTTGTTCAGGGCCTTCCCTGGAATGATCTTTGAAAACTGAAGGCAAAGAGACTGATCCTTAAGGGAAGAGTCAGCAGAAATGATAAACACAAACGATGCTGTCACTCCAGAGTTTATAAATTTGAGAAAGATCTTTGCTCCAGGTCAGAGTTGAGGGAGAAGAGTGACAGTCACCCACTAGATGTAGGCCCAGGGCTCTGTTGCTGGAGGCACCCCCTGCCAGCATCCATGATGAAGTAATTCTAGGGAATATCAGGACTCATTCATCCCACATGCACTCTCAGTTAGGTAAACAATATTCAGATGCATTTCCTGTTAGCTTTAAAAAATTTTAATGGCACTGGTCAAATAGTATTTGAAAATTCCCTTTTTGTGTTTCCTTTAAAAAGCACTTTCTTTTGCAAGAGGTTTCCCGGATGTGATATCATCTTAATTATCCCTTGACCAATTTTATCACCAACCACTTCAAGTCTGGACAATTTACTCAGCTTTACTAGGTGGTTAGGGTCACCATGGGAATGTCCAAAATAGCGAGGACAGGAACGTTTCAACTTCATGGCCAGATTCTACAGTTGGAGAAATGGCGTGACCTGTGTATCTAATGAACATTTACCACAAAGCTCGGAGACAGAAATAATTGTTTGTGGAGTTATGAAGAATATTTATATGGTGAAGAAATATCTAAATATTTATAAGAAAATATGTGACTGGAAATGTGAAGGGAAATAATGAATTGACAGCTCATTCTTTCTCTGAGCACTTTAGAGAAAACTGTTCATAATTGCTGTAAAAGTTGACACCTCCAAAATTCTCTCTTGGTTCCCTGAGTAGAGTTCAGAGTTTAGCCCTTTCCATTTCTTTGATCTGGCTTTTCTAGATGATTATCAACCAGAGGAAGCACTTCAACCCCTCTCTAGGCTTCCCAGAGAGGGTACAGACAGAGAAAAAGTTGAACCCAGCTTTATACAGATCTGCTTTTCTATAAGATTCTTGCCTTAAAAATGAGAGAAAAATGTTAGTATTTTGCTGATAAATCGCTTGAGATGATGGTGAATCATTCCTAGAAAAGGATAAGGAAATAAACATTCAATATTGAAAGCTTGCTTGGTGGCTTGGTGGTAAAGAATCCTGCCAATACAGGAGACTAGAGTTCGATCCCTGGGTTGGGAAGATCCCCTGGAGAAGAAAATGGCAACTCACTCCAGTATTCTTGGTTGAGAGATCCCATGGACAGCCTGGTGAGCTATAGTCCATGGGGTCACAAGAGTCAGACAGAACTTAGCAAATAAACAACACAATTGAAGTTCAAAGTTATTATTCCAGGACTAATTGTGAAAATGACATTTGCTATAGTCTACTTAATACAGCGGAGACTCCTATCATGAGAGTTTTTTTCAGTCTCATGAAATATGGCTGCTGCTTTCTAAAGAACATAAGGTAGAGTTCAGCACCTCTGGCCATAGTGACTAGTTATTGGTGTATGTATCCCAGGTTATAGAATGTCACTTTTGTCAAAAGCAAATCCTGGCTGGCTCCACCCATGGACAGGACTCAAGAGCCCTCAGCAGTCCATGGAGGTGCCACTCACAACCCTACCAGCATGAGGATGACGAGGGCAAGCTACACTATCTAGGGATGGTCAGGGATGATTTATGGGAGATTTCCCTGGTGGTCCAGAGGTTGAGACTCCATGCATCTACTGCAGGGGACAGAGGTTCAGTCCCTAGTCAGGAAACTAAGATCTTACAGGCTACGTGGTTCAGCCACAAAAAAAAAAAGAAAAGAAAAAATGTATCATGTTTACCAGGCTTTGGGATCCTTAGCAGCCTGGTAGACCTGGAAATCAGCCCCCTCCTGACCTAACCTAGTAAACCCAGCGCAAGATTACAAATGCTTTGCTGTTTCACTGATGCAGGGGGAGGTGGAAAAGAAACAAGGCATGAGATCTTGGCAATCTTTAAGGTCAAATTGAAGCCAGCCCTGTAGCTGCCAAGTGACTGGTAATTGTGTGAATCAGAAGACTCTCACTTCCTTTCTGGATGTGAGGTTGATTTAGCTTCATCGCCTGTCTCTTTATTGATCATCAGGATTGATCTGGCTCACCTGGCTGGTGAGCCAACCCTAACCAGACTTCTCACTTCTGTAACCCTCCGGTCCTTACCCAGACTTATTCTTGTCTAACCCTGCCAGGATATGAGGCTATTCTTTCTCTTCCCACTCTCACTTCTATACAAATATCATCGAGATCAACCAGGGTCTTTGAGCCACATTTCGACTCTGGATGGCTATGGTTTATTTTCATAATAAGGAGGAGGAGTGAGTTGCTATGTGCTTTTCTAAAATTTGAAAGAAAACTTTCTTACCTAGAGGGCTGATGACTTGGGTTTCAGTTCCCTGTTTCATTCTGAATACTCTCCTTAAGGAATAACCCAGAAAAACCATCCTTAGCCATCCACAGTGAAATGTGTGAAAGTCATAAACTTGTCTGAATTGCCTTGCTGGTAAGGACAGAACCAACTAGAAGTCAGTGACAGGCAACCATTGAAAGATAGTAACCTTGACCTTCAAGTAAACTTGAAAAGCTTGTTTCAGTTAATGTTAGAACAAAAGAGTATCAAGGACAACACCAGAAAAAAATGGAATAAAAGAAACAGTACAGGTATTGGGGGGGAGCAGGAAAAAAAGAGTGAGATTATGAAAGCTTGGTATTATCATTTACATTTTTTTGATTTCTGTATTTTTGTAAAATTCAATTCAACAGGTTTTGCTGTATGCTAGACAGTTTGTTAAACTCAGGAGAAAGAAACATGAGTAACATCAAGTCTCTCTCCTAGAATAATCATGGTAAACATGGTCAATGTTCAATAAATGTCAGTTCTCTTTTTCCTTCTAGTGAAAGAAATTCTGAATTAATGAATATTTATTGTGATTACTAACAGTTTAAAAAAAATAATGTACTGTGACAAAGATGGCCAGCTCTCCCCTGATATACGTTCTCATTTTCTTTGCCCAGATACCACTAATAGACTATAGTTCCCAGTCTCCTTTACAAGTGTGATCATGTGATTAAGTTCTAGCCAGTAGCATGTGATCAGAAGTAATCAGTTGCTGTGATCAGAGTTGATTCTCAGCTAAGGATTTTAAGTGGCTGTATCTTTCGCATGCCCAATTTTTTGGTTATCACAGCATGTAAAATGGATAGGTCTTTATCTATTTTACATGCTACAATTGACTCAATGGACATGAGTTTTAACAATCCCCCAGAGTTAGTGATGGACAGGGAAACCTGGCATGCTGCAGTCCATGTGATCAGAAAGAGTGAACATGACCAAGCTATTGAACTTAACTGACTAAAATGAATGAGGTCATTTTCACTCTTCCAAGGTAAGGCCCATCCTTAAAGAATTTTTATACAAGAGCATAGAAATAATCCAATTGGCTACAAGTAAAACTCAGCATTTAAAAAATGAAGATCATGGCATCTAGTCCCATAGTTTCATGGCAAATAGATGGGGATAAAGTGGAAACAGTGACAGATTTTATTTACTTGGGCTCCAAAATCACCGTGGATGGTGACTGCAGCCATGAAATTAAAAGACACTTGCACCTTGGAAGAAAAACTATGACAAACCTACAAAGCACATTAAAAACCAGAGACATCACTTTCCCAAGAAAGGTCCATATAGTTAAAGCTATGGTTTTTCCAGTAGTCATGTATGGATGTGAGAGTTGAACCATAATGAAGTCTGAGCACCAAAGAATTGATGCTTTTGAACTGTGGTGCTGGAGAAGGGTCCTGAGAGTCCCTTGGACAAGGAGATCAAACCAATCAATCCTAAAGGAAATTAACCCTGAATATTCTTTGGAAGGACTGATGCTGAGGCTGAAGCTCCAGTACCTTGGCCTCCTGATACGAAGAGCTGACTCATTGGAAAAGATCCTCATGCTGAGGAAAACTAAAGCAAAAGGAGAAGAGGGCAGCAGAAGTTGAGGTGGTTGGATGGTATCACTGACTCAGTGGACATGCGTGTGGGAAAACTCCAGGAGATAGCGAAGGTCAGACAAACCTGGCGTGCTGCAATCCATGGGATGCCAAAGAGTCAGACACAACTGAATGACTGAACACCAAAATCTTCCTGGTGACAGGAAGGAGATGCTTTGCTGCAGGGCAAGACCACAGGGCAAGGAACCAGTCAGCAGGCTGTTGCAGGAATTCAGGTGACAATGCTGAGACCCTAATTTAACAGTGCCTCTGAGTGTGAGGAAGGGCTGCCCTGGTGGCTCAGGGATTAAAGTGTCTGCCTGCAATGCGGGAGACCTGGGTTCGATCCCTGGGTCAGGAAGATCCCCTGAAAAAGGAAATGACAACCCACTCCAGTATTCTTGCCTGGAGAATTCCATGGACAGAAGAGCCTGGTGGGCTACAGTCCACCGGGTCGCAAAGAGTCGGACACGACTGAGCGACTTCACTTTCACTTTCTGAGTGTGAGGAAAGGGGGGCTGATTAACTTTATCTTTCAGCCTCGCTTGCTAAAGTACATGAAGGTGGATAGGGTTAGGAAATGTGTTTGTAACTCATGGACACAGAGGGTAAGGAAATGTGTTTGTAACTCATGGACACAGTCATGAAAGAAGGCTTCTACCACTTTTCCCCTCCCTGTCCTCCTCCAGCTCCTCATCTCCCGACACTTACTATATTTTCCACTTTCAAATATCAGGAGTGCATATACAAGGAAATCAATGTTAGTGAAAATTCCAACTCCTATAATTGCTCTTCACATCCAAACCATATTCAAATACCACTAAAAACTATTTGTAAAAATGGCTTTAGTCAGCAACTCTGTGACAAGCCAGTGGAAGGAATCTTACCAGAGAAAAATATTAATAAGTAGAAAACACACAAAGAGAACATGTGTAAGGCAGTTTCAGTCTAGGACTGGGGAAAGCAGAAAAGAAAAAGATAAGGAGGAAAATATTTACACACATAATTTATAAAGTATTTTGTGATGGAAGGAAAATGTGTAATTTGTAATGAAGCACAAATTGCAAAAGTTTTAGGAATCAGGTCCTGCACCAGAAAACTGCAAAGAGCTCTGATGACCTAAATCAGTTCCAGGATACAGTAGAGATACATGTGTATCCTTGATCTTAACTAGGTAATTTACATCTTTACAGTAATCCACTATAGCAAAGCCTGCCAGCATTGTCAGTCTGAACCTCAGAAACCGACCTTGGCTTTATAAAACGTTTTTCCAAGATGAAATTGGTGGGGGTTGCCTTTGCAAAAATTCAGAAATAACTTGTTTCCCAATAAGCAGTTTCAGCATCTTTCCTTCAACCTCACTTTCAGCTATAAGAATATGCTCCACCCTTAGCTATCTATTAACACTCTCAGCACTTAATATTTGATTGATTTGTGAATGTGGAATTAGCTATTCAAACTTTAAAGAACAACTCCAAGCCCAGTGTATAACTCTCTAGCAAAATTGATTTAAGAAAGAAACAAGCTATTTTGGCAGTCTGAAAGGTCTAGTTTTGACTATACAGAAAGAAAAAAAAAAAAAACCAGTTTTCTGTCTCATAGAAAAATGGTCTATTTTTTGAAGATAAAATGTACAGTCAGACTAAGGAAAAGGAATATCAGCCAATAGAAACAGCAATGAGAATTAGTTACATATCCTGGAAAAATAAGATTGAGCCCAACTATGTTGATATTAACTGGCAAAAACACTTCTTATTCAACGATTTTATGGAAATCCCATGAAAATAATTGAAAACAGAACCATTAAATTGCTTCACCAGAGAGAATGCACATTCCTTCTCTTCTACCTTCAACATTTTACAAATCTATAGAAAGGGCTTGAAAGGAGAATATATTTTAAAAATCCTCAATATGTGGAACAGATATGGAAGTTAACTGTGATGAAAGGTTTTATAGAGCAGCATTTTCCCCACTGACTTTCTTCTCAGAATGGAATGAATATAGTCTACTGCTACAAAATAGAAATGACTTTCAAAAGGAAATAAAAATTGAACCTGAGAATGTAAAACATCTTCGCTATAGGATACATTTAAAGTAAATTAAATTAGTTGTGTTGTTCACAATAACACAAAAATACATAAGCTAAAATTGAAAGTGGCAGAAATGTGGAGTCATTGTGTGATGGTGTAAGGGTTCAGGCTGCTGCATATGCAAACATCGAAGGCTTAAGAATGCAGTCCTAATTCCTATGGACACAAGTTTGTCCCAATTCCAGTTTCTGCGTTATGACTCGTTAAAGCCTGCTGTCACTTACTCACCTCTATCAACTCAGCTTGCATTGAATTTAGTGCCGAGTGATCACTGTACTGGTTAGCACTAAGTTATTAGCCTAAGTGAACGACGCACTGTGCAGTGATGCTGGTTTACCAGGGTGCTACGTTAGGGTGTGATCAGTAAACCTTTTGCTGTGTGTGTGTGTGTGTGTGTGTGTGTGTGTGTGTGCGCACACACAAGTGCACGCTCAGTCGCTCAGTCATGTCCAACTCTTTGCAACCCCACAGACCATAGCCTGCCAGGTTCCTCTGTCCACGGAATTTTCCAGGCAAGAAGACTGAAACCAGCCTTAATATAGACACTAAGACTAAACACCAAGAAAAGTTAGACACTTTAATATTGTTGTAATATCTAAGCATGGGCTCTAGATAGGAATACTTGGTTTTGTTGTTTTTCTTTTTTTAAATAATGAACATACTTATTTATTCCTGGAAGCCACAATGAAGTGCTTAAGATCAGTCAAAGGAACAATATTTCTGAGTTTAATCTTAAATCTCTTTCTTCCTAACTATGTGATCTTGATGATGATTTTTCAGTATTCCTATGCCTTAGCTTTCATCACATTTCACATGAATTAAGTGTATTAATATATACAAAGCAATTGTAAGAGTGCTTAATCCTTTATAAGGACTAAAAAGAATTGACTCACTATCCTGTTTTGCTTTTATTTTAATCTACTGCCTATTACATCCACTAACATCAGCTCCTTAACATAAACTATTCTTTGACATCACTAATTGCTCTAAGGATTAATTTAAAAATATAAATTGCCAAAAGAAACATTTTATAATTATATATAAACATATGTATTGAAATATGTTTAAATATTTTGAATTCAAATAACTACATAATAGGGACCACTAGCACTTTTGTATTTAAAGATCTTCTACAGAAAGGTTTCTATGATAACTTTTGTCTTTTAAGTTTCAGGCATTATGTTAGAGATCACCCATCTACAAAGTGGAGAAGTTGCTTTGGCCCATTAGAGAGCTCCACTGTGAGTTCCGTTAAAACAATAAGTAGTTTATCATTGATATACCCATATCATCTCTATCATAGTGTAATAATTAAATCAGATGTTTGGGATTAAACCTGTCTCATAAATAAATGGCAAACATTATTTAGATAATGGATTTGGTTCCATTCTGGAACTGCTTCTTACATATACTGACCCTTCGCTGACTTAAAAAAAAAAAATCCCTTTTTCTTCTAATATTGCGGCTTCTATTCTTTTGCTTCTCCTGGAAAATAAAGCTCCATTGCAATAATTGTTTTTTTAAAAAATCAAAACCTATTATTACAATTATCAGCTTGTGCCATCACTGCTGATTGAACATTAAAAACAACAAAACAACACTTCAGAGATGTTGACACAATCTCCAAATAGACTTGATTATTAATATAAAATGGGCTTCTCTGATAGCTCAGTTGGTAAAGAATCTGCCTGCAATGTGGGAGACCCTGGTTCGATTCTTGGGTGAGGAAGATCCACTGGAGAAGGGATAGGCTACCCACTCCAACATTCTAGAGTATCCAGTATTCCATCCCGTTTGCTGCAAATGAAATTATTTCATTGTATTTCATAGCTGAGTAATATTCCATTGTATCCACATACCATATCTTTATTCATTCATCTGTTGATGGATATTTAGCTTGCTTCTGTGTCTTGGCTATTGTGAATAGTGCTACTATAAATATTGGGGTGCATGTATCTCTTCGAATTGAAGTTTTCTCTGCGTATATGTTTAGGAATGGGATTGCAGGATCCTATGGTATTGCACCAGTGTACATTCCGACCAGGAGTGTGGGATGGTTCCATTTTTTCCACACCCTCTCCAGGATTTGTTAGTTATATACCTTTTGAAAATGTGTTTATTTATTTTTTGTGCTGTGCTGGGTCCTTGACGCTGTGCACAGGTTTTCTCCAGTTGCAGCAAGCAGGGGCTACTTTCCAGGTTCAGTGCATCATCTTCCCCTTGCAGGGCTTCTCTTGTTGCAGAGTGCAGGCTCTGGAGCACACAGGCTTCAATAGCTATGGCTCATGGGCTTTGGACTGTGGGTTCAGTAGTTGAGGTGCACAGGCTTGGTTACCTCGCAATATGTGGAATCTTCCCAGCCCAGGGAATCAAATCCATGTCCCCTGCATTGGCAGGCAGATTCTTAACCACTGGACCGCTAAGGGAAGTCCTGTTACTTATATACTTTTTAATGGCCATTCTGACTGGTGTGAGGAGATACCTCATTGTGATTTAGATTTGCATTTCTCTTGTAATTAGCGATATTGAGCACCTCTTCATGTGCCTTTTGGCCACCTGGATGTCTTCTTTGCAGAAATGTCTATTTAGATGTTCTGTTCATTTTTTTTTTGTTGGGTTGTTTGGATTTTTTATATTGAGT